>NW_028145718.1:1337500-1677500 GCF_977016875.1 Pavona decussata
AAGAGTTTACATAGGTAGAAACCTTCCAGACATGTAAACAAAGGAACTCGGATGATTATAAAGCCAAGTTTCCACAGGTACACTGCGATTGCTAAGGAAGGCGGTTGATCTCATTAGAGGAGCAAGCAGCTGTAAACAGGGAAGAAAGCGCTTAGCGATGTAAGAGATCGTATAACAACGGACGGCTGATCGAGTCAGCAATCTAGACGGTTGTAGCGATTGTAAACATATGCGTATAGCCTTGTTCCCATTATGTCCACTTCTCAACAGCGATACTTGATCGCAAACCATCAATACATCAGTAACGTAAACAGTGTCAGGACCAGTTTGTCAAATTATGTTTTACCGCGCGTTAGAACTGCTACTTCAGAAATTCGCACTTTCCGCCAAATCGTGCTTTGAAAACTTTGGAAATCTACGTGTTTCTCCAACTTGTCATTTTGAAAGTTGCTTTCAGTTGTAAGCGAGCTGCATTTATTTAACAATTAGATTATGAGCTCGAGATTTCTATCGCGTGATAGCTGATGAGGGCGCAGCCCGAATCAGCTATCATGCATAGAAATCGAGAGCGAATAATCTAATTCTTTTAGTATAAATCTATTAGTCGCTCAAAACTAAACAAGTAAATTATCTATATCCTCATCGCAGACACTTCGAAAACGCGAGGAAGCGGCCGCCATTTTGTTGAAAACCGCTACTCACTATCTATCACAGAATAGATAGCGAGTAGCGTAGCCAATCAGAGAAAGGCATTCGTGATAGAACACTATTAGATTTATGCTAATGATTTATTATAACTTTTTAGTGCATTCAGTTCTTCGAATGTATGGTAAGTGAGAGGGCGGCTTGGATAAAGCGTAATATATGAAGAAGCGCTCTCAAGTCAAAGTCTCAAGTCAAAGAGCTCGGTAAAAAGTTGATTCCTTCCAATACGAGTCCAAGCTATAAGCTTGCGGGTGCCAATTCAGTTGAATGCCCTACTACTGGGCTATGGGGACTCATGGTAAACGAAGCCATTTAACTAGGTTCATAACTAGCTGCAGGTTTAGTAAGACGTGTTAAATTTGAACCTAGTTGTGAAGGAAATGTGGTACTTATAAAAGAAGATCCAAGTCAAACCTATCACTTTCCGATCACTAGTTTGGATGCTCTACCACTGAGCTACACTGAGGAAACTTGTTGAAGGCTAAGGCCATTAAACAAGGTCCATGTGACAAAAATCCCGCATACTGTTAGGATTTGAACCTAGTTACAGCTCAGTGCTAGAACATGCAACCTACACCTGGACACTCCTGGGTTTAGACTCCCATTGGGGGGGGGGGGGGGGGGAGGGACTTGAAAACGCTTGGCGTCTTCGTTTAATTATTTTCCTATTCTTCGCTGATATTATCTCTTGCTATCTGTAACTCGAAGTTAAAATATAGTTCGTTGATTTAATGTAGCTGTTCCTTTATTAAACATTTAATGATAAAAATAAGTGAAATAAGTTTTACACTACGTTTCGATGACTCCATGTCTTCATTTTCAAGTGAAAATAAAATAAAATTGACAACTTAATATATACCGTGCAAGGCGATAAAACGTAAATTATGCATGTGAAGGTGACAAATTTAAATAAATAGTTTTGCGCGTATGGAGTCTGATTGTGTATTCAAGCATGGCCTTTTCTTCTTTTCAGTCCAGTTGTCAACTTTATTTTCTTTTCACTTCAGTGAAAATGATGACATGGAGTCATCGAAACGTAGTGTAAAACTTCTTTCGCTTATTTTTATCATTAGATGTTTAACTAAATCTTATCTTATTCGAATACGTTCCTTTATTGCACAGTTAAAAGTTGTATTACATTTGTTTTTGTTTTAGCTTGTGATCTTGGTTACTATGGTTACAAATGCAAGAAAAGTTGTCAGTGCTCGCTTCCTAATATGGATGCTGAATGTGACCACAGGAATGGACAGTGTTACTGTGAACCTGGATATACCAGTATATACTGTAATCAAAGTATGTCAAATCTTATACTTTCAGTTGAGTGTGGAAAGTAATGCACCTGTTTTAAGCTCTATTTTCACTGGACCCAGATAACCTGCAGCTCCATTGTTTTTTGTGTCTCGAAGCATTGCTCTGTTGTTCGTTCTTTTGTCCTCTCGACCAATAATTTGAGACGTTGCAAACGGTGCATGTTTCCCCAAGTAATTCGCGTTTGCTTTGAGTTTAGTTTCCCACGCTCTATGACTGGTTAACACTTTCTATGACCAACCAATTAGAAGTCACTGAAAACAGTTTTGCCTTGCCCGTTTGCATACAAACGTCTATAAAATTTTATGGCTAAGCGAAACAACATCTTCGTTATTTTCCACCAGTCGTAAGAGTTTTTCAACACCTACCTGGCCTACATCAAGTTTTAAATTGCCGTGACAAAGGAGAATGTAATAGTAAGGTTACGTTTCTTCGTGTTTACAGCTTGCCCTCACGGGACGTATGGATTCAAGTGTAAGGGGAGTTGTACCTGTCAAAACAATTCCACTTGTGATCCAGCTTTTGGGTATTGCTCCTGTCTACCTGGATTCAAGGGAAAGTTTTGCGAGGAAGGTATTGTCATGGTTATTTAACCCTTTTAAGCCCTAACAGTGATCAGCATCAAATTTCTCCTTGTAATATCAATGCTTAATCAAACCCTGAGGTCATGAAAATTAAGGATATGATCACCCAAGGTGAATTTTCTTTATATTTTAATAACTTCTCCCCAGTACTATAATAAGGAAAGTTTTGGGACAAGATAAGAGAATTTTTACTCTTTGATATTAGGGGTTAAAGGGTTAATTAACCAAAGCAGCAATTACTGGTACTTATTGAATGGTATTTGTGAAGGTAGTTATAATAATAATAATAACAATAATATTTAATGAGGGGGTCCAACTCGCCAAGGCGGTTTTCAGTAGAGCCCTCCTCAAATTAGTTAAACAAGTTGTTCTTGTTGTCTTACCTGAAAACTCTGAATTTCTTCTAAGGCTGAAAATAAATTTAAAACGTTCAAAAGAAAATAAATACAAGGACAAACTCTATGGATTTCATCCATAGGCTTGAATATTAGAAACACATTCGATATTTTCTTCAATTCAAAAAGCCATTTTTTCGTATCACTAACTTGCCTTCTTTAAAATCGTGCGGATATGAACCTTACAGAATTATCCTTTCATGTTCATAGTTATGCCTCCAGTAAGTACTGTTAGTCCCAGTCCCACTGAAAGAAACTCGTCCAAATCAGGTCGCTATGAAGGAACTGGTTCTAGCTCAGTGGTAACGCCGGTGGTTACTGCAGTCGTGGTTGTCATGGTAGCCATCATTCTTATCCTTGTATTGGTTTATTTGAGAAGGAAACAGCTGTTAGTGGTCAAAACAGGAAAGAGGTGAGTAAGGACACTTATGCATGAAATTATGAAACGATGGGAATACGGTCCCTTCTGTCAGGCTGTACACGGTGTACATACAAAGTCCTTGGGAAATATAAGGACCTGACATGATAAATAAGATCTGGTATAGGGGTCGGTATACGTCAGGCTTAGCTAGGAAAATCGCAGAAAGTTATGCACTTGTATCAGGATTCAGTATTTCGTTCGTTTGTTCGTTACGTGTAAGAGCAGGTGGCCACGAGCTTTCTCCACTCATGCTTATCCCGGGCCAAGCTCTCGATCAGCTTTTGCCCCAGTAGCCCGTCCCTGTCACGGAAATGATTTTGTCTATATGACAAATACGAAGGACATGACGACCTGTACTTATAAGTCGCTATCCCGGGTACCTACATGACAACGTTTCTTCAGTCGAGTGTATACAAGTATAAGACATCAAACATCAGATTCCTTGTACCTCAGGATATCTCTCAGAAGTGTATACTGACTCATATTACCCTGTATTTCTTATTTGATACAGTGGTACAATTAATCCTGCCTTGTTCAAATCTAAAACAGTTAATACGACTTTTGAGTACCTATGGACGACCAATCCTCCTTTTAACATGACAATCACCAAGACCTGGCCATTGACAATGAACCTTATAAAGCTTAGGCTGTGACAGCGAGAGAAGACGCTTTGCTTCTTTTTTTCAACTCGGCACCCGTGAAACACAAGTAGGAAAAGATGTCTACTCTCGAAGGGGATCTGAAGTTTATACAACTAACAAACAAAATGACATTAGGACCGTAATTGAGAAAATTAGAAGAGAGTTGTTGTAAACACCTTTTTTTCACGACTAGCATTGTTGCGTGGTGGCGATTCAATTCAGAAATATGCCATGTCTAAAAGTGTGTAGTTTGCACTCTACACTCAAAGGTTTGCCATAAGAGTGGTGCCGTCCCTGCTTTCTGAGCATTCTGTCCATTCTGCAAGCGCTGCCACGAAACCTCGTTTGAACCAATCCTCGATAAAGAAAACAAAAAAAAAAAACAGCAGTTAGAATCTATTGTAAGTGACCTCCGCGGTCTCTCAAAGAAGAATCAATTGATTTTTTTTTCTTTTTGGTATTTAGCTTGTCAGTGAGAAGACTTCTGAAACCCAGAAAGAGTACAGGTAAGAATTTTTTAATTTGCGTGCCGACATAAACATCCTGTTAGAGGGATATTGGAAGTAATAGATCAAACACTCGAACGAGTGTTTGATCCCATTTCCAAACACCGAGAAAAAAGGAGGCGCAGCTGAATTTTTTTTAACCAACTTTGATGTGTTTGGAAACCGATGAAACACTCTTTCGAAAGCGTGTTATAGCTTCTCAAACCATTGATAATTCTTGGAGAAATTCAAAGCAAAAGTTTATCAAGTTTAGTGATATAAATTAAGATGACATTTCTAAACCTCCTTCTCGGAAGTGATTTCGTTTGTTTTCTCTTCATGAATTCAGAAGGCGACTTTGATGGAGTCAATAGGGAAGGTGATGAAGATCACGACCACGTGATTAACGATGTCTCAGTAAATCCCATATATGGTGATATGTCAGACCCAGGTTTCATTCCTATGGATTGGATCCAGTCCCCTGGGGACAAACCAACCTCTCTGACGATGAAATCTGTTACCAACCCGAACTACGAAACTACCTTAGAAGTTGGAGCACACCGTGAGCGGGCAGCCAGCAATCCAATTTATCAAACAACAGCGGATTTCGAGGAAGAAAATCCATTATACGAGACAGGCGCTGGCTTTTCCCAGAGTGCAATCTCTAGTGCTGATGTGAACCCCCTGTATGAACCTGGCCCCGCTGGGAGCGTTCATGGGGGATCTGGGGGCATACCGGCGGATTTGAACCCTCTGTACCAGTCCTCCGAGTCCTACAGCAATCAATGCGATGCGAATCCTTTGTATGAAGGGACATCAGACGTGAGCCCGCTGTACGAATCGACAGCTGAAGAGCCAAGGTATGGCTTAAACAGCGGTGAAGTGCGGCGTCGAGTTGACTCACGGTCGAAAAAGGAAGGACGACAGCGCCGCAAAGAAGATGAATTACCGATCATGGACGGAGCATGCGTAAACTGGGCTGGTCATGATTATGACGATGATGATGGACTTGGTATGATCAACAGAGGAGCTGATATCACTGTCAATGAACTGTACGGAAGCGTTGAACAGCCTCACACAACCCCCCTTGAAAGTGAAACCGAGGCACCATCTGTACCCCCGAGACAACACGTCAAGCGGTCCTGATACATCTGCTAGTTAGGTAGGAAGAGTAGTTAGGGATAGTAAAACAGGGTCGGGGGGGGGGGGGGGGTGGAAGCCCGTTGTACCCCCGGACAACAACCATATCGATATGATGTTTCTACTACAAAAGATAATTAGCAAGGGTAGGAAGGGAGCGTAGGGCAAGAGTGGGCGGGGAGGGGGGGAAGGGTTGAAGTGTTGATGGAGGTTAGTAAATCTTTTATGGACGCCAATAGAAAAAGATTCATCAATATTAAGTTAAGTTTTTGCTGTGGCCTTTAAGTTTGATACAGTGGGACTGTTTCTGTTTTAACCGGCCCTTTAACAAGCCTTAAGTGCAGAACGGAATAAGGAACTGCAATTACGGCTATTGAGCTTGCAATCTATGTTTGTGCAATGTAATTTCTCTGCGTACGCTTTAGTAATGTGCTATGTTTTTTATGGGGCTTTGGTTATAGTAACTGCGCTCTAATCTAGATGTTTAGGTGATAACTTTAAAAGACAACTTTATTGAACTTTACGTGTATATTTGGTAAATTGTGCATAAAATTATTGCTACCCGCAAATAGCAAGAATTGCTAATTAACCCGGGCAGTTAATGAAAAGAAAGACGGACACAAATACAATTTTATAAGTTAAATCAAACGACAGCGAAGATAAGAAGGCATAGGTCCATTATGTCCATATGTTTGTAATTTTTTAAAAAAGCTATAGTTTAAAGTAATTTGAGTTTTTCAAAGTTCACGTAATACGAATCGTAAAATATCACTAAAATGTCAAGGGAAAGTGAAGACTACACCCTTAATTTATTAATCCCGAAGCTGGTAAATGTACGTGTGTTTTGCTACTGGCGCGCTTTCTAGTTGAATGCCTCAATATTTTTCCAAGTGTTTTTGCAAAATCGAGGAAGTGCTAGTACTAGTGCATTACTATCGAGTCGGAAGATGCCATGGGCGTTACCGAACACAACATTCGTTGATGCCTTTAACCTTAGCTACTTTAAAAAACGCGGAACGATCTTTCAGTCGATCGTTCATTCAATGAGACATTTTTTTCGAAAACAGTTGATAGCATTATAGCCTCTTTTGGTGAAACACGGTGACGTGACATTTAACTGGTTCATAAAAGCTCGTAGCGTTGATTAATGTCACGGTTCTTTCACTAACGTCTGTGTGGAGTGCGCGGTAAAAGGCGGCGATTTCTTCACGCGCGCTACACGCGTGACGATAGAGTGGAGCAAGCCAAGAGAAAGGTATAGATTTAGATGTTTTTGTACAACAACGGCTCTGACAAATGGAACACACGTCTTGTGCATCTATTTAAACAATGGCAATGTAATGAAATGTTAATGTACATAAAATGTTTGTACTGGCCTCTAGCACGATAGCCCTGTAGGAGGTCTTTAGATTGTGGGAAGCGCCAGCCTCGTTCCCAGGCCTAAACGTGCTCAGCTTAATGGATGACGTCACATCCCATTGCGCGCTGAGGACGCCTGAGGACGAGACTGGAGAAGCTGTCAGCGGAGGAAAGAGAAACTGTTGTGATTCGTCTCCTTTGGCTCCCCACTGAACCCTTTAAGCCCTGGCAGCGATCAGCATCAAATTTCTCCTTGTAATATCAATGCTTATTCAAACCCTGAGGTCATGAGAGTTGAGGAAATCATCATCCAAGGTGATTTTTCTTGATATGTTAATAACTTATTCCAAGTACTTTTATAAGAAAAGTATGGGCACAAGATAGGAGAATTTGTTCTTTGATATTAGGAGTTAAAAGGTTAATGAACTCCCGGAACAGGTTACGATATTTGAGATGCTAGTAATTTATCTAAATCATCAATGAATTTTCAATTGATATTTTTTCTCAGTATTAGATTTTTATTTTTCAGACATTTAAATAATTACAAAATAGGTAGTTCATTTATTTGAAAGAAATTGTATAGAAAAACGTAATATATTACAAACTTCAAAGAAAAATATAATTTGAAGTATGATCTACAACTTGAATTTTAAATATGTATATTTGTCCATTAAAAGTAATTTTTACACTCCAATTTAGGGTTAAATTATTGCATGCAAGTCTTCAGTGAACAGTTACATTCAACAAAAAACTTTAAGGGTCAGTTATTAAAAGACAGTTTAGACGGTGTTTAACAAGACCACGTTCTAAGCCATTTCAATTTTGCCAACAGTCATATCTAAGAAATGTCTGCTGCTGACGGTAACAAGAAGGCTTGCATCCCAGACTAGAAAACTATTTATCCACTTATTAAATAAACCACTTGTAAACAGATTTGGAGGCCCACTGATTGTCTTAAACCACGGCCTAAGTTAGACTCTGTTTAAATAACTGGCTTTTAAACCTGAAATCGTAAACTTCGGGACTATATTATATTGATTCATTTAATTGATTTGTTCAACTATACAACAAATACACTTCGTATTCAACAACCCTTATGACATCTTCGTAAACGCGATCTCGTAAAAAAAAAAACTTCGAATGAGGACTGATCAAAGTCTAATGTACATTCACTGGTATTGAAGGGTTCACGGGTCAATCAATTGTAAACTGTACAAACAAAACAATGTTCAAGTGTATCTCATCTCACGTTCAGTGTAATTGCTTGGGCCGGCGCCTCTCCTGTCTCTGACACCTGTAAAACTGATTGGACTTTTTGAAGTGTTTTTTTTTTCCGTGGAATTTAAAATCAAGTTGCACAGCAGCGTAAAGAAAGTCGGTTAATTTTGCATACGCTTACACTTTATAGAGATAACGATCTATAACTTAGCAAATTGGGTATAGTTGCCTGATCTGATGATGTCCCTGATCAATTTTTCGTTAGCCAAAGCCAAGAGAACTATTTTGCACTTGTTAAGTATCACGAGGAAACGTAAAGGAAAAGCCGACGTTTGCAGTAAACGTGTTGCTTCATCGCACTGTTGTAACACGTAACCGTCTGTAAGAAAATGTAAATGTAATTTGTGTACCCATGGAACACCAAGTGAGAGCTCTGGAATAACTCGTTCAAAGGTGACCTTGGGTTCCGGATCGAATTGGAATTTGGAAATGTTGGTTTTTGCGGAGGGAGGAAAACCGGAATATCCAGCGAAAAATCTCGGAGCACGGGCGGTGGCTTGTAGCGTCAAAATACAAACAAAAGCTTAAGCAAAGCGGTTTGTTGGGCTACAATACTACATATTTTTGTGAACAGTCTGATTTTGGAAACTGGCTCGGAAACTCGTGTTCTCAGAGAGATCAGCAGTTTTCTTTTTCTCGCATCGTTTTGTCTGAAGCTAAGTAATATATCAAACACGACGAAGAGTGTTTTATCCGATTTCCAAACACCGAGACACACACTACATTTTTAACCTCCCATAATTGGGCACCTCTTCTAAGTGGACACTCAATCATGGTCCCAGCCACACACACATATAGTGCATATTTGATCTCCCATAAGTGGATTCTCAATCATTGTCCCAGCCACGTACAAACTTTACATTTTTAACCTCCCAAAACTGAACGCCTCTCCTAAGTACACACTAGGCTGTGGTGCAAGCCGCACATTAAAATTGCGTTATTAACCTTCACGTATGTGGACCCCTTTCTGTTCATCTGCCTGGACACCTCTCCTAAGGAGCCATTTAATATAGTCCCAAAGGTGTCCACTTCGTTACGGAATGTTGAATGACTGAGAGTAGATGAGTTACTGATGCCAAGAAGCTGTAAATTTTTGTTCTTTTACTCAAGATCTTTGTGAGGCCTTTGTTAAGATCCCGAATCATGAATGACCAAAAAATACAGAATGCCAGTTTCAGTGTCAGCGTCCAGGTGGGGTAGAATTCCATAATAGTCGCTGATGATGGTTCAGCTTTTGTAAAGGCAGCGGTCGTTGCAGATCATGTAGAAACCCCGTCAACTGAATAAACTGCATATCCACCAACTCAGACTGATCGTACAACTTTGCCGAAGTTTAAACGAACAACTTGCGCAAGCGCACTCCGGTAAAGATAAACATTTTGACGGTAAGGGACAGCTCGTGGCCAACTTAGAGTGCTTTCCGGAACTGGTAAATCAAATGCGTTATTTTGAAGGGATGGTGTTTTCTTTGGAAAAATATCCCACAACACTTTAAAGACTTTAATGCAAGTACCTTCAAGTTTTCCAAATACATCAAACGTTATCTACTGTTGGAGCAATACCTAAATTAACCGTATTTGTAACTATACGGTGAACATTATACTTCATTCCTCTGTAAGATTTTGTATAACCTTTCGAGAAAACTTGTCTGAGCGATTCACAAAATAGCTGACCTTTATCCTACATTGGTAACAACGAATAATATCATATTCTTCTTTTATATAGTTCTCTTAACTCATTCCTTTAGTTCTTTTTATGTTAAATTTCTTCATTTTCGGTTCCTCATCTGTTAATAATTTCAAAACATAACGTCATATGGAGGCCAACTAGAAAATCGGATGGTTAACTTGGCCTCCATCCTCAATCGCTTCTTCAAAATTATTCAACGCACTTTACTTGATTTTACTTCACAAAAATGTAACGAACAATTTTTGTAATTAGCCACGAGGAAATAGAGGTTGTTGTTGTCGTTGTTGTTGCTGCTGCAAAATCTTGAAAAAAAGTCACTCCGAAAAATTTGCACGCTATTTTGAAGAAATTTGAAGGACTAGAGTAAAACTTGTCCTTCAAAATGGTACATTCAGTTTACGAACTGGCCTGTCTGGCTGGCAAACGGAAAGCGGCCTTAGTTACAGGTGAAGTTAGTTGTGTATGCGGGTCAAGCGTCTTGCAAGCTTCACTACAATAGCACTCACTCTGCTAATGCTTGATCGGTATGCCGCCAAAACACCCTTTGGGAGAAGCAGTGTTTTGTGTCGTTATTTGATTGTTTTTGTTTAGTGGAGAACACAGAATACCGCCCCATGCTAATTTTTTAACCATGAAGATCTTCAAATCAACAAAGTTTTCAACCTGACTGTGTTTTACAATTTTTAAGGTCCCTGGGAGTGATTCTTAGCGGCTTAGCGATAATTTTTTTCTGGTTTAAGCAATCGGTGTGCACCCTACAATACGATGAGCTGAAAGCTCATACGCTGGAGACTGTTTACTGAGTTGCCTTTGTTATTAAAAGTCACGTATAAGCGCTGAATCTAACCAAGAGTCATGCAATATGTACTGTTCTAACTTTGGACGAGGATGAAGGCTAAAGTGTGCCAAATTGAATAAAAGCTATTGAAAAGCACTTTATGTGATGATGGTTGACTTTTCAAATCTGTAAGGTGCATTTTAGCCTATGGTGTAGAAATGGCTTCTTTTTTCGATGAAGTTTGACGTGACGCATGCGTTTAAGAGTTTGTATGAACTGGGAGCATATGAGTTAATCATACACTCTGAGTTCATTAGTAATTCCCTTGATGACTCCTGGGTGCGGCCAGCAGGGGAAACATTCACCCTCCTCTGAGCATTTGCTTTGCTAATCAATCACCCTGTCAGCTGTCAATCAACATTCTCTCTTCATCTTTAGACCAATTTGCCTCAGTACACGTCTCTGTGACAAACCAAACCAGGTGATGCTTGCTTAAAAATTGTAGAGGCGGCGGTGTCTTCGATGCCAGTGTTTGATATCTTCTCTGTTCTTATCGAAAATTAAATTAGCAGTTGTCGTGCCGTCTAATTTCAATGACAAAGCGCTATTGGGTGAAGCACAATGCTTACAACCGGTGCGCATTCTATTGGCTTATAACACCTTGGTTTGTCAACCCTGATTTGCGTCGTGTGCGCACGCATGCGTTCTGGCGCGTGATCCATGTGCTAATAACCGGAATTATGAGGATGAGGAGTTCATTAGTGTGATCGAGCAAGGAACAGGGCAAGAGCTGCAAACGACGCTCTGGAACTCGGCACAAGCACGCCAAGGCTGATATTTTGGGATTTCAGCCATGCAGGGTTCAAACGAGGTTATAATGGAGCGATCGAAGCCCGTTAGCAGTGAATTGGTAGTGAGTGCTTCAGCAACCACTGTTGACATAACCCCCGGAGCACACTCTGAGCTTCTTCAATCCACCGCGATATCAATGTCCCTGAAGACGACTGCTGCATCTCCAAGTCCAGTGGACTGCGAATTGGAGGAAGCTGATAATCCGAACGCTGGCCTTGAACAAGCGCTGCAGTCCTTCGTCAGGTACGCCATCAAGCAATTTGATTTATTAAACGTGATTAAATAATTGAACTATGTTCTGGGGATATTTACGTGCGGGAATGTCGCGTGCAGCTGGGGATTTTATTTATCACGATAGTGATTTGTCGTTCGTTCTATCTAGAGTATTAAACTCGGCGTTTTTAATGCATTACGGGTTTTATGTGAAGCCGTCCGCGTTGTGGTTGATATCGGCAGGCCTAATCCCACCTCTGACTTGTGCATTAATTTGGTCAGTGATTGTTCACTGTTAACTAAATGAACTGTTGAAACTGTTTAATTTGAGTTTGTTTTTGTCGAGGAATTGTCGTGGATCGAAGCCATGTGTGTTTCTGTTCAAGGCAGATGTGACTTGGAAATGCGGGAACTCATTGCGTTGTTTTTTCCGTTCTACACGTGGCTTGATAAAAAAAATTTCATTCATTCGCAAACTTTTCTCCAACAAGGAACTCTGTGAACAAATAGTTTCCGTTTGCAGCCGATCTCCAAGACGAGAGAGGCTAAGCTGAGATGTGGCTGATGAAGCAAATATGATCATTTTTACTGGATTAGCAGCGAAGTAAAATGCACAGTTCCAGTGCTTGACACAAGCATACATTTCTGTTTTGTAAACATTGTGAACGTATATTTCATCAGCGAAAAATGTTACTTTCAACGTCATTCTTTCCGCGAGAGAATTGTAACACCAGCAAGCGTCTAAGTACTGTGGTTTCTACGAATTTCAACAAATTTTTTGGTTAAACGCACCATCTCGTTGAATGAATGGATGCAAATCAGTTTTGCGCTTTATTTTGTGACTGCATGATTTTCATAAATTGTTTTCCATTTGCTCAGTGAAGCGTGTTAATTTGCTGGTGGCGCTGTGAAACTTTTTAAGCATTTTTCTTTATCTTCTGCGGGTAAAATAGTCCGAAAAATTTGATCATCAACCTTGCGTGTTAACTGTTAAGAAGGTACAAATACTGAATACCCCTAACGTATTCCAAAAAATACCAAAAATTTTCGTTTGGCGAGCTGGTAATTCTGAAATTGCACTTGGCGTTACTTCCTTTCGACATCCGCGCACAGCGGGTCTTGCAGCGAAACCTTGCAGAGCTTGGATATTTTTGTAGTGTTTGTTACTTCAGCGTACCACTCCACGATTCCTCGCCATGGCAATATTGCCAAAGAGAAAATATTGCAAATAGCTTGTTCCTTTAAAACTTGTGAAATGCTCGCGAGGGGTGCGGTAAATCAAATCAAATCCTGTAAAACAAACAAGCTGTCAAAATGTTCGGCATCGTCGTAGATTTCACATGCGATCCAATTCAATGAAACACGTGTAGATTAGAATTGAGATCGCGATTAAAACGACTGCAAATGTCAGGTGCTTTTGATCAAATATCACATCATAATACCTTTTCATGCGAGCGATTAATTCGTAAAGCTTTTTTCATCATTTCTCTTGGGCGGGATTTTTTCGAGGTGACTGTCAATACGAGAGAAAAAAAAGAGAGAAAAAAAAAGGAAAAAGCGGAGTTAAATCAAATCTTACTGGCGAAAATTGTTTACTTTTTCACGTCGTTTTTGCCCTTTGTGGAAAGATCATTTATTGATCTTAATTTTTATCACGGTAGCCCACACATGATCATAATTAAGTTTCGCGGGAAAAGTTAAAGAGCACCAATGAGACATTTTTCGGTTTTTGAATGGAAAGGCTTCTGGGTTGCAAAATGGTTGCGTGAAAATTATTTTTTCTCTATAACGGAGAAGATAGTTAAGAATTTCAGGAACTAGAAGAAAAAAATTAATTGATGGATTTCAAGTGAAGATTTTGAAATTGACTAACGTTTCTTTCGTTGTAAATAATACGAAGCAAGAGGTTACAGAAATTTACAATGTATGCAGGCGCGTTGTGAAATATGCATTATGTCTGCCGGCTTTGTTTCGCCATGTGTTCTTGTGTTTGATCGTCTGTTCGGATCGTGGGAAAGAGGTGGGTATTGTTTTAAATGAAATATTTATTATAAATTATTCGTCTGTTGTAAGTATAAGCAAGACGTCTAAAAGAAGTTAAATTTTATAAATGCTACAGGAAATTTTTGTTTTGCTTAAGATGAGCGCTCTTGTATTGACTTGAGTTCGTCTATATTCGCTATCTGTACATAAGCTATCAGCAGTTGAAACAGCTATACCATGATAAGCCTCTCCTGAATAATTTGGATATTAAATGTTTCAAGGAAAGTTTCTGATGTTAACTTTCTCGTGACGAAAAAAATTAGCTCTTGTAAATTCTTTTTAAGGTTGTCGAGTAAAAATCAATGCAATCATTATTAGCAGGTTTTAAAAGATGAAACGAATATTTAACATTATGTGAATGTGAATATATTTTTTAATTTTATTTTAGGTTTTCATGTTTTGTTTAGACTGTTGGCATACTAGCTGACCTAAAAAAACAGAGTGTTTTTTGGGGGGATATGGGCTTGTCTCTTTTTGACTTGTTGATTGATAAAACCTCTTTCAAAATGATTGATTTTGCAGGTGTGTTAAATCTGTTGATTTTTTATGAAAATTTAATTGCAACTTGAAGTATGTTATCTTTGCATCATTGAAAGGGATAATGTACAAAAAAGATAGGTGGAACTTAAAGAATAAGTGAATTGCTATTCAAGATAATTATCAACATGCAGATTCTTCCTACTTGTCTTCATACTTTCCATACAGTTGTAGTTGGGAGAGGTGATCACTTTCTTGTTCGTCTGTATTTTTTAATCGTGTAGAAATATTACAAAGAGAATTACACTTCTGATCACATTTAGGAATTAATGATATAATTGTTGTTTGTGTGTTGTTTAAACCAACACCAGGGCCAGGTGGTCTATATTCTTGCTTTATTAGGTATTTATAGGTCACCTGCCTTCTCATAATGTGCTTTTGTTGCTAAAGTGGCTGGTGAAAGCTTTTTGCAGATAATTTTTTATTAAACAGGCTGTTGTCAAATGCAAACAAATTTATGTCAGTGGCTGTGCTCTTGAGTTTTTGATAAAAATAGTTTGCCCTGTTTTAATAGATTACACTAGTATACTGTTCATTTTGTGAGCACAAAATAAACTTTTAACTTTTGTTGTGAATTGGGTGACAGGACCTCATTTTTGTTAGTTTGCATTCTTATGTAATTGGAAGTCGCCACTACAAAAGAGCTTATTTTAGCTCTCTATTCTCATGTAAATGTCTTGCTAAATGTGTTAATAAACTCAATTAACTTTTTTTAGTTTTGTCTACAGCTCAATCAGGAGTGAAAATTAATTTTAGTATTCTTTATATTAATGTGTGTCATAAAAAAAATGACATTCAAAAGGATTTGATTCTCTTATATTTTTCAGCAAGGAAATCCAGGAGAGGATACACAAAATTTTGGTAAATATGTCTTTTATCCCCCATTTTGCAAGGTCCTTAAAATGAATTTTGTCTTGATATACACAACACAGACAAAAATGCCGTTTGACTGATTAAGGTTAAGACCATGATTGAGGTGTAGGCAAGAGTCTCTGTTACGGACTGATTGCACTAGAGGACAAAACTCCTTGTTGATGTAAAAAAATAAAATCTCTCATTATGATGTAAAACCAGGAACGATTGCATTTTTTGCCCAAAACAAAATTAATTTGTTTACTGCCAGACAAACTTCAAAGAGGCCATCAGGTACCTCCAAAGCAGGCTAGACTGATCAAATCTTGCGAAACAATAGGCAAGGGTGTTTTGATTCGGAAGTAATCTTACAGGTGATTGGTAACAGATTGGCCATGGGGTCACTTTCCACAAAACATAACCAGAAGGTCATTTTGCAATCGACTTTGCGATCATGGACCCTGGTGATGAGTATTTTATGTCTCAATGTCCTCGTGGTCCCAGTTGTTCAAAGAACAGATAACTCTATCCAGTGGATAAATTGCAATCCAGGGGATAAAATGTACTCCAACCAATATATTTTATCTGCTGGATAGGGATTTATCCACTGGATAAAGTCATTGTTCTTTGAACAACTGGGACCTGGATATTCACCACAAGGCTATCCTGGATTGCCCTAGTATATGTGGACACTGTATGGAAGGACTGCCCACCCAGCTCCTTCAAACGCCAGCTCTGACTTTCTGAACATTTTATCCTGGGTCGATTTTGTCAAAGCCCAATTCATCCTGGGTTAACTGTAAACAAAACCTATAAGTTGTCATTGTTGTTAACCAGGATTAGTTTTGTATACCTGCCAACTCTCACGCATTATGCGGGAGTCTCACGCCTGCTGACTAAAGACATCGATCTCACGCATCAAGGCCAATTTCTCACGCCTGACGCACAAATCTGGAGGAGTCGTTCTAAAAAAACTTCATTTCATTTCAGATTTGTTATATACTATTTCTTTGCTCTTTATAACAATCGCAAAAGCTTTCTAACGTCTACAATCTGTTTGAATCTGAAGTGTTCAAAGGTCGTCGGAATATCTTAGGTCATTTTCGGCAATATTCGGAAGTCTTCGGAAAATCGTCGGAAATCTTTGGAAGTGGCTCGGACGTTTTCGGAAATCCCGGTCATGACAAGACAAAAATCTCACGCGTTTGACTCGGAAAAAGTTGGCAGGTATAGTTTTGAATAACTCATTATTTATTATATTTATTTTCAGGAAGAGGTCCAGCAGTTGTCTGACACTGAGAAACTGTTACTTTACCTTCGGCTTCCTGGAGAGACTGCATCTGATTCCAAAGATGACTTTGATCAGTAAGCACGTTTCTTTTTTTTCTTTTTTTTTTCATACAAAACATAACCAAAGGTAAATCTGTTGACTTTAAAAGACCTGTGAATTGTAAAAGTTGTATTGAGTGCCATGGTTTGTATTAATTTTTTGATTTGTTTGGTCTCTGCAGAAATCAAAGTCTTCCCATTTCCACGACAAGGGCAGAGCAAACACAAGCATTTCATTGGTAAGTTGATTTATCTGAATCTTCATGTGTCCTAAGCGCAAGACACTTAGTTAGAGCCTGACCATAACTGTACCAGAAATATCAACCAGATTGGGATAAAGAACTACCTGAACAGTATTCTAGAACAAGATGAATGCTTAATTAAAACAACTGGAAGCAACTAAATGACAACTCTTTTCCAAGAGTGAGATGCAGGATGTGTAGACTTTGTTTATAAACATGCAGGGGGAGGGAGGCACTTAGAGAAAACTGATCTCATCAAGGGCTGCAAAGTCACAAGTCAACCAGAGGTGATGAAACATTTGTTCACTTGATATTGTATGTCTCTTAAATGTGGATGTGAAACAGCCAAGTAGGGTCAACCAAGTATTCCATATTAACCATACACTCTTTTCTCTAATGTGCAATACACATGTGCCGAATTCTCAGTTAAGGTAAAAGTGGTGTTCAATAAATGACTGGGTAACTTTGCCTTTTTTCAGGATCCGCTGTCATTTGGAGGAGTGCGACAATAACTCAACTTTACCTAAGCATGAGGTCTATGATGAATACAAGTAAGGAATTGTCAAACAATTGACTTGTGTGGGGTGTACGTTAGGTTGGAGATGCACAAGATTTAGCTTGCACAGCAAAAAGGGAGGACGCTTTTGGTTCTTACCCATTGCACATATAACTACACCAGCTACTCAACTAACACCAGTAAAACTAAAAATAATCATATCAATTTCGGTCAGTAACAAAAAAATTAAATTAATTTCTGTGAAGAGTCAGTGTCAAGCTAGGCTGGCAGATAGTCAAAAGTGAATGGGCGGTGGGGACATACAACTTTTTGAAAACAATGACATTGTGAGGTAGCAATAAATTTTGGGAGGGAATAACTTGGGGTTGGGGGTGGGGGATGTTGTGGCTGAATGTTGGAGTGGTCTTGCATGTTACTGGACTGTGATATCCACCCTAACCTGTGTTGTTTACTCAGTTGATCAAACCACCTTGTGACCTTAAAACATAATAACATCTCTGGGGAGAAGAGGACATTTCTAATTAGAATTTGAATGTGAATGTTCTGTATTTCACGTGATAAATATTGCCTTAGAATTATTGAGACCTTATAAGCATTTCTTTCAACAGAGCACATTGCGAGAGCATGAATGCTGCACGGACACTGAGTGCGCCAGACTTTGGAAAGATTATCAAGTGTGTATTTCCAAGAGTGAAGGCAAGAAGACTTGGAACACGTGGGAATTCTAAATACTGTTACAGCGGAATCCAAAGAAAAAAGAATGTCAAGCCACCAATGCTGCCGTCACTACAGGTTCCATCAGCAAGCGAAAAAGAAAAGGTTAGAACTATCTGCTTACACTTTCCTGAATAATAATAATAATAATAATAATAATAATAATAATAATAATAATAACAACAACAACAACAACAACAACAATAATAATAATAATAATAATAATAATAATAATAATAATACAACTTTGGTTAACTTTCTTGGTGTTGATAACTAAAGGTAAATTGGCTTCTGTAAAGAGATTCAAATGCTGACATTTTTTGAGCCTTAGCCCTTTGTCAGAGCGACTCAATGATTATTCGCTTTTACAAAATTCCGTTCATTTCTACTTCCCACCACTACAGTTTCTTTAGAAACTAACCCCCTTGAAAAAATTAAATTTTATGATTAGTCACTTTTCTTGGCCTGAATAAAACTCCTGTAGTCATTTTCTTTACGTCTAAAAACCACATGAACTCCACCACAATGTTTGTAATACAGTTTTTTTATGACCTGTGGGTGCCTGTAAAAGGGCAGGTCAAACTCTCAAGTCTCCTAGTTTTGCCAGGAGCCTGATCCTTGTTTTCAGCAAGATTTCTTCATCTCCTGAGTCAGTCATGGAATTCTCTCAGCAAATGAATTGACAAGGATCCATACTAAAATTTTTTCTTATTGGGATTTCAAGGCAGTCACGTGCAACAGACGACATAACTGAGAGGTTGAAAGATTTGGACATTTCTCTGCTTATTTTTTACATTTGAATTTAAATCTCCAGGTTTTGCCTGAAATCTCCTGCTTTTTGCACTTCAGTTTTAAAATTTTCTAATTATAGGACTATAGGTCTGAAAAAGGGTTCCATTCACTGTAACTACATTCTTCAAGCCTTTGATAGTGTTAAATGAAACAAGAGTGGCTCAGGGCACTTCAGACTGTAATTGATAAGAATTTAAGTATACTCATGATTTCACCTTTCAGAGCTCAACAAATGCAGCAAACAGTTTGAGTGGAGGTGACAAAATAGAAGAGGACCAAACTCTGTCTGCAGCTTGTTTACTTGTGTGTGAGTGGGCAAACAAACTTCTTGGCAGAGTGTTCAGTACATTAATTGAGTTGGCGAGGTTTCTCGTTGGTGGAAGTTATGTTTCCAGTAAATCCATGGCAGCATTTGTAGTGATGTCCAGTAATGAGCTGAACACACCTCAGGTCAGCCATTCATTAGTGTCATTGATGTCACCATTAAAACAAGTTGAGGAGCAAATGTTACTGACACAGAAACGACGGCAGTCACAGCAGTTGGCAAAGAAAATGCCACAACGACAGCAGCCGAAACAGATCCAGCAGATAACAACTAATTCTATAATCCAGCAGGGGACAGCCTTGTGCAATACTGCAACACAGCTGCTAAGCCATAAGGCACTGGTAAGTAGAATAATGTTGTTTTTCAAGGGGTAGTATTACAAACTCAATTTGGTTTTCCAGGAAATGTGTGGTGATTTTGTGTTGACAAAGAGCTATCCATAATAAGGAATTGCCCATATAATATCTTATTATTCAACACATTGTAACATCGCCCAAATATGGTTATGGTGCACTGAAATTATATTCATCGTCCATAGTCAACAGATATCCCGCAATATACATAATTTCGTGTGTCGGGGAGAAGATCATCTCTAGCTTTTCTGCAATAAAACTGTGCATTGTTATCAATGTGTTGAATAATAAAATATCCCGCTCAATCTTGTGGAATATTCCCTGATTATAACCAACTTGGCCCATGGCCTTGTTGGTTAAATATCAGGTGATATTCTGTGTGATTTTGCAGGTTATTGTTTAGTATAAGGAGAGGTTATTCCTTCAGTTATTAGACACACATGGCACCTAACTTAGTTGTTTTACTTTGTTTTGTTTTAGGTAAGCATATCAAGTCCACAAAAGCCAGCCCATAAGCAGCCATTACACATCCAACCAAAACCAATACAGCCAGCCCTGCAGAGTCCTCCTGCTCAAATAGGACAATTTTACCAACAACAACCTGGTAACCCTACATCCTCACCCAGTGGCTATCCAGCAAAGATACGACCTGTCACTCCATCTATGATATCCCCTACTACGCCTTTACAGCCAGCAGTACCTCAGACACCATCACCTTTCCAGTCATCACCAAAGTTTAACACTCCAGGATCAGCACAGAATCGTCCAGTTACACCAAGCTCAGCAAGCGCAACCCCCAGACACACACCAAACTCAGCTGAGCCAACCCGCTTCTTGTTCACCCCAATTCCGAGTGGCTCACAAGAACAGAGAGTCACAAGAGGAGAAACAAGTCCCCCAACATTGCGACCAACTGCAACCCACCCCAGCCAGCTGATGAACAGTGATTGGTCACAGCAAGGAGCGCAACAGATGGGAATCAATGATGTACCCATGTCGCCAAGTAAACAACCTAGACTGATAAACCCAAACCCTCCATCTACACCCACATCTAGCCGCAGACCTGGATCATTTGCATACCCACTACCATCACCAAGGACTCCTCAGCGCATAGCACCACAACAGTACGTTACGTCGCCAACAATGGCTTCTCCTGGGGTTGGACGCCAGCTGAACCCTGTTTCTCCAAATGTTGCACAACGAGCCCAGGAATTTATGCTTCCAATGATTACAAATGTGGAGAGTGTGGCTCCCACAGGATTCTCACAGGGTGTTAACATGAGTAGTACAGCATCATCGGGCGGTGACGTACACATGTCACAGCAGCATTCTAAGCAAGGGTAAGTAAGCAATTTAAGAAGAAAATTGTTTTATTTAATGTGCCTTTCAATGACATACGGACTCTGAACGTCAATCCCAGCTAATGAGTTGTTACCGCTGTCAATCATAATTAAGGCAACAAATGGTTGACCGCAAAAATACAGAAGCCGGCAAAGTGGATTGAAATCTGCCAACCACAGCACATGAGCAAGACCTTTTGACCCCCTTGAGCAAAACGTTTATGGTTTTTAGAGGTCTGCTGCAGTGATTGACAGGAGTGAAAAGCTAACGGTTGATTGAACTTCAGAGTCTGCATGTTTATTGAAAGTTACAGTAAGCTCACTTGTCAATCCTGTTTATTTCTTTTTGTACTGTTTTAAGGGAATTTCCTTGTTATCAATGATAACACAGCCTTCTACTACTTAGCTAATGTCTCACGTTTTAGAGAGTTCCCTTGGTCTCTTGACCTTTTGTAATTCCCTTAGTATTATTCTTGCCTTCCCAGCTAGTAACAACATACCTTTCTCCATTAACAAACCATTATGTTATTGTTTGTTTGCTTCATTTTTCAGGACTCCTGTACTATTACCTAAATCCTGCAGATACAGTAGTACTTCAGATAATGCACACATGCAGCAGCAAGGCTCTGTTATGCAACATCAGACAATGGACTATTCACCAGAACTGGAGTCAATCTGCAACCAAGCTACAAGCTCTGCAGGCCAAATGCCGCCGCCATCATACCAGCGAAGCCAGTCTGTACCCCCCTTAACACAGCATACGCTGACCGATCAAAGGTTCCATCCACTCACACCCCAGACAATTACACGCCCTCAACATCTCACGCCATCACCCATGGATACGTCAAACCAACACTTGAATGGTTTAAAGGAGCTACGCAACAGAGTTCTCCATGGTGATGTTAATAACAATGGCTCAAGGCCACTGCCAGATAGTGCTTTTTCAGCGCGAAGAAACCTCACACCAATGCTCAATGCTGAACATTCGAATATGAATGCATCAAGCTGGGACGTGTCACAGGTCCGAACAAACCACACAAACAGAGTAGGGGAGGACCATGAAATGACTATTCTGGAAAATAACTTGACTTTTGCAGACTTAAGTAATGAAAATGATGAGACACTATCTGACCTCAACACACTGGATGATGCTACAACTGAAGCGGTGTTGAGGAACATTTGTAACAATACATCAGGGGTGTGGCCAACAAATGATGTTCCTTCATGGCCAAGCTCACAGGCACTCCAAATTATGGATTAGGTGGAGTGTTCGAAAGCAGGCTTTAGGGGGAGGGTGAGGGGAAAAGAGTTTGGCATTTGTAATTAAACACAGAATTGTGTTTTAGAAAATTTAGATTCATTGGACTTTGGTATGGAAGTTGCTGAGTTGACAGTCATCACAAGTCGATACTTGTTTGTTAGACAATAAGAATACAGACAAGATGGCTTGTTGTTTAAACTGTAGCAAGTTCCAGTGACTCTTAGGCCAGCAATCAGTCTGTTAATTGATTTACTGATGTGACTGGACATACCAACAGAAATCCACCGACTGTGCAAATTATAAAAAACTGGATACTCTTGAAATATGAAGAGAAAATTTAAGACAGTAAATTTTTAGAAAAATAGCCAAACGGTTTGAGCTTGCACCCATTGGTTAACGATAAAAATTTCAGTGTTCACTTTTGAATTCACACGGCAAACCCAGTCCGTTGTGATCATGTCACACGCGTGTTTAGTGTAAGTGACAGCAGACAGTTTCTGAAAGGAAGCAGAGATTTATTGTAAACAACCAAAATAACTTGTAGCAGTGCAGTTAATGTTTCGTTAAGGAATTCTTCAGCCGAAGGAATCCCTGGATAGTGGAACTGAAAATATATACTAAGTTATTTTGTACAAAGGGTTTGTTAAGGTGGAATTTTTGTTATTTATTTTGGTCCTCAAGCACTTTGTTATAATTGTTCAAGAATAAATTATAATATACAAAGAAACCTTTCAGTTTCTGAACTGTGAACATCCTCCTTTTTAAAAAAAAAAGAAAAAAAAGCTCCCAGTTGAACCGGGTGAATCACACCAGTAACCCCCACCCCCGCCCGAACTCCCCCCCCCCCCCCCCCAAGGACAACGCGTCCTTTTGCTATTGCGCGTACGTTCTGCGCATCTCAGGATGGCCTGAGAAGGTATTCTTGAGGGGACTGGGTAATTTGTGTGTTTGCCATAACTAGAACAATTTAAATTTCCGGTCAAAATTAATGACATCATATAAAAGTTAGGGATTGGAAAGACGTAAAAACGGACTTTTCAGAAAAAAATGCAATAACCGCTGGGTGGGTACTTTTATCTTTCACTGAGTTCAGTTTTGAATATCTGCTTAGTTACACCCAGCGGGTTAACTTTTTGAATAAAAGTAGTGTCAGAGTTCTATGTCATTGCTTTATAATCTCAGCCTTAATATCAATGTGGTCATCCTGTTACTAAAATGTAGTCACTGTGTCTTCCACATGGCATGTTTAAGACAAAATGGCTGAAAAAGAAAGAGAGAAAAA
Organism: Pavona decussata; assembly: GCF_977016875.1. Classification (NCBI taxonomy): domain Eukaryota; kingdom Metazoa; phylum Cnidaria; class Anthozoa; order Scleractinia; family Agariciidae; genus Pavona; species Pavona decussata. The sequence continues at coordinate 1,360,936 of NW_028145718.1, forward strand.
AAAAAAAAACAGCCGACAGCGGTACCTCTGGACGCTTTGCCGGAGCGTTGATTCATGACGATACACCACGAGATTACGGCCCGCGGTTCGCTTATGCCAGCCGGAGATGGTTCTGCGCTGCTTTCCGATACCTTGTCCCCGACAAGACAGTGAAACGGAGAAAAGTCAGCCCCTAGACCATATGAGACAGATCCCTTTCGTTTGCACCTCAGTTCCACCTTACTGACTTAAACTGAGATTCAGCCATGTATATATATGACAATGTAGTCATTTTGTCTTCCATGTGGTACGTTTTGAGGTTTGAGCATGCGCACGGGCTAAAGCGATAAACGAGAGAAGGAAGAGGTACCTGGAGGTACCTGGACGTACCGCTAGTCTTGGACTTCTTTTACCTTATTTTATTCTTACTCCTTCGATGGATTGTTGACATTGTTAACCCTTTAACCCCTAAAGCAAAACGACATTTTCTCCAGATCCAAGACTACAAACTCAACGTCCATGTATGATATACCATTTTAAAGCTACTCATGAGTGTATTTCATAACTGATATAATTATGAATAAGCAAAGTTATGGCTTTGAGATAAATGGCCTTAAAACCCAAAAATTTAAAACTTCAAAAACGCCCCAATCCTTGTGTATATTAGGTATACCGCTAAACTATAGCTTATTTTGCAGGTCTCAACATCTTCATTTATGTGAGAGATGTGTTAAGACCCACAACTTCTAGGGGGAAAAAGTTGAAAAGTTATAGGGGTGGTCAACCATATCACATATGGGAGGGGGTTAAGTTTTTATCCTTTTGATGAGTAGATCTTCACAAGACCATCTTGGTGTCAAAAATTCATAGAAATCTGTCAAATACTGACAGAGGTGTGGCATTATGTGCCAAATGGCACTCTTAGGGATTAAAGGGTTAAGGGAATCAGGTCGTCACTCGAAGAGCTTTGTGAAAGCCGTTGCTATTTTTCTGTTTTGGGCTATTAAGTCAACACTTATTACTGTGTCATGTAATGAAAATGTGACACGTTTGTTATTATGTCAATGAGACATGGTTGAGCCAAAATATCAGCAACTCTGAAATATTGCATTCTGGCTTTACAATGTTTAGGAGAGATCGGTCTGATCGAAGTGGTGGTAGAGTTCTTATCGCAATCAAAACAGCCTCCCTCAAAGCTTTCAAAGAATTTAAACTTGAATCGGAAGCCGAGCTGCGACAGCTTGAGATAATTTTTGTCGAAATTACTGCGCTTACCGGTCAAGGAATATTTATTTTGTTTTTGCTATCGGCCACCCAATGAAGACTCTATTCGATAACTTTTTGCATGAAGTTTGTGACCAGTTAGACAATGTGGTAATTTCGGGTGACTTTAATTTGCCAGACATTCCCTGGGACTCCATTGACAGCGTATCGGGTGTTAACGAACTAGCCTTTATTGAAACCCTTCACGGGCGACCACCTCTTGACACAACTCAATATAAATAAGAAACCCACTTGTGGCAACAACACACTTGACCTTGTAATTACGAGCGTGCCGAACCGTGTCAATGTAACCGACATATTGTCTCTAAGGGATACACGTTTTTTTTTTCCAGTTTAACGCTTTTATAAAAGCCCCATCAAAAACCCTGAGTTTTGTCTACGATTATGCAAAAGGCGACTTTGAGGGTCTGCGTACGGCTCTGTCGGCAATTAACCTCTCTTCGATCATAGCCAATGACGATATATATACTGACTGGCATCAATGGAAAGACACGTGTCTTGCAGCGGTCTCTGACTATATACAGACCAAGAGGCTTAAGGGACGGAATCCCATACCTTAGGTGTCTGGTGACTATAAGACAAAAGCTGAAACTATCTCCTCGAGCCACCTAAAGGAGAAGTTAAAAAAATCTTGCGCAAAACAGTTAATCGCATGCTGCAGAACAGCCGTGATGAGTTTCTTGGTTCCGTCGAGTCCGATCTCAACACAAACCCAAAGTGTCTTTGGTCGATATTGAAGCTGAATGCCAAATCGGATAAAATTCCTGATCGAGTCTCGACGCCAATATTAGCCAGTGCATCCGCTGACCCAGGTAATCGTACGCCGTTCCTCAGCTGAAATAGCCAATCTGTTTACTCCTGCTTCGCATCAGTTTTCGCCCATGACACCCCCACCCGCCCACCCCCTTCATCTGGAAGCGCTGCCAGGGCACCAGCTTCTTCTGATGTCTGATATGTCGGAAATAACGCTCACGGTTAGCGACGTCCAATCCGTGCTCGAAGCCCTTGATGTCACGAAAGCCACATGGTCTGATGAAATACTAGCGAAACTTCTTAAGGTGGGGGTTCACCTAAAAGCCATTTTCACGCCGCTTAAAATCGGTCAAATGAAAATATCTTGTTTGCATTTCAAGCAAGACAAAAACCCTCCATTCATAGCACAAATTAATGATTTGGGGTGTTTTATGAAATTTTGGGTGATTTTTAGGTATATTTGGAAGGAAATAATTTTTCTTGAAGGATTGGTAAAATTAAAAGAAATAAGGAATGTTGAAGATTTAGTGAAGTTTTAAAATTAGAATTTGTAGTTAATAATTAATAGACGGATACCAAGTTAGTCCACTAGCAACCTGGGGTGCTCTTGCGTGGTTGTCGACTGTCTGTTAGTGTTCCAAAAATCATTTTCTTTCTTCTATCCATTCTTAAAACTCTTCAAATTTCACTCAAATTCAGGTAGAGCCCCACCTTAAGGAAACAGCCTCTATAATTGCACTATCTCTTTGTCAAGCTGTTTAACAAGTCATTAAGCACTGGTTCTTTCCGGCACAACTGGAAGGAGGCTAACGTTGCTCCTGTTTTCAAAAAAAGGTGAGGCCGAGTGCACAGAGAAATACAGGCCCATCTCCTTACCGTCACTGGTAAACAAAGTAACGGTCTTGGAGCGATGTGTATTTAACACTTCAAAGATAGACTGTACGAGGTGGTAAGTATGATATCATGCACCTCCAAACTTTTGAAGTTTTAGACCACGTGGGCTCCCTACTATTCGACGGAAAACAGGTGGACATGATCTATATGGATATGTCTAAGGCCTTCGATAAGGTGAATGATTGCTGCTGGCCGCAAAAGCTGGAGGAGTTCGGATTTGGAGGCAGCCTCTTGCAGTAGCTCTAACCTGATGGGTTGCTACCAACGTGTAACAGTGCTGGGTGAAACCTCTGATCCTCTGCCTGTCAGCTCCGGAGTACCTCAGGGCTCCATCATCAGTTTAGGCCCGATGTTATTTCTCATCTATGTAAATAACTTGCGCGATTCGGTCCTGAAGAGCCATGTTGCCATGTTTGCTGATAAGACAAAGGTATATAAACAAATTAAGTCTCAGGAAGATGCTGCGTACCTACAAGCTGATTTGCTTGCTGGCCAGTTGACAGACATCACACTTACAGCTGGCTGGGATTTTCATTTCTTTAAAGTCTTGCTCGCTGGCAGTGAAAAGCGGGTACTTTTTCACAGGAACGTTTAATAGTAACCAAGATTGACGTAGGGACACTCAGCTAGTGTTTAGTGCAACATACGATTAATTTTCTCTGAAAGGGTCGTTAGGTACTCCCGACTCACAATATGACCAGATGACAATATAAAAGAGTGTATGCAGAAAAAGCAGATGAATCACAATATGACCAGCTCCCAGTTGGCTTGATAGCTCAGTTGGTAGCGCATAAAAGTATTTGTCGAGCGCATTCTCTATATAAATATTCGAATGCGCTTAACATAATTGAGGAAAACAGTAAAAAGTATCTAAAAATGCTTCACAAGATTTAGTAAAATTATCAAAAGATATCTAAAATTAGGGAACTGCTTATTAAAATTTATTAAACTGATTTCTATATCAAAACGGTTTCAGTTTCGATTTAATTAACTCGTACGCGTCACCAGGTAATGCGTACTGTACATTCACTCCTTTGGAGATGAACTTGAAGCTTTCAATTCCATCTCAGAAGCATCACTAATGTTAGCAAGCAACAACAATAACAACACTTTATTAAAACAGAGAGTTACAAGTTAGTTATCTACCTACCCGCAAATAGGTAAAGCTAGTCGAGGCGGGTAGGTATGTCTATACTAAACTAAATGCAAATAAATTTGGTGTTTACAAATTGACAGCAGCAAGCAATCACTTCTTGAATATATGAAACATATATTTGAACTGCGGGTGAAAGATTAAATAGAAGCAGGAAAACAAAGATCCTCGCAGTTATTTAACCAGCTTAAGCAGTTGCGAAAAGACAGTCCCCACCCCGTCCCCCCCCCCCCCCCCAAAAAAAAAAAAAAAAAACGCTTGAACGGGATTCGAACCCATGACCTCTGCGATGCCGGTGCACTGCACCGAATCCCGTTCAAGCCTGAATTTTTTCCACAGCTCTTTTCGGACTTTTCGATGGTGACGGCCTTGTCATACTTTCAGCCATCTCTCGTTGCTTTCATTTCCTACCAAGAGAGATAACCAGAACGGCAGAAAGTCAGACAAAGACAGAAGAAAAAAAACTCAACACAACTGAGAATAATAATTAGGACTTTTATTTGCGCCATTTTCATTGCTTTAATTGATTACCATAAATACCTAATTTCAAGTGCAGCCACAACTCTGTATTAATTTTTTTTCACTATTACGGGGCATTTCTTCAAACTGAACAAGAAGCAAGACATAACACCTCCAGTTATCTAACAGATTCAATGATTTGGAGTGATCATAGACCTCCGATGCCACAAGCTAAGGCAGAAATGTCTGCTATACAAGCTTTGAAATCAGGCAGCCGACGGGTTTAATTCCATCGTCCACCATGCCCTAACAACATAATGCCATTGATAATTTAAAACCTAGTATCATTGACACTTTCACACTTTTATATTTAAAATTTCAGTAGGAAAAACAAACAAAACAAAAATATCATTTCATAGAAAAAAATTAACTTTAAGGATTTCTCTCACCCATGCTCAGCTAAGTAACAAAAAAGAATTTTATTGATTTTTAAAAAGGTTTGGGACAACGAACCACTGTCCATTCCAATTTAAGTTTGTTATATTTGTTTCAGTATTATTTTTCGTTATAACTGGCAACGTAAATTACATTTTATGTTGTTTCTGCCAATAAAATGGTAATGTTAAGAACCTTCTGAACACGAGACAAGTTTGTTCGAGTTTGGAATAAGCAGTGACAACAAAAGGTGCAAGTTCTCACGAATAAGTACTACACATCAGTGCAATAAAGAAGTGTAATATCACTGGTCTTCTTATTTGTAAAAGGCCAGGTTTTTTTAATTAATAAAATGCAAAACCTTGATGTGAGCATCACACTAAGGTTAAAGAGGCAGGAATTATTGGCATTGGGTACTGTAGCTGAGAATGGGTGTTCTTTATCAAAGTAACTGTTTAAATTACAGTCAATGGCAATTTATTACAAGTGTTCTAGATTTCATAATATTGTTAATTATTTTGATTCTCCTATTGTAAATGAACCAATGTGTTTAAAAATAATAAATTTTAAAAATTCTGTATTTTTCGGCTGACTTATAGCTCTGCTGTAAAATAAATATTTTTGCATTCGCTTTTGTGCTGGCTTTTTCCCACTATATACAGATATGCAAAGCTTTCATTCGCAATTTAATTGTAATTTTTAGCATTTGGTGAAACACAACCCAAGTTGGAATAATGTAACCCAAATATCTGAAGAAAGAGAACCGTACAAAAAAAGACTAATAAACGAAATATAATAAATAACAGCCGCTGTTTTCTGGGTTAAAGTTGTATGAACTGTTACATTACTGAGCCAAACAGAAATGTTTCTAAGCAAGTTATCTCCCGGCCTGTTTAAAAAGGGGCTCGAAAAGTTTGATATCTTAGGCAATGCTCAGCTGCACAGTACATGTATTTCTTGTTCTTAAAATGGGATGGGTCTTGCAAAAATGATTTGAACTAAGCGTCTCAGAAGACTCAAATACACTGCACTGTAATGCCAAACCACATTCTGTTATTCTCTCCATACTCCCAACAATGCAAAATTATGAGATTTGTTGCATTATTAAATTCTTATTAATATCATGTTTATGAATAAAGAAGAATTGCCAACAAACAGCAAGCCCCACCCCTTCTCATGCACACATGAATAGTACTATTAATTTTTGGATTGTTTGTTGAACTCCTTCTTTATCAGTAAAGAATAAAAACAAAATACCCTAGGCTAGCTATTTAAGCGTTAATGCTAGCACGAATATTATGGTACAGAAAACAGCAGCTTGATAACAGGTACTATGGACATTGCTAAGAGCCAGCTACTGGCAAATTGAACCATCTGAAAAAGATCTTATCACCGGCTGAAGTTTCAACAGAACACAAATATTTGAGGCTAAGTTTGAAGGTGCACAGCCCAAAAGGCCGGCCAGGCTTGTTAATAAGCCTGGCAAGGCTTCTCTTAGCTACATCCCCGAATAACAATAATTTACTTTATTAACAATGCATTCATTCAATTGTCATAATTGTAATAAATTATCATAAATTTAAATAGCTCATCTTTTGCACTAAATTCTCGTTTATCAAAGTGTGTATCGCGGTTCTGTAGGGCCATCAGTTACAGTGCAAAATGTGACTCCACTTGGAAGGTCGGGAGGCTGGCGCGCAAATATGACTCGGATATCTGTGTGAAGATACAGTCTTCCAGATTTTGAACTAACAAACCTGAAAAGAACATTTTACAGCATGACTTAGCTTTTTGTTTTGTCAATGTTCACGGGCCATTGAGTTACCTCACATGTTGGCTAATGAAGTGGAAGAATACTGTACCTACTACATAATTTCTGAAAAAAACACTCCTGGAACATTGATTACACACCTCTTACTAACCGAGTTTGAGGTCTGTACTGTAAGTTACGGACCAAGTTTTTTCCTATCGATTTATGGCCCAAGCGTGAAGCGTGCGGGCCATAAATCAACAGGAAAAAACGAGGATCTGTAACTTACAGTACGGACAGAGAAAACGAGGTTAGTAAGATATTTGTCATATCTGAGGTTAAACTTTCAAATTAAGCGGGCGGTACAGTTAAATTACTATAGAAAAAATAACTTGTATTATATGTATTCTTTCCCTTCCATTATACATCCCTGGAACAATAACTCCTTTTTCAATGTTCAGTAAGGGTTGAGAAGCCTGGACAGTGGGAGCAATACATGTAAGGTTTGTCAAGCATCGTACAGAAGAGACATTTTATGCTAGCCTAGAAAAACACAGAATATTAATGAAAACTAATTTACAACAGTGTGAATTCACAATATACAATGCTTGTGTCAATAACCCACCCAATAAAAGTAATAATAATAATCATTATGTACATGTATTTACACAGAACCTTCCTTAAGTCTTGAGCATCAACATTTACCATCAATCAAATTTTAGTGTTCAAGGACACAGACTACCCAAAGGATTGTACTCACTTGCTGTTGCAATTGTAAAGAAATCTCACCTTAAATGAATAAGATAATGCAGAGAATTTTGACCCTGTAGAAAAACAAAGCCAATGATTTGTTATTTAACATTTTAACATATCAATAAATCAATCATTGAGTAAATTAATTAATTGAATTTTATTTACCACACAAAATATAACAACTTCTTACTTCTTAGAATAATGGAGCTGGATCGAAACGCAGTAATCACAGCCGACTTTCATAACATTTAAGTGGTGCTGCATAACCAGTCGACCTTATTGCCTGATGAAGACTAGCAGTAAGCAGTTGAAAAATCGCAATCTACATCTAAAAGTGACAACACTGTGAAACAAAAGATAAACCACAACGAACAACAACAACAAACTTTTTCTCGCCAGTCCTCATGTTGAATAACTCAGAACAAATTATTGAGTCCCCACAATGGGAGTCAAAGCCATGACCTTCCAGGGGTCGATTGGATGTTCTGCTACCACTGAGCTTAGGGGAACTAACAGCAAGTGAGATTGCCATATAACTAAGTCCATTTGTTGACAGGGTTACAACATACACAATAATGACTTTATTGTATACTTCTAACAGGTCAAGCCTTGAACAGGTAGGGAGAGCATTTACCTCATCTGAGTGACATGCGCGTCTCCACACTGAAAATGTTCTTTGCCGTAAAAAGGTTTGTGCATTGGGAGGCATGTCACTGAAGTCGTACAGTACAACAAACATCTTGACAACAGTTTTGTTGGGATTAAACAAAGTCTGAAAACACAACCAAGTTACTTTGTTAAACAATTTTGAAATAACTAATTATTAACTAATAATTGCATTTGATGTAGAAAGAACATCACTCCTAATTGTGTTTGGAGTCAATATTGTCTGGGACAATCAATGAGTGAATGAATTGATCTTGGATCATATCTGGCACCCCCACAGATTTTGTAGGGGCGGATGACATCATCACCAACTTAGCAAAAGAGAATGAGAGCCTGGTATCAAGATCATTGAACGTACACACTAATCTTTGATTATTACTAGTTTCTTATGGCATGCTTGAGGTCAATATGGCTAAAAACAACAAAGTATTACAACAAAAGTAATGGCAAACAGCACACTCAGATGATCACATGACTATGATCAGCCTCATTTTCCGCTCACCCTTTTCCGTTTCTAACTGAAGTTAGGTTATTTTTTACATTAGAATCAAAGGCCAGAATTCTTTCGCACTATTCTCATCTGTTTCCTTATTATTTTATTATTATTTCCTTTTTTTTTGGGGGGGGGGGGGGGGGGGGGAGAGGGCGCACCCTGAACATGTGGGCACTGAGTCACACACGAGAGCTAATCTTACTGTACAAAATTTGCATTCATGCCAGTGGCATCTTTCTAATTACAGACAGTGGGATTATCCATTTAATACTTCATATATAGAAAAATTCTACTTCACATGCCAGGATATTTATTTTCCTTAGCATGATGGGAGACCTATTTTAACACAGGGATGAAAGATGATCCTATCATAGAACACATGCCCAAGCACTCTCACCCTAGGCTGTCCCGTTTTCAAGGTGGAGTACTACACCCAGCTGCAGTGGATATAAAATGTTACCTTTAGTTATCAGTATCCTCACAATAATGGTTAAGTTTACAGCGGGATTCACTTTTCAGATCTAAATTGGCAGTTTTGAGGGCCGAGGGCCTAATACAGAACTTTATACATTTCCATTTATTACCACACTTAAATTCACACTTACCAGCTGCACAGTTCCTTTGGTAGGTACATGGTAGCCTTTCCTACTGATAGATGGATCATTGAGACTGATGTAACCCTGCAGGATGTATACATAACAATAATTATTATATTTTAATATCCAAGTTACGTTAAATTAACATACAGGCTGAGAATGCTTCAAAGTCTTTCAGTCCCTATGCATTTCCCAAACAAAAAAAAAAATGATTCCCACCACTCTTAACTTCATTTTCCATTTTTTCAATTGTAAAATGAAACAGATACCTGGGAATGGGGGGTGTGGGCTTGTGGTCAGTTGGGTTTGGGATTGTGGTTCAGCCTACTTGCCAAATGTTTAAATGCTGCTTTGAAAGGCTGAGTGTGTCAGACATTGACAAAACAACAATCAGGTCCCATAATACATGTATCTCTAAAATTGTGAATGTCAACTACACAATTATAAATCAATATGGTTGTACTGTTTTAACAATAACCTTACCAGATAAGGAGATGGGGCATTGTCATCAGACAGGCTAAAAAAGTAGGCCTTGACAGGTAAAGTGACATGAGCAGGACAGAAAGATCCACTGGCACCTAACTCAGCAGTAAATCCCTGCAAAGTAACCAAACAGTTAGACCAGCTGATGTAAACATTACTGAGGGCAATGGTTTAGTTGAAGTCCTGTGCCCAGTTGTTTGAAAGCCAATGAACGCTAAACCATGATTGAGAGTTAACCGAGGTTTTCATCTCACTCATTAAAAATTATTTTGAAAGCTATTTTTAAGCTAATGGTAAAGGAACATCTGAGTCAAAACTGAGGGACATGTAGCCTAATCCAAGATTAGCTTAATTGGGCTATGAACAGCTGGGTCCTGGTTCTGGTAGCAGCTGTAGTAGTTAACTTTATTACCGTGTCAAGTAATATAGCCCGAACCACTAGTAGTTTATTAATACATGTTAATGGGCTCTTGCAATTGGTGATGATTTGTGTCTTTTTGGTTTGCTCTTTCCCCACCCCTAACCAATGCTCCCTTTCCACCCCTCTTCACCCCTAACCAAACCCCCCTTTCCCACCCCTCTTCATCCCTAACCAATCCCCCCTTCTCCAAACCTCTAAATCCCAAACCAATGCCCCCTTCCCACCCCTCTTCACCCCTTCCCAATGCCCCCATGTCCAAACCTCCCCATCCCAAACCAATGCCCCCTTTCCACCCCTCTTCACTCCTAACCAATGCTTCCATGTCCAAACCTCTCCACCCCAAACCAATGACCCCTTCCCACCCCTCTTCACCCCTTCCCAATGCCCCCATGTCCAAACCTCCCCACCCCAAACCAATGACCCCTTCCCACCCCTCTTCACTCCTAACCAATGCCCACATGTCCAAACCTCCCCACCCCAAACCAATGACCCCTTCCCACCCCTCTTCACTCCTAACCAATGCCCCCATGTCCAAACCTCCCCACCCCAAACCAATGATCCCTTCCCACCCCTCTTCACCCCTAACCAATGCCCCCATGTCCAAACCTCCCAACCCCAAACCAATGCCCCCTTCCCCCCCTCTTCACCCCTTACCAATGGCCCCCATCTCCAAACCTCCTCATCCCAAACCAATGACCCCTTCCCACCCCTCTCCACCCCTTACCAATGGCCCCCATCTTCAAACCTCTCCATCCCAAACCAATGCCCCCTTCCCACCCCTCTCCACCCTTAACCAATGGCCCCCATCTTCAAACCTCCTCATCCCAAACCAATGCCCCCCTTCCCACCCCTCTCCACCCCTTACCAATGGCCCCCATCTTCAAACCTCTCCATCCCAAACCAATGCCCCCTTCCCACCCCTCTCCACCCTTAACCAATGGCCCCCATCTTCAAACCTCCTCATCCCAAACCAATGCCCCCCTTCCCACCCCTCTCCACCCCTTACCAATGGCCCCCATCTTCAAACCTCTCCATCCCAAACCAATGCCCCCTTCCCATCCCTCTCCACCCCTTACCAATGACCCCCATCGTCAAACCTCCTCATCCCAAACCAATGCCCCCTTCCCCCCCTCTTCACCCCTTACCAATGGCCCCCATCTCCAAACCTCCTCATCCCAAACCAATGCCCCCTTCCCACCCCTCTCCACCCCTTACCAATGGCCCCCATCTTCAAACCTCTCCATCCCAAACCAATGCCCCCTTCCCACCCCTCTCCACCCCTTACCAATGGCCCCCATCTTCAAACCTCCTCATCCCAAACCAATGCCCCCTTCCCATCCCTCTTCACCCCTTACCAATGGCCCTTATCTCCAAACCTCTCCATCCCAAACCAATGCCCCCTTCCCACCCCTCTTCACCCCTTACCAATGCTTCCCATCTCCAAACCTCCCCATCCTTATACATTTAGATCATTTGAGTGTTCCTTGTCAGTGAGGCTAAGTGATTTTGCTAAAACATTAAAATATCCAATTACACTAACTAGTAGTTCTTTGTCTGAAGGCTGAATTTCTTTATGACTTTAACCACACTAACCACCCGGCACAAAAGTATTTGCTAGCTCTTTACTAAAGAACAATGATAAGCAGTTATCCTTGTAACAAAAAAATTAAAAGGTACCACACATTTACCAAACAAAATCGACAGAGCAAGCAATTAGCTGAGGCAAGTTTATTACGAGTATTTTTTTCCCCTGACTTCTTGTAATGACCAAAAAAACAATCATACACCACTTCAGGGCCTTCAATAGAAAGTAATGTTGTCAATACTGTTTCTATTCATTACCTCAACTGTCCCTAAGGGTTCCATTCTACCATTTAACACAGATTCCTGAAAAACAATGAGAGAGTTAAGACTCATAAGTACAGGGTCATCATTCCAGTGTAAAGCAATATTATTTGTCCTATAAACCATAATTTCCACCATTTATCCAATCTACAGGTCACCACTGAATACCACTTTCATGATGTGGGCTCCCTGTATAAAGATTATTATTATTATTATTATTATTATTATTATTATTATTATTGTTATTATTATTATTATTATTATTATCAGAGTTACCTCAAAGTTTCCTAGTAAGCTTTGTGTCGTGGATGCTGGGGCACTTTTACTTAGCATTGCTGTCAAGTCTCTACTGCTTGATTTTTCTGGGACTCCACTTTATTCAAGAATAAAAACAAAACATTTGTAACTTTCATTTGAAAAAACTACATGCGGAACAAAAAAGAATCAAAAAGTACTAATTATTAATAAATATATCAATAAATAATGTAGAGAGGGTGGAAATGTGAACATAACTGACTACTATCAAAACATATAATTTATGAGTGATTTGTCCAACAGCCTTGAGTGTCATTAAACCTGTAGGCAGTTCATTGTAATAAGCATTAAGTTTGCTGAACAATGGATGAAAACATTGAGTACAGCATCTTAATCTGTTTTTCAAAGGCCCCAGTGAACTCAACCACAAAGTTTAATAATATGCTTTCCATATTGCGAGCACAGTTGTTTTGTTTTGAAAGGTTATGGATCAGGCCAAAAAAATGTCAGTTAAATAAACGTCATCTGAGTGTGTTATTTTGTTTGTCACGGGAATTTGATTGCTCTGACACGTTCATCCTTCTGTCAGCGTTTGCAGTGTGACAAATAATTATTTTACATGAAAAAAAAAACCCATTAAATTATGAAAAAACATCATTTGATTTTAAGTTCAGAAATAAAAACTATTTATTTAATATTTAATTACAGTCTGAGTTATACATTTCTTTTTATAATATATATAATATTAAGAAACATGTTTTATACTAATTACAAAGTAACTCACTTTGTTAGTGGTCTGTCATCCTCAATGTCCAAATCAGTGGCAGAGCGACGAAGTGGAGCCTAACAGTGAAGCAAACCAACAACCATTTAACGCTTAAAAATACAGGTATATGCCCAATGCCTACGGTATTGTCACACTGCTGTCTACTTGCACTCACAGTATGTTGTAGCTAGTTACTGTACAATGCACCCTTAGAATATCTCATGGATTTTGCAATTTTCCCAAAATAACCCTGAATTCAACATTATTTGCAAATTTGTATCTGTTGAAATAAAAGTCTGAAAAGGCATTTGATGTACTGTGCAAGAAAAGATATTTCTCAGGTGAGTATGTGTAAAATCACTTTAATTATTTATTGACACAACCCAGTGAACAACTATTAGCAACAGCAAACTCACCATCTGATTGGCTCTACAAGAGCATTCTGGCATACATGTAGTTTTTGATAGATTGTCCTGGGAGTGTGTCCAAGGAAAATTATTTTTGTGCTCACACCGCAAGCAGCTAGAAATAACCATTTTAACCAATGAAATTTCTTTGCTGAATAGATTGGTCAATGGGGTACCTTTTGTTTTCAAACAATAACTAGACAGCTTGCTCTTGGTTTGTATTAAGCAGGATTGGTAGGCGGTTTTGGGTGAACGTCCCGCCATTAGAAACCACAAGCTTGTTATCTAACTGTTAAACAAACATTTCCTTGAGTACTTCTGACATATCCATTTCACAAAGAGATAGGATAGGTCATGACCTTCACTAAACATATCACAAGTGTTAGAGAGTCTATATACTAACTGGACTTGAAGATACAGGAAGGCCTGTCCTTGAATTGAAGATTGGAAGAGTACCAGCCCCTATATGACGGCCATGAATTGCCTGCAGGACACCATTGGGAATCAAGATGTTTGATGAGGGTTCAGACTGACACTCAACAGATTTCTTGCATTCATATATGGACTGCTGAAGAAAATTAATAATTGCAAAAAATCACCTGACTGTCTTAGTGACAAATGATACAGTCACAGCATGCAATGTCATAAAAGTAGATTTCAATGGATTTTGTTGCAAACAAATCGATGTTGTATGCAACAAATCAATGTGCTCACTTTGTGCAATTTTTTTAGGGTGTATAGTGTAAGTCACGCTTCATACAATGTTGATGTGTCAGGCGACCTTAAAATAGATAGATCAAGGACTGGCGGGAGAAACAATGGAGAATTCCTTATAGCATATGCATGGAGATTACAGAAAAACGAATTCAAACAAAAAAGATTTCTGTCCATGATTTTGAATGTCAATATCAAACCTCACAGGGTCAAAGTGTGTAGAAGGAGTTGGGTTGACAGTTAACAGGTAATTATGGTAACTAGTTGAATGTATTATTAGATTCTTTTTGCATTGTAGATTGAAGACCAGCAAGCTATAAGAATCACTAAATATAGGGGTTGAAGGAGCTAGACTATGGAAATGCATCATCTTAATTAATTAAAGTAATAATTAAAGTAAGAGATTGAGAGACATGTAAGAATTTACAGCTTCAACTGTTGGAAAATAAATATTTAATTTGATCAGTCTGTATTAAATTTTAATAATTAATAAATACTATATAATTTATGTATTTGATAGTTAATTATTTTTAATATTAACATTAATTTAGCCATTGTCAAAATGGGCAGTTTAAGATGGGTACAGTCACCTTGTCTGTTAGCATGGGGTCGAATTTGAAGCAGGCAGCAAAGCCATGGGCTGAATGGCCCCTTTTAAAAAAGATTTTTATGAACAACATGAGACTCTTACCTTCTTGGTCTCTGAGTCACACATAGGTTGATCTCTTTTCTCAAGTTGCTGATTTTTCTGTCCATGTAATGAATTTCCAGGTGTCCCTTCACTGAGACTACGAGTCTTCAAAAACCCTCCATTCAGACTGTGCTCAGAGATCTTCGGGGAGTTTAACAAATTTCGGTCACAGTTTCTTTCTACTAATTCCTCATTTGAAGTCCTACTTGTTGAAGGTTTACCAAATTCTAAAAACTGTTTATTTGTAAAATTGTTGCCATTTAAAGTCTGCAAATCCTGATTAGAATTAAGCTGTTTTTTGCAGGATTTCTTTTTTAAGGGGGATCTCACTGATTCGTCCACGCATTCCAACAAATCTTTATTCCCTTTGTTGTTGTGATTATTAGAGTGAAGTTGATGTAGCTTAGAAGCAAGGATCTCATCTTCAAAGTTAAAGATGTCACATCTTGGTAGGGACTGGACACTAACACGTAACACTCTGTTGCTATGGAGATTAGCCAGTGGAAATGTGTGGAAATCAGGTTCTTTAAAAAAGCCACATGTACCAGTAGTAGAGTCCTCAGATTCCTTGTGAGATATTCTGAAAACAATAAAAATGGAGTAGTGAATAAAAATTATTAGAACTTAACTGCACTAAAAACTTCTTTGTAATAATAAAGTAATAGACATCTAATGACTATACATCGAAGGGCTTTAGGCTACACCATCGTTAAGTTTCTTTTTCGCTTTAAATCAAAATTGCTTCAGTTGATCTTTTGATCAATGGTTGATAGAGGGTTGTCTTGAAGATCTTTGGAATCCCTTATGATCCTGAAGGTCAGTTGCAGCCTTTTGAAGTCTTTGAGTTGGTTAATTAATAACAACAAATTCCCTCACTAACCTGTAAGTGATTTGAGAAGGAATGGAACCTTTACTTCTGCTGAGCCAGGCACTTAGCTGAGAAAAGTGAATATGAGACCGAATGGCTTGGATCAACAAGCTTCCACTGCAGCCCCGCACATTATCTGTTCTGTGGAGAAAGTTTGGTAACTTCACACACTGTGTTGGAATACATCTGACTTATCACTTACAAAGTACCTCCTGATTATTTACAGTGAAACTAAGAACATATTGAGCAATACGAATTACTTCTGGACTGTTTGCTGTTCTGTGACCAACCAGATGTGAAACCAAACCACAAGAAAAAAACACAAAAATCACAAATTTTTAATATAATCACCATTACATGTACAGCTTGTAGTTTTTATATCTGGAATCTGATTGATTTCCTTCCCAACAAAATAAACATCCCAGTTCTAAACATGTGTAGCATTCAGGGTTTCCTCAGTTTTGCTGTAAAATCTAGCGCATGGCTGCCACTGTGTCAATTATACCTAACTTAGTTCACTACTAACAACATAATTATACATCTGTACATACACCTGTGTTGAGTACTAGTTTTTTTGAGTCTCTCCCCTTGGAGGAGTATCCACAGGGATGGAACAGTGTAAACAAACCTAATAATTTACTGGGGTGGGATAACCTGCAATGATATAGCATCCCATCCAAAGGAAGGTGGTAACAGTGCTACAGACCACATCAGGCCAGAAGAAACCTGCAAACACTACACCACAAATTTAAGATGCTTATTAATGAAAGTAGTACCCTATAAAATATTTCTGACCAAAGACTGAACTAACTTGCATGCTCAGATACTCCTATTAAATACAATGACGACCAAGTATACGCTGCCTCGGCATTTTGTTTCACATAATTTTCAATGACTCTCCATGATCCACAACTAAAATCCATGTTCATGTCAATAAAAAAATTCCAGGTTTTCAATGACCTGTATGAGCCCTGATGTTGAGAGGAGAGGAATGATAATTAATTATTATTGTCAGTTTGGCTGGGGAGGGACTTACCCTTCCACTGCTTCAATTGTCCACTTCTCCAGCAGAATCCAGTTGTTATCATCAGGAGTTTGTATCAAGACTGTTATCACCATGGGAGAGCCGTTCTGCCATAACACACTCATCTTGTCCTTTCTTTCAGAAGCTTTCTGACACTGTAAAACAAATAAATAATGCCACACTGGCTATTAATGGCCTCAACTACTGGAATAAATAAATCAGTTTTGTGATTTCATTATTCTGTGAATAAATTGTGGCTGCATGGATTGAGAGACTTTTGGTAAAAAAAGCTTGAATAATTTATCTAGGTAGGCGAGGATTTCTGGAACTAGGGATTGGACTATTGTACTGGTCAGTTTTTTGGTACCTGGTATAAGGACCAGTGTATCCAGTATGGTCCTTAAAGGTTGACAGTATGCCAGTTAATTTATTTATACAATGAACAGTGTAAAACTCCCATTTTGAATGGTGCAGAGGAGTTTGTGATTAGAGTACTGACGTAGAATGGCACATGCGGTCACTCTAGAGTCCAGCCAGAGTGACTGGTCAACAATGTTTTGCAAACTGTAAATTGGAGAGTGCCAGACAAGCAAAAACAGCAAAAGATTTTTGCAGGAAAGCAAAACCGTCTGATGGAAAATCTGACAACAAGGTTAAAAAAGCTAGAACTTTGTTGTGATGAGAAAAGGAAGGATTGTTTCTCCAAATACTGGCATGTCACAAATAATAAAATAAATTATAGCAAAAGTGCTACTGGGGCCAAGCATTAAACTTCACAAAGAAATATATAAATTTAAACTTATTTCTTGAAAATAACATGGTTAAAAATCCCAACTGGTAGATTAGGCAGACCAGCTAGCTATTTGCAAGCTTGGCTGAGGAGTTGAACTTAGGGCTACCAAGAAACAGCTAGCAGTAAGAACGGGACTAATGAACCCAGGACCAGTGCAGATGGTCTGCACTATGAATAATATTAATACACAGAGGATTCTCACCATGTTTTAATGTTGTCTGTGCATCATCAGAGTACAGACGTTAGGAAAAATTAAATTGATTTGATAAATAACACAATTTGTTACCCTGTATAGACCAAATCTTTCATGGCAAGTCCCCTGGTGTAATACTGTAACTCTGGCAGGGTTAATTTCTAGACTAACTCGTAATTTTTTGAGCTGTTGCTACTTACTTTATACTCCACACTTGGGTCACAGAGATGAGGGACCACACTTAACAAAGACAGACAGTGAGGTCCTTCAACTCGCCCTTTATCTGATTGTTGAGGTATACGACCTTCCACAATCAGCGTTCCTATGTGAAAAAAGAAGTCTCTGGCCTGCATCTCCCATTCCATCTCCGCAGCAACATCACCTTCTGACTCTGTTACAACTGTCAGTGAGAGGAGGAAACCAAAATCAACATTTTTTACTGAGTAGCACACTGACATTGACTAGAAAAGAGATGTAGTGTTGAATGCTGGCCAAGCTTCCAATAAAATCTAGCTGATATTACAGTTGACCCAACCCTGGGTCAAACATTTTTTTGGAAGACCAACAGAAAGACACAACCTTTATTTTAGCATGATGAAAGTTAACGCCGTGCAACTTACGGGTAAACTGGTGAGCGAACAGTCAGTGCCAACAAATGGCATTCAATTCAGAATTGAGCTGTCAAACTAACAACAAACACTCATGCACCCAGCATCATGGTGGGCAGATCTCCTTTTGATGATTTCAAGATGGAGTCAGAAAATATAAAGAACTGTGTTGAACGAATGCAGGAATAAAAAATTTCATTATATCAAGAATGTTTGTATCACTCATGCTGCTAAAAAGTGAGCGACAACAAAGTCTTTTGGGAAATTAGTGAACATGAAAGGTAACTATGGGGAATGCAATGACAATTGCTTGTTTGCTAATTAAACCAGCACATCTGATTGCAACTTTCAATACTGTACTTATAATTTTATGGGAGGAGGGGGTACTGGGACTATTGCCAACCATTCCTTGAAATTCAGAGTGCACATGGCCAAGAAAAAATAATATCGATAATATCATAGAGTAAAAGAAGATATATGTACATGTCCTACAAAGTACACTTGCGATTTGTAAATCCACCCACACTGTATTGACAACCAAACCTTTTATACAGCATTTATACTTTTTACACATTCAATTTAATATGAGTTTGGATAATAAATGTACTACATGTATCTATCCCCTGCGTCTCACTGTCATAGCTATTGTACTTGCGAGGTTATGGAGGGGCGACCTAATCACCACCCCACCTCCCCCAAGCCCAG
Organism: Pavona decussata; assembly: GCF_977016875.1. Lineage (NCBI taxonomy): Eukaryota > Metazoa > Cnidaria > Anthozoa > Scleractinia > Agariciidae > Pavona > Pavona decussata. The sequence goes on from NW_028145718.1 coordinate 1,379,924, forward strand.
AAGAAAAAAAAGACGGTCTATATTGGGTGAAGAAGAATTTTGTGTTCAAAATGATACCTCATTCTAGAAACAGGCAATTTTCTTAATATATACCCACTCTCATAATTAACTAAATCTCAAAATCATGTCTTTGAAAAGTTGCTACTTTGTTTGCTTCACTGATCCATCTGAAATACTCCTTTTCTGGAAGTTAGTGAACAAATTTCACAGCTGAGATTTTACAGCTATGTTTTGGAAATTTTTTTTGGTTCAAACTTTTTCAAACCAGTTTCATTTTCATTTTCCTTCGTGCAGTATTCATTACCACAGTCTGAGACAAAGGGAAATAAAAATCAAACTGTTTTGAAAATGTTTAAACCAAAAAGAATTTGCATTCTGCTCTAGAAAATGCCTCAAACATGGATACCCTGTTCTAGATCAGGAGTTGCAAAATCACAACCCTGTTGGGTAGTACAGTCAACTCCCTCCCTCGCGGACACCCTCTGCACCGCGAGTTAGTGCCCCAAATAGCAAGAGTCTGTAATAGCGGGAAATTCATTTCAGTCAAACGTCTGTAATTAATTTTTGCCAGAGATAAATTACCTGCTGTCCGTATTGTTGAGGTGTCCGTAATAGCTAGGTGTCCTTTCACGAGAGTTGACTGTATACAATCATGTAGGACCTTATGAGGGAGTACTCCCCCTCCCCCTTCAGGTTGCCCCAGGGAGTAGACCAGAGTGGATAATTATTATGTCAACAATTGGTTGCCAGAGGATTCATCCCAAAGTGGTAAAGTTAAATAATATTAACACTTTAAGAGCAGTTTTCAAAATTTGAATTGTGCATCATAAAACCAAAATTAATAAGTCTAGGCAATGCAACAAACAAACCACACAATGAACCCACCAGGTCCCAGTTGTTCAGAGGGCAGTTAATTTTATCCACTGGAAAGTTCGCTATCCGGCAGATAAAATGTGTGCAAGATTTTCTCAATAGTCCCATCAAATTTAAGATTGAGATTGTGTGGAAAACTTGCCAAAAGCATTGGTTGGAGAACTTTGCCCCCCTGGATAGTGACTTCTCCGGTGGATAAAGTTATCCGCTCTTTGAACAACTGGGTCAGAAATAAAAAGCAAACACAAGTAATCAGTGTCTTGGTGAGGGGAATTAAAAGACTGTCAACAAGTCATGATTGGATTTAGCTTAACTTCTGTACAATTTACTGGCAAAGTGGCAAAAGACTTTTAAAATAATGACATGGCAAAATATAACATTCAATTGTTTGAGAGCAAATTTCACGGGAGGTTGAGCTTGCCAATATTGTTTTGTGAACTTTGTCCCAGCTGGGCAAATGAAGGCCAAAAGCATTTTTTTAAAACATGCATATTCTAACAGATACATATTTCTGCGTAAAGGAGGGAGTTTACACAAAACTCTAACAAGAATTGTAAAAATTCCCTGATGCGTGATTCTAAAAGGGCCAGACTGAACTAATGCTTAATTGATCTGGGGAAAGATTAATCGTCTATTAAAAAAAATTCAGCCACTGGCAGCTATTTCAAAACAAAAAATGTGAAAGCCTATAATCCAAACAACGCCTTGTGGCCTACTGTGTAATTTACGATGGATTTATATGCAAATATGTGTGATGAACATAACTAGAATAAAGCATAAGCTTACAAGATTTCAAAAAAGCATGCAGGAAGGTTCTTGTGTCTGTCACATTTTCGTGTACCAAGAACGTGAATGTCATATAACTCAGCTTATATTTTATGAATTAAAGTGTCTTCAAATTCAATAGCAATTTCATACAAGAACCAAACAACAGCAACCAATTCAAGGATACTGAATAAATTTCGAACGGGTGTCATGTGTGGGCACAAGCCATTCACAACATCACCATGAAAGGACAACAACAAAATTCAGGTCGAATGGTTTAATCGCTGGCTTCGTTTGAACACAAAACGAAACTATAACATAAAGGGACCCTTTCCGGTAAAAGAATTTCGCTTTAAGCCAAGATTTCCGTTCAAAAAGAACTGAAAGAGGCATATTCAGCCTCTATATTTCAGGTGAAAACACGTCAGCGTTCACCCCTCAGAATAGGAATACCTTACCTTCGCCGCCCGGCTTCATTGTCTTACAAGGGTACCTTGTTATAGATATATCGTCATTTTGTTCCACTGGCTAGCAGAATTGTTGTAGGGTAAGAGTATTACATCCCTACCGGCTTAAGAGAAACGACAAATCGCTGGCAATAGAAAAACCTGTGTTTTGCGCTCGAATATTATTGGAGCCAAACAACTGATTTTGGATTGGATAGTTCTGATTGGCTCGCGTCACCGAGAGTGATTCTGTCATCAACAAAGAGTTCACGTGCCGGAAATGCTGTTTGCAACAAAGCTAAAAATAGCAACTCGTGCCGTTTATTTTGACGTGATTTTACTATAAATTCCAGAACAATCAAGTGAAGAAAGGGCGTCAAATGGGTATGGCTTTCTTTAACCAGTCACTCCACGGCAAAAGGGAAAACCAAAATATTCAGTACTAACAGAGTCATGGTTTCGAAGATTGCGTTACAACGATCAGGAACCCTAACCTGTCGTCATTTCCGTCCGTCTGCAAGCATCACTTGTTGCCTAGCAACTACTGGACTGCAGCCGCAGCAAAGGTTAACTCGTGGGCTCAAAATACTGTTTATAGTTCCCAGTCCCTATTGCACCACGTTGTGCAACTGGGACCCTGCTGTTTATCAGCGGCCGCCCCGCATATCTTTTCGCGCTGCGCACGTTTCTCCCTCTTTTGGTCTTTAGATTCGAAGGCAGAACCATGCCGGTTAGTATTCAATACATTTTCCTTTATTACTCGTTTCCTAAGGGAAGAGAAGGGCCAGAACTTGCCTTGATTATGGCTCATTTTATAGTCTTTGTGTTTCCTGTTTTAAAAAGTTAATTGCGACTCTCTCAACACTAGTTGATCGTGTTAAAGTTGTGCCTTTGGGAAACTGACTTGGTTTCACTTTAAAACCTTGAACCTTTACTGACGTAAGAACAAAGATCTCCGTTAGGTGATGGCTTGCTTTATTGGATGATTCAATGTTGTGGGCCTCTTTGTTGATAATTTTGTTCAGGCAATCCGATTAGATTGAATGTAGTTCGAGAGCTGGGCAAAACTATTGGTCGTCGCGTACGACATACTTCCTTTTGGAATGATTTTGCCCCTACCTGTATTTGAACTTATATGGCTCTGCACTGCCTGAGATGTTTTCTTAGCAGCGCAGATCCAAAAACTAGACCCTGTTGGAAGGAAGTCTGTCTCGTATAGCATAAACAGCTGATATAAGTAGTTCTGACTAAAATAGGTTAATGATGAGCCTTGTTTATTTTATCAATGATTTTCTCCAAGAGTAGCATCAAGCAGCTATCACAGCTGCTTAAACAACAACAACAACAACAACATCACTTTATTAAAAATAGACAGTTACAAGGTGTTTATATACCTTACTATTATGGATCTGTCATCTTAATGCAAAACTGTAGAATAACCTGACAGTTATTTGCAGATCACTGAACAAGAAGAGTTGCATGCTTCATTCTTCAAAGTGCTCAGAGAAATGTAAATGACTTGGCTGCGTATTCTAAAATTGCTCCCCATTATAGCTTCAAAAAACTTCTTTCATTTGCTGCTATGCTAAAACTAATAAGCTACGATAATAACATTGAGTAGTTGTACCATTACATTGCAAACAAACACTGTTATGAGTTGCTGTGGGAGCACCACTCTGGTACCTGATAGACTCTACCATGCCCAGGTCCCCCTTTTCTTGTGTATTTTCAACTGCATTGAATAGACATTTTGCTTCTTGCCGGGTTATGTCCAAATTAAATCAGGCTTGTTTTTGTTTTTTGACTCTGCCCCTATTACATGTTTTTACTGATTCAAACAGTGTGAACATTATAGTTCTTTTGCAAAACCCTTCACTCTATGGTGAAGGATTTTGTATCATTTGGTATCATTACTGCATAGTTTTCTGTGCCAATGCAAAATTCAGTTCAGTGTAGAGCTATATAGTCATTGAACACTTTTAATTAAATTAAAATACAAAATTGTAGTTTATAATTCCATGATGAGATTATCAAATGCACTTTATAGTATGGGGACGCTCTCCAGATTGAAATCAAATTTGGAAATGTGTGTTTTTGAGGAGAGGTGAAAACTGGAGTACCCAGAGAAAAACTTCTCAGGGCAAGGATGAGAACCAACAACAAACTCAACCCACATATGACGCCAAGTCTAGGAATCAAACCTGGGCCACATTGGTGGGAGGCGAGTGCTCTCACCACTGTGTCATCCCTGCTCCCCTAAATACATTCTGATCTCAGCAATTACTGCTGGTGTGGAATTTATTTGAACATTTTCTATAACTGTGCACAGTAATGGTGTGGTATTGTTACAAACTTATACTGCGTACATGAAATCTAACAGGTGATCTGTTTGTAGCGTGGTGTAAGTACAGTGTATGTATCCCCGTCATGTGAAAGCGAGTATTAAACCACTGTCAATTCCTAATTTACGTGTAACTTTGCCTTGCTAATACTCATTGGAGGTCAGAGTAATATTTTTCCTAGATAAAGGTTGGTGCTGTCAAGACTGTGGCAGCTTCCTAGTTTACATAATTCACTGTCAAATTGTTGTAATTTCATTGACCTAATGTGGATTCTTTTTTGGTTATTAGTTGTTCAAAGATCTTTTAAATCCCTCTGTGGAAGAAGAAAAGCGAAAACACAAACTTAAAAGGCTTGTACAAAGTCCCAACAGCTACTTCATGGATGTTAAATGTCCAGGTAAAGCCATTTTATATACATGTATACAGTTATCCTTTTTTTGTTGATGTTTTTTATGTGATGTCATTAAAAGTCTAAAACTTAACTAAACATATTGTGAAAGTTATCATGAATCAGTATTTGCTAATAGCTGATTACTGGCAAATTTCACCATAATAATAATAATAATAATAATAATGATGATAATAATAATAATAATAATAATATATTTATATAGTGCAATTTCCAGCTATGTCCATTAAAATCGCGCTTTACAATTAAATCAAAGAAATTTCATTACACCATACAACACTGAATTAAAAAATTTACATTTACATTCTTAGGTCTAATATTTCTAATGTACAAAATGTCTGTAATGTCGTATTTAATTATATAGAAAAGCTTTCCTAAAAAGTTGAGTCTTAAAAAAAACATTCAAGTCAAAGAGATCTTATCACCCACTGAAATTTCAACAGAACACAAATACATGTACTTGAGGCTAATCTTTAAGTTGCACAGTGCAAATGAGCCTGCTGGGTTTAGTAATGACCTCAAGCGATGAATAAACTATTTTTCCTTGTTTAAACACGGAGCGATCCTATAAAAGGGAAGGACACGCCCCCTTTGAAGCGCTTTGTTGGCTTCCAAACGGATCAGTATAATGGAGGATGAAGTCGGTAACGGTCGAGGAAAAAAGAGAGAAGAACTATCGTTTGTAAAATCGAAGAGGGAATCGATTTATCAATATATCTTGTAAAACACCAGAAATTAGCGAGATTAACGATAATAACGGAAGTAATCATGTTTCGTTGCCGCAATCGAAAGATTACATGTAACTTACCTCGAAATTCGAAATCCTTCTACCAAATACACAGCACAAAGATCGAAACCATTATAAACTGAAGCCTGCGATGAACTGGACATCTGTATCCCTCCATCTGAACATGTCGATAACCAAAGCGATCCTGTGTTGTTCGCCAAAACTGGCGGGATTTTCAAAATTTGGCAGATGTTTTCCGCTAAACGGCCGCTCGAGTCGTCATGTTGGGTTCAAGTTCATTACCGCTTGTGTATCTATCGACCAAGACGTGAAAACTAGCTCTACTAATCCGCTGGAAGTGGCAGTAATAAATTCTAAACTTCTATGCACAGGTCAAAAATAAAAACATCTAAACACATTTCGTACCTGATCATGCATATTTGCATAATTTGCTAATTCAAAAAATCACCAACGGATATAAACAAAACACGACCTGATGTTGCTCTCATGTATCTTATGGATGAAATGATAATGGCAATGGCTCTCATATCAGTATTAAAATTAGCCAGTACTAAATATATTATACAATAAGCGATAGAGAGGCCGACACTTCACTTTTCTCCTCCATAGCCCGCTTCGTTGTTTCTCCTAGGCTTCGCTTCCGCGACTTTGTGTCTTTACTTAATATCTCTCGCCCACTAAACGACACAAAGGATCGAAGCGATTCCATCTCGGAAGCCGGTTTCAGAAGAACAACCTATTTCGAGACAGAGTTTGTTTACGAACTTTATCCTATAACTCATTTCGGAAATATGTCGAAAGGATAAGATTTTACTAGCCGATAAATGAATGTCCGATCTCAAAATAGACGGATAACTTAACTTTCTAAATTCTTCTCCTGTAGCCATATTCGTTGGATTGATTTTGAACAAAATAATTCGAACTAAAACAGCTTTTCCGCCAACTCGTCACATCCTTTCAAATCGAAGTTGTGGGAACTTGAACGTGCTAAAATAAGACCTTTGGTAATCAACCAGTCCGATACGCGCGTTTGGGATTTTTGATTGACAGTCTGAACTGTTCAGCCTGGTCTTATAGGATCGCTCCGTGTTTAAGCCCTTGATCCAGGCCTTACTAAACTACACGAAAACATAAGACATACTGTTTCCATATAAGGGATAAGGGTAATATTAGTACAGTGTTCTACGTTCTTGAGTTACTCACTCACGTTTGGTTTGTTGGGCCGTTTCCAATGTCGCTGTGTACAGGGTTTTGTCTTGAATTTTGTTTGTTTATCCATGGATGACGAAGGTTTTGGGAAAGTTGAAGTGCTGTTCAAGCTTGACTGAGAGTACAAACATCAACAGGAGGGGGAGGGGGAGGAAATGCCTGCACACAAACCCCACGATTTTGAAAAACACCACCTGCTTAATAAGGCTTCATGCACCAAAGAGACCTGATTTGCTTGGGTCATGTACCAAACAATCTCGCTCTTGAATTGCATTGAAAAATTCACCATGCCCTCTTATTGAGGTCAATGTTACCATGCTGCACCGATCAGAAATCCATTTTGTGGTTAAAAGGGTTTTTTAAAATTGTTTCTGCTCCTCTCCCCTCTCATCCCCCCTCCTCTAATTTTTTTGCCTTCGCTCTAACTTTTTTGTAACAAAACCTGTGGAAATGCTTACACCAAGGACAAAAGGGCTTGGGACAATAATTATTGTATGCTATTGTCTGCTAATTTAGTGTGACTAAAGAAGCCATGTTATCCATCACACAGTGCACCCCAGACTTGCACCTTGTTCCCTCAATACCTTTATCATGCACTCACCGCATTGCTTATTTGCTTCCAGGTTCTTATAAACAGTTCTCTGATTGTCTCTTCAGGTTGTTACAAGATCACAACTGTTTTCAGTCATGCTCAAACAGTTGTGCTGTGCGTGTCGTGTTCCATGGTGCTCTGTCAGCCCACAGGAGGGCGAGCAAGACTTACAGAAGGTACATGCATCTGGCTTACCTAATGCTAAACTACTGCTGGTAGATTTTACTCACAATTTACAGATATGGACAAAACATGAGGTCTTTAGATGAAATTGTTTGCATCTCCCCCTGGATGGGATGCTAGCCTGTTGCAGGGCTACCCCCCCCCCCCCCCCAGCAGTATGTCATTAGTACACCTGGGTGAATTAACAGTTGTATCAATAACAATCTTCTACCCTGTTAGAGAGTGACTTCCTGTCAAGAAGTTCCCTTTCCTTGAGGAAGCTGTGTCAAATTATATTCAGTTCTTTGGGCTGAGGAATGCATTTTGTAGTATTTAATCATTTTTCTGGCTTTTATGATGTCAGGAATCAGCTATTTCTATGCCAGAACCTCTATTGTCTTAATTGCTGACCAATACAGTAATTGTTTCTGAGTAAGGTTTCTTGGTAATGTTGTTATACTAGTAGTTTTCAGGGAGCTTGTCTCCAGGCCACTTAATACTTGCATTTGTGGTGCTTACAATAGTTTCTCAAAACCCTACTATATCCTTGGGTTTGCCAGAGTAACATTGCAGCTTTGAAGTTTTACTAACTGAAGGAAAATCTCCATCATTCAAGTCTTACTAGAACTGACAATATATGAGGGAAAATATTTTAGACTGTAACAGTAACTAAATGCACACCATAGACTTCTAAAGACGTTTTTATTTAACTATTTGTTTTCTATTTATTTATTTATTTTTTGTAGGTTGCTCCTTCAGGAGGAAACAGAACTAAATTCCTCATCAAAGAATGTTGCATCAATTGAAGAAAAAAATAGTTTAAATCAACACTGATTTCTGTGTTATTTTTTATTAGTTTAAACAAAACGAGTATTCTTTTGTTGGAGCTTCCTATTTTCAGAAGTAATGTAGCTGTTAAGACCAAAGGAACTGTGTTATGTGATAAATGTTTGGGGAAAAAATTAATAACCAAGAAAGGTTTATATTAACTGGTAAGAACAGCGGTCTCGTTACTCAGACATACAAGTATGCTCTCACCGCTGACATTGCCTCTGTAAATAATAAAGTCAGTGTTGATTTATGTTGGTGTTGATTTGTCTTGTTAATTCTCCTATCTTCTCCCCAATTATAAAACTACTGGGGAGAAGTTATTCAAATATCAAGAAAATTCACCTTGGGTGATCATATGATATCCTTAATTCTCATGACTTCAAGGGTTGATTAAGCATTGATATTACAAGGAGAAATTTGATGCTGATCACTGTTAGGGCTTAAAGGGTTAAATGATAGCAACGTATGAACCGCCACTCTAACTCCTTAGATTTTCCTCATGGGCTCACAAATTCAACAGCGCTCAACTTTTGATGAAGAATGAAAAAATTACATTTTTGTCACTGATGTTGCACATTTTGTTGCACACGAGTAAATTTTCTTTGACAATTGGTTTTGCTTGTGTAAAAGTGAAAATTTGGTAAAATTTTGTGACAAATATCTGCTGAAAATTGTCGCGTAGAGATGTGTCGGTCAACTGAGATCTGTAGAAAATTCCCCTAGACTTGTGGCTAATTGTGTAATAGGCCTGAAATCTCGGACCATGAAATGCCTAAGCTCAAGAGACTCTATATTCATTTTGATACCCAACCACGCAAACATTAAAATTTCCAGCATATTTAAATGCCAAAAAGAAAAAAAAAAAAAAATGCCTGCGCTCTTGTACCGAGCGCTCATATGCCGAGCTAGAGCTGGCAGCGATCAACCAATTTGGAAAGCAAAATTCAATCCAATAACAAAGCCTAAAATTACCCTTTGGAAGAATATAATCCCAGGGCGGCTGCCAAGGCTTGTTTTCAAAGGTGCATTACAAAGATGACCACTACACTGTAACTCCCTTCCTGACCCTCACCGCGGAGATGCAAACTGTCTGTCAAGTTTCCTGTCTTCAACACAGAGTTTTCTCTTTATTTTCTCAGCCCAGCAACAAGGAAGGTTGGACTTTCTTCACCGCACAGATTTCACTGTGGAGAACGTTTCTGTAAATAAATCCTAACCCCGACACGGGTTGTTGAGCGTTTTCGCGTTTCCCGAGAAGTCGCATCAGCGGCACCGCGCATGCCTGCGTTTGTCGCTTTGTGTTTGTGACATCCTTTACTTTTTCGTTTAGCACAAGGATGTTTGCACTATGCCCAAGCACAATGCCGCTAACACAAGCAGCGCATTCCTGTTGAATTGTGAGCTTATTTTCCCCCAGGTTACATTTGTAAAATAATTACAAAGTCAAGGTTCTTTCCTTGTGCTTGTAATCACGTCGGTTCACACAAGATCTCGCTTCAGATCTGCAAGATCTTTCTTAAAACGCACATGTGTATCGTTGATTTTTAAATCAACTTTCATAATCCACGAAAGTTGTAAAAAATCTACCAAACATGCATAAGCTTGCATTCATTGCAGCTTTAATAACTCTGAACAAAGCAAATATTTTTTTTCCCTTTATGTCTGGGTCAATTCCAAAAGCGATCATGCCCCCCCCGGGCAAACCCCCGGGCATTTAACTTTTTTAAAAATGCCTGATCAAATTCCCCGCTATATGGGCCGATTTCTAGGTCAAATGCCCCACTGGTTGGGGCTGAAAAGTCATCGTGTTGGTTTTTTTTTATATTCGCTAGCTCTATTTATATAAAAATCAACGAAATTGATACATTCACAAATTTAAAACAATTTATTATAGAAGATAATGCATAACATCACGTACGAAACTCAACAAACAGAGAGTTGAACGATATATGTACCGATGCTCGTTTTTCTTTTATATTAAATGTACATGAAGTTTGCAAATACGTGTCCATTTTTCGCAAAATATTTGACTGCATGATTTGTTAAATAGTTTACGCATTGATTAAATAAATTGGATGATAATCATCTCTTGTTGCAATACAATGGGCATTTACGTTTACGTTTACCTATAAATTTAAAAGCATGCATCTTTATCACAAAAAAAATGTAAAGCACATTCACTTCAGGAATATATATTTCTACTACAAGTAGAACTGTGAACGGTTTGTTAAAAAACAGTGATAACAAGAACAATAATAAAAAACACTATGTTATGAAACCTAGGCATGCCAACAAGTCGAGCTTCGAACGCCGACCAAAGCGAGAACGAAGCTTGAGGGAACTTGGACATACCACTGAAAATGAGAAGCGAAGGGCAATATGTAACCCCGCCATGCCAAAAACAATCTCAGATATATTTGTTGTAACGCTTCTTTATGGGGTTGAGAAAAGATAACATCGGCCTAAGGGAGGTGACGTCATGGGTTATTCTTCGGGGCAGCCACGAACCGAGATCCGATTATACCGGAAATTGACCTGCATTCACTCTCTTTCAGTAGTAATGGCGGACGACGTCGGGGAAATAAAGACTGCGAACGTTTGTTAGGATTCGTTATGGTAGAATACAGAGTTCTTTCTACTTTCGTTTCTCGGCGACCTCAAGGATTTTACATTCGATTTGTGGAAGAAACGTGGAACTATGAAAACAGTCAAGATTTGCTCAGGTAACATCGGCCTACGGGAGGTTAACATCGGCCTAAAGGAGGTTAACATCGGCCTACGGGAGGTTAACATCGACCTAAGGGAGGTACGTTTTATAGCACCACGTTTGTATCGTATGTGTTATACTGGCACAATCGTACACATGGAAAGCTTATTTGCAAGCATTAAAACTTACAATCTTGCAGGAGCTTTTCTAATCATTGACCTGAGTGTGATTTCATTAATTTTATTACCAACTCATAACATCCACCTACAGGAGGTTAACATCTACCTAAGGGAGGTACAGTGGCTTACAGTGTATATTTTATAACTTATGTATCTTAAAAGTCAATTCATAGGCATAGAAGCTTACTCTCTAGCAGGGAAACTCATCATAAGGAGCTTTTCTATCATTGACTTGAATTTCATAAATATTTTCATTTTTACCAACTCATAACATCCGCCTATAGGAGGTAAAGATCTACCTAAGGGAGGTTATGGTATTATAATAAGGAAGGATGGACTTGAAGAAAGCTTACGAATCTTAAGGGGCTTTTGCATTTCGTGTACATGCCGTTTTAGAATAAATTTATTTATAAAGAATTATTATTATTATTATTATTATTATTATTATTATTATTATTTGAAAAGCCTTTTAATCTCACTAGAATGAGATTAATGAGAGTTTTCTCATTTTTTTATTTACACCCATAACATGGAATATTTAACAATTATTCACCAAAGTGGAGGTGAATAGTGATGGATATCCGTCACTATCACCGACACTGAGGTGAATAATTGCTTTAGTATATATCCACACAAGCTGAATAAGAAGTGGACCAAAAATTACTTTAATTTTGACAATATACCGACAAATGGCGGGAAATTTTAAAATCTTGCGCGCCGCGCGGTAATCAATTTCTTATTGTAGAAAGTTCTGTCTCACTTTCTTGCAGACAACTAAAACTTCTGGAGGCACTTGCTTAGTTGCTCACGTGTATTTTTTTCGATTGTTGTGCGAAATTTGTCCTATTGTTGAAACCACACTGCAAAACATTAGATGTTTCTTTGTTTACATTGTAATTATAGTGCTCGACAGTTTAGTAAAAAATGGATGGTATTTTTATTTTTCTCCTAGGAATATGAGGTTTGAAAGATTTAATAACTTACCATGTAATGTCGTCAAACCAAAATTTGTTGCCATTTTATTTTTTGTATTTTTTGTAATAGCCGTCTTTTTTAAAGAAATATTTTCCTCTTAAGTGACTGTGGCGAAACGGGAAGTCATCTTGTTTCTCTTAGGTTGCTCGGAGGTGAATAGTACTTGGCTAATCACCTCCGAGCTAGCCAATCAGCGCGCGCTACAAGCACTATTCACTTGTGTGGTATATACTAAAATATATTATTATCAATATTATTTTTTGGCAACACACTGACCTATGCTGGGTCTTTTATATTTATCTAATGAAACAATTTTACAGCCATAAAGATTTGCTGTGAGAGGGGTTATGGGTTTAAATAGAAAAAATGCAGGTGCATTAAAATAGCATAATAGCTGTTATGATGATTAAAGGCAATTGTTTTCTTGTTGTTGTTGTCGTTTTTTCTTGGTTGACCCCATCAACCTGTAATTTCCACATTAGATTTTGCTAGAAGTGACTGTTTATGACTGTTGAAATGATAGATCATTTTTAAAAATATAACCCTTAATATGTCAGAATTTATTTTAATTTAATTTGTGATCACTTACAAGAGGTTTGACTGTTTGACTGCTTACTACAGTACATTAACAATATTGGTTTTATTTTATTTCTTTTCAGGATGCAATACTTAAACTGTGCAGACCGCTGAAGAAACTGCTACTTCAAAGACACCTATGACTCATCAATTCCTCAAAAGACTTTGTGTACAACAGATGTTGTTGAACTGTTATTGTCAAGCTTGACCTCTCGTCATGTGGCAAAATTATGTAAAATTTGATATTCAAGTTTGTAGGGTTAATTGACGGAGGATCTCCCATATAATGATGGATTGGATGCAAATGGTCATAATTTTGTTCCTCTCTGGCAGGAAATTGTGTAGATTGGTATATATGTACCACTTAGAGTGCAAAGATACAAAATGACCAACATTTTTAAGTAAATATGTTTAATTGGAAGAAAGATTCTCAGTCCTTTCTAGAACTTAAGGATGGTGCCTGCTATTGTTACTGCGCATACGTTCTGTGCATCTGGAGATACTCGGGTTTCCTATGGGTGGTGCCCACTATTACAGGGATATTTTTGCGCACTTTAAAACTATGCGGAGAAAGCAGAACTTAGCAAGTGATTTTGGTATCCAAAAAGAAAATTGGGGGGAAATCATGCATTTTTCAGAGATAATAAAGCTTCAATTTGGAAAAAAGTGCCATACATTGCTTTGTATTTTGCTGCTTTTTAGAAAGATAAAAAATTGTTGCTTGGTTATCTCTAAAAAATGCGTGGTTACCCCCAATTTCCTTAAATTTGGCTTTCAATACCTGCTACCAAGATCTGCTTTTCCCGCATAGTGATAAACCGTGCAAAAATACTTCGCTATTAGTAGGCACCGTCCTTAAGCAGTTGTGAAGAGAAATCCCAAAAAAATAACTGAGGGTCTTTCTTCTACTTATTTCATGAATCACACATTTTCTTTTGTTATTCAACATCCTTTACTTAACTTACATACTTCATGAATATTAAACTAACTGAAACGAGGGATTTATACAGATAAATCCCTCATTTACATTAGCAGTACTGCGAGAAACGCACACATCAGGTTGCTTCTATTGTTCTCCGTTTCTCACCTAAGTGTGACGGTACTAATTAGCCGGCGTTTGTCCCCTTGAACAAAGGATCGCTATTCATGAAATAAGTCAGATAAATACCGAGAACGTCGGTATTAATCCATATACATCCCTCGGGCCGTAGGCCCTCGGGATGTATATAGATTAATACCTCCGTTCTCGGTATTTATCTCTTACTTAATCTTTCACCTGATATTGAAATGTATCTTTCAAATATCCATATTCAATTACAGTTATGGTTGCTAACCTTTATGGCTATTGAGTCAAAAAGATATGACATAAAGAGCTATTATTTTGTAAGTCAACAAATCTGTACCTCAAGTAAAGGTCAAAATGAAATTGAGCCATGCCATGAACCTTTGAGTGTGCTTTTCAAAAGATCCAAATGACCACCCCTAAATGTTTTCATTTTCATGTTTTAAGCTCATGACGTGTCATTTGATATCAAGTAAGCTCTATGCTTCTAAATACGGGTGGAACTTTGTCATGAGTTGGAGAACAAGTCAAATTTGAACAAAAAATAAATGCCTTGTCCCCCCCCCCCTCCCACATGGCATTTGACCATGTACCATGCCTGGGAAGAAGGGAATTGAATTTGGCTGGGGTAGAGATATTGAACTGAATTTACACTGTACCTTTGGCATTGGAGAATTTGGACTTTTCTCTTTTTTTTTTCTTCTGTTTGAATACAATAATTATTGAACAACTGAGACAATATAATATATAATGCTCTTTATTCATAACGATAGTACAAGAGAGTGCATGGTAATAAGTAATACCTGTAAATCGATATTGAGATGCCGAAGCCGGGGGCTTATATGGCACAATTCATACAGGAGATTGGTCAAAATGGTGCAATTACTTTACAGTTTACAAATAAATAAATAAATAAATGAATAAATAAATAGATAAATATTAATGTTAATAATAGTGGTGATAATAATAATGATAATAATAATAATAATAATAATAATAACTTAAATGAAAAAAAAAAAAATAACAAATAAAATATTAAATTAAGCTAAGCCGTGTATACGAGAGTTCAAAAGGACATGAATTCACAATTTGATTGGAAGTAATCTTTAAGTTTTTGTCTACAATTTGAGATAGTAAGCGAATTACCTAAATCAAGAGGGTTGTCATTCCAAATTTGAGGGCCTTGTGCATGAAGTGCAAAAGCCCCTTAAAATTCATAAGCTTTCTTCAAGTCAATAAATTCTTCCCTATTATACATACTTGCATGGTGCTATAAACATCATGACCTCCCTCAGGTAGATGTTTACCTCCTGTATACATAGGTGGAATTGTTATCACTTGGTAAAAATAAAATGAAATTCAAGTCAATGATAAAAAAGCTCCTTATGATCCCAAGTTTCCCTGCTGAAGAGTAAGCTTCTATGCGTATGAATTGAGTACACAATGTCTTTTGTGGAATTAATGAGTCATCGGTGTCTTTGAAGTAGCTGTTTCTTCAGCGGTCTGTGCAGTTTAAGTATTGCATTCTGAAAAGAAATAAAATAAAACCAATATTGTTAATGTACTGTAGTAAGCAATGAGAGAGTAATGTACAATCGTCTTTTAAGGTTTCTTAATAATCATAACATTCTCTCTGACAATCAGTATGGTTTTCGCAAGCATCACTCCACGGCTAGCGCTTATGCTCTTACTTGTTTATATGACAAAATCTCTTCCGCCATTGACAATAAGGAATGCACAGTTGGTATTTTTATAGACTTGTCCAAGGCCTTTGACACCGTTGATCATAACATTTTGATTTCAAAATTAGAGCATTATAGTGTTCGCGGCACTTCACTTAGAGGGTTCGAAAGCTATCTAAGCAATAGACAACAATATGTGGAATTTAATGGCGTCGGTTTGGAGTCTTGCGAAATTAAGTGCGGGGTGCCTCAGGGTTCTATACTAGGTCCTCTACTCTTTCTACTCTATATAAATGATCTGTGTAACGTGTCAAAGGTCGTGGATTTTATTCTTTTTGCAGTCATGATACAAACATATTTTTCTCCCACAAAGATTTTAACTTGCTTCCTGGAATCGTGAATTCTGAAATGCTTAAATTAACTCAATGGTGTCGAGCAAACAAGCTATCCATTAACTTTAAAAAATCAAATTTTATGGTTTCTAAACCACCCCAAAGGAGGAAAACACTTGATATATCTATTCAAATGGACAACAATGAAATTGAACGTGTGGAAGAGACAGTATTTTTAGGTGTTATCCTCGATGAGCATTTGTCATGGAAGCCTCACATTCTTAGTGTTTCTAGAAAAATATCAAAATCAATAGGTATTATTTATAAGTCTAGTTTTTGCCTTCCCAAAACCTCCTTACGCTCCTTGTACTATTGCCTATAGTCTAGTTTACCATTACTTAATTTATTGTGTTTCTGTGTGGGGATCGACATATCAGTCTAATTTAAATCGGATTATTGTTCTGCAAAAGAAGATAATCAGAATAATATCTAAAGTTTCTTTTGATGCTCATACTGGGTGTTCTTTTTAAAGAACAGGAGATTTTAAAATTCTCTGACATTTATTTATACCAAATAGGTAAATTTATGTATCTTTTTAAAAGAAGCTTACTTCCAAATTATTTTCGCGATATGTTTACTCTTGCAAGCCAGATACATTCTTATAATACAAGAAATTCCAACCTTTTCTATATACCTTATTGTCGAACTAATCTTCGAAAATTCTCAATTCGGTTTCAAGGTCCTACGCTTTTCAACTCGCTTAGTCGTGAAATTCAAAACAGTGAAAGTATCAGTTTGGCGAAAGACTTAGAAAATTCCTTCTTTCTAAGTTAAATTGACTCTTTGTTGAGCTACACACCCTTTTTTTTTTTTTTTTTTCTCCTTTTAAAAAAAAATTAATTGGAATTTTCATTCAGTACCATTAACTTCTATGGTTTATCCTATAGTTCCAGGACGCCTATAGTTTATAAGCCCCAGGCTTCTATATAGGCTTCCTAGCCTTTAACACATTTCATCTGACTTGTAAATAGTTTAGTAGGAATATTGTGTATCATCTTTAATGTATTTATGTTGTATTTTTTGGTTAATGGCAAATAAAAAATGAAGCAGTCAAACAGTCAAACCTCTTGTAAGTCAGATCACAAATTAAATTAAAATAAATTCTGACATATTAAGGGTTATGTTTTTTAAAAATGATCTATCATTTCTACAGTCATAAACAGTCACTTCTAGCAAAATTTAATGTGAAAATTACAGGTTGATGGGGTCAACCAAGAAAAAAATGACAACAACAACAAGAGAACAATATTGCATTTCACTGTATATTTCCATGTTATGAGTGTAAATAAAAAAATGAGAAAACTCTCATTTATCTCATTCTAGTGAGATTAAAAGGCTTTTCAAATAATAATAATAATAATAATAATAATAATAATAATAATAATAATAATAATAATAATAATAATAATAATAATTCTTTATAAATAAATTTATTCTAAAACGGCATGTACACGAAATGCAAAAGTCCCTTAAGATTCGTAAGCTTTCTTCAAGTCCATCCTTCCTTATTATAATACCATAACCTCCCTTAAGTAGATCTTTAACTCCTATAGGCGGATGTTATGAGTTGGTAAAAATGAAAATATTTAATATGAAATTCAAGTCAATGATAGAAAAGCTCCTTATGATGAGTTTCCCTGCTAGAGAGTAAGCTTCTATGCCTATGAATTGACTTTTATGATACCTAAGTTATAAAATATACACTGTAAGCCACTGTACCTCCCTTAGGTAGATGTTAACCTCCTGTAGGTGGATGTTATGAGTTGGTAATAAAATTAATGAAATCACACTCAGGTCAATGATTAGAAAAGCTCCTGCAAGATTGTAAGTTTTAATGCTTGCAAATAAGCTTTCCATGTGTACGATTGTGCCAGTATAACACATACGATACAAACGTGGTGCTATAAAACGTACCTCCCTTAGGTCGATGTTAACCTCCCGTAGGCCGATGTTAACCTCCTTTAGGCCGATGTTAACCTCCCGTAGGCCGATGTTACCTGAGCAAATCTTGACTGTTTTCATAGTTCCACGTTTCTTCCACAAATCGAATGTAAAATCCTTGAGGTCGCCGAGAAACGAAAGTAGAAAGAACTCTGTATTCTACCATAACGAATCCTAACAAACGTTCGCAGTCTTTATTTCCCCGACGTCGTCCGCCATTACTACTGAAAGAGAGTGAATGCAGGTCAATTTCCGGTATAATCGGATCTCGGTTCGTGGCTGCCCCGAAGAATAACCCATGACGTCACCTCCCTTAGGCCGATGTTATCTTTTCTCAACCTCTTTATGGTAGTATTAAATGGCTTACATGGAATACAAATCATTTTTAAACGCGACCGCTGACCAACATTTTTTCGACGGGTCAAATGCCCGATGGGTCGCGTTTCTATTCGCGTCAAATGCCCCACTTTGTGGAGCCGAACAGGGGTCAAATACCCGGGGGTTGCCCGGGGGGGGGATGATCGCGCTTGGAATTGACTGATACATTAGACATTGTAGTTATTTCCATGGTCCATTGCCCAAGCCAATATTAAATGAGCAATAAATGTTGTTCATTCAGTCTTGCGTGACTACCGGGAGTGACTCAGCGACTTCGGCAGCGAAAAGGCAAATGCAACTGAGGTGATCGATATTTCTCCCAACATTCAGGACAACTTATTTAAAGCGCGCCTATAATGAGTTTTGAGGTTGCTAAGTGGGGCTTGTTCCTATATGCCGTGTCTACATTTCTTGTATCGACAGGTAAGCAAGCATCCACTATTTCAATTTATCCAGTATTGCTAAATGTTTTTTCGTTATGTAACACGGTATAAATACAGTACAACCAGTGCCTGGCTGAGCTGTAGACTTCGAACAGTCCTTTTCTGTCAGGGATGGTTCAATGAGATGCAATGCACACAGACAGACAAGCGGGACTTAGTTTGTCAACACACACTACAACATTGTTGTCTTTCTAGGTATTTCTATCCAGTTGTGCTCATGATCATATAAATGAACTCGTGCTTGAAGCATTCTATGCTACAGGAAGGTCTGCCTTGATTTTACTGACCACTTGCTGTTTGGAACCAATCGTCTGTAGCTAGCTTGGTTTGTGTCCGGCAAGGCTCATTAGTACACGTACCGATAATTAGGTTTCAGTCGTTATGAATAATTAAGTAGGGTCAACTTATACTCGGTCCACAGGGAAACGTTTCCCCCAGCAAGGGATGGCCAGCGTAACGGGCCAGTTTCCATCTCTCCATTCAAGCAAGCCCTTATTTTAATATTATTTTTAATCGTGTTCTCACAGTTGTGGGGCTATAATGAAAAACATACTGCCTCGTATTTTATCGCGCAGTGGTTCTTTTTGGAATTTTAGGGTGCGTTCGATTGACTCTATTCCATAGGCATGCATACAACGATGACGAGAAATAACGAAAGTTTGGAGAAATGGCTTTCCAAATTTACTTAAAAAGAGAAATCTAACAGATATTCCGCGCTTATTCTTATTCCGGAATACGGTCAATTGAACGAAGCCTAAGATGGTAGAGGATTACAGCGGAAAGCTTGTCAGTCTTATTCTATTTTATCCCTTTGAGGTTTCAATCAACCCAAAAGTACTATCCTACTATGGTATGCCAAGAAATTTTGAGTGAATTTTCCGATATCCTCGGAGACCCATAGGTATTTGGTCGAGATGGAATAAAGTAAAAATCGAGCAAAAATCCGCGCAAAAAAACATGATGTTTTAAATGTTCATTCTTGAAAACTTTTTATCGCCTCGATTTTTTTTACGGGATTTTACTTCGTCCCACCCCCAGCCCCGTGTCCCCTGCCCCGGTATCTCCGACGATGTTTTGGGGAGTATATGTTTGACGGAACTGTTTGAATGTTTATCGAAGGAACTAATTATTTACTGTAAGGTGAATAAAATGTTTATTCGTCATTCTTTTTTTCATCCACAGTCAGCGGTCTGAAATGCACTTATTTAAATTCAGTTTGTCTGAGTACCTCGTCAATAGGAGACTGCGGTAACTCCAGCAAACAGATGACGTGCCCTGATGTTGCAAACAGGTGCGCCAACATTTCAACTGAAGTGAAAACAGAAGCTGGCATGCTCAGAAGCTACTTCTACGGCTGCGCAACTCAAAAGATGTGCACGGATGCCAAAGAACAGCAGAAAGTTTGTGAGAAGATCTTAAACCTTGGAGGCGACACAGCCAAGTGCAAAATCACCTGTTGTAAATTAGATTTTTGCGTTCCACTTGCTGTTACCGCTGGTGTCGGCTTTACTTCAGTATTTAACCATCTGCTAATGCTTCCTTGTGCATTGATGTTCACTCTTTCTTTGAGCTTGTAGGTTTCTTTTCTTGCACTAAGGTAAACATCAAACTGTAAACATTTCTTGTTTAAACTGCAACGCAATGTTTAGTCTGTTCCAGTGACAGCAACTATAACAAATAAACACAATAAAATAGTATCTTTCTGCTCGTATATTGGTCGACTCGGCAAAAGCAGGCGCAATGTTTCGCCACTGTGTTCTGGACAAAAAGCACTCGGCTGTTAGCAATCTTAGCATGCAATTGCTGTGCGGAGAAATTCAATAGAGCCGTTTTCCATTGAGTGTCGGCCAATCATAGCAGATGCATACAGTACAGTCAACCAATCAGTATCCGAAGAAAATACATGCAACAGGCGGCAAGCGCGGGAAAACGCGTGCGAGCAAATCACCAAGACTGTGGTTGTCGTTTTGTACCGTATCAGTTGAAAAAGTGGCGCGAACGTTTTGTTAACCAATCACAGAGGAAAGAAAGCAATTATGAAATTACTTTCTACAGCCAGTTGAAAACCGCCCTATCTAAAGTTGTCACCGGATTTGAGACAAATAAAGCTAGAACTCGTGCTGAAGTTGTTCGAACCCTTTGAAATAAACATTCCCACTCCCCACATTTGTGTAGCCTGCTAGTCTTCCATTCCATTGGAAGGGAATGGGGGGGGGGGGGGGGTCATAAATGGAACGCCCAGTGTAAACATGTTCTGTTTTCTCGTCCCGGAAAACATGGAAACTATAAAGGTTTTCAATACAAGGAACATAGTAAGGGAATAGAGATAGAGCAAGCTATGGGAAACGCAAGTCAATACAAAGAAGTGCAGTTGTTTTGAATACATTTTTGCTGTCAATACGAAAACTGTGCGAGTTTATGAAGCGAGCTCTGACACTCCGTAACTGAGTATATCTGATTCTGCTGATTATAAACTTATTACTGTATTTGGTAAATGGTCCATATACAACTGAAAGAAATCAATGACTTTCTTAATTTGGCAAGAACCACTTCTACAAACAGGAGTAATTTGTAGCTAGACCTTCTTGTAGATTAGGATCAACAATGGACTTGAAAGATGCAAGGCTGATCGAACAGCTAAAATTTTAGAACAATTGCCCAATAATTCGGTTACACAATTAAAACTAACCTTCAACAGAGGCTAGAAAAGCTAAGTGAAAATGGAAACAAACCGTTACAATATTTAACTGAACAAGATAAGATAAAATAATGATACGTGATATGTTAAAAAGAATGACTGTAAACAACGAAAAAATTAAAGCTTTAACGGTCAAAACTGAACAGAGAAGGTATATCACTATGAACACAACACTAATGTGAAAGATTAACTTCCATTTCCTCTATTCATGCCTTTAGGTTCTAATGTATTGCCTCTTGAAATTCAATATTTTCTCTTGCTTTTCGGAAGTTGTCTCTATTTGAATTTTTGAGTTCTAGAGGGATTGACTAAATTAGTCTTCTCACTATCCGCCTAGATTAGCTCTACCCGCAAGTTAGTGTTGTCCTTGAATTTTTATGTTAACATTTTTGAATAAACATGAAACTTGAAACTTGATTTCCAGGAGGTCGAGCGAGTGTTCGCGTGGGATAGAAAAGTAGTCTGATACGACAGTGGGCTGATCAGGTTGTTGTTTACCTAACACTTTTCCAGCTGCTTGTCTGTGTTCTCTAAATTGGTCGCTGATTTATCGTTTGGTTTCACCGGTGTACTGTGTGTTACCGATTTGTTACATTGGATCACGTATATTGCGTTCAATCAATCAATCAATCAATCAATCAATCAATCAATCAATCAATCAATCAATCAATCAATCAATCAATCAATCCATCCATCCATCCATCCATCCATCCATCAATCAATCAATCAATCTATTTAATGTGGTCAGTACGCTTAGCTAAAAAAGCTAGTTTACAGGTACGCCACGAAAAAAAAAAGAAAAAAAGAAATTATAAGAGCCTTTTGAAGTCATATAAATTTGAATAAATTAAGGTTAAGAAATAGCTAATATTAAAATATAAGAATTTAACAGTGTTGTTTCCAAGTAAAATGTACAAAAAAAATGTGATCATTATGAGCAGTAAACAAGGTTACAAGTATTTTAAAGTATTATTGCTATTGTTATTATTATTATTATTATTATTATTATTATTATTATTATTATTATTATTATTATTATTATTATTATTCTAGGAGAGAGCAGAGTTTATTGAATAAGTTAACGTGCAGATTTGAAACTACCATGAAGAAAAAAAAAAGAGATAGCGAGCCCAATTTTAGACACGGTCTGCCCGTCTGCCCTCAGGGCATCCCGCGTAATGACGTTTAATCTGCATACACAATGATATCGAGAACTTACTGCAAAATAATACAACATAACAAGCAAGCCCTGTGAGAAGGTATTCATTTCTAATTACCATTCCTGTGGTGAGAGTTTGGATTTTGTTTCAGGGCAACTGGTGAGGTAAGAAGACTGTAATTTGACAATAGTTTGCCAGCATAATCCACAGAATTTTAGCGATGTGTCTATTAGCTTGTTCATTTTTGCAGTTAAAGTGGGTCTGATCTGTGAATGACATCCTAAAGTATGACCATTTGAATGAAAGCTATGGAACAGTGTTTTACCGAGGTGTAGTTGTATAACGTGGTTCTACTTTTTCAGTCGGTGGATGAAATCCTAACAGTGACCATTCGAATGGAAGCTACTGAGCAGTACTTTCTTGTGGTGCTTTTTATTGTTTTAAAACAAAATTGAGAAAGTTTTCCCAGTTTGAAACAAGCGCACTTTTTACAGTGAAAGAGCAGCTTAACAGAAGTGACATGCTGCAGCTATAAGATGTTGATTCAACTTGCCATATGATGACACCCTGGGAACGTTGACAAATTTCTACTTTAATAGTGAAGCAAAAGACTAAAGACCTTGACAGATATTTTTCTGTCCTTAAGAAGTGCACAAATAAGTTCGATTGCTTAGTTTACGAACTGTTGCTAATTGGAGAGTTAACACTATCTCTCAATGTCCAATCGGACTCAATTCAAGCTAAACTATTTACGTGACATTGTATATTCAGACATTATGTTAATTTTTTGGTGAACTATTTCTGACATTGACTTTATTTATTTCTATCACTTCGAACTTGATAATGGCGTCATGACGACTCCGAGACGTTGTTCGGTTTTATCTTTTATTTTTACTTGTCTATGTATATCTAGTTAACAATGAAAAAACAAACAAACAAACAAACAAACAAACAATAGAAATTCATATAACGATAAAGTTCTAGAAAATCATTTAACTAAAAATTCCAAAATCAGAGCGATTCGGCGTTTCGATGTATAGCTAACATGATGCTTTCAAAGTGAGAAGTGATCATCGCAGTGAATTTTCCAATTTATGCAATTGGAAACTAGTAGCCTGAAAAAAATTCAGGCTTCAACGCGATTCGAACCCGTGACCTCCGCGTTACCGGTGCGATGCTCTACCAACTGAGGAACCTACAATTGACCTTGCTCCCAATGTGTGGCTTCATAGCTCAGTTGGTAGAGCATCGCACCGGTAACGCGGAGGTCACGGGTTCGAATCCCGTTGAAGCCTGAATTTTTTTCAGGCTTCTAATTTCCAATTGCATAAATTGGAAAATTCACTGCGATGATCACAAACCGCTATTTATTTTTGGCAAACGTTTGTTGTTAAGAAAAAGGGCGTTTTTAGATAACAATGGACAGGAAGTTTGGTCAAAGCACGTTTATTATGACCAGTAAAGCGGTAAGGAATGTCAAGCTAAGGACCTGAATAAAAGAGCTTTTGTTTAAAAAACTCTCCAAACCGTGGATAAAAGGCTGGGAACAAAACCTCGATAAGAATTAAATATAAATTGTACACGTCAGGTGATGAAATTAAGTACAAATATTATAGAAATAAGATTTCCAGTCTGATACGACTTAGTAAACGTAAATACTACCATGATTATTTTGAGAGCAATTTGACAAACATGAAAAACACCCAGAAGGGAATTAATGAACTACTTCACCGCCGCAAGAACAGCTCTAAAACCATAACTGCGATTAAAGACTTTAAGGCTTAAAGGATGATAACAAAATTATCAAAGAAGCTTTTAACATCTCGAACATCATGAATGAACATTTTGCTTCTGTTGGAAGCAGACTAGCTGGTAAACTTAGTTTCACCTCCGTTACATCACTATCATGGCTTGAATATGTGGGCAAGTGTGAATCTACGATGTCATCTTTTCCATTTCAGCCAGTAATGCCCAAGGAGGTAAAGTTAGAAATTTCATCGATCCCAAACAACAAATCATATGGCTTGTATTCCTCTCCTACCAAACTATTAAAACTCGCAAAGGACATCATAGCCCCTGTGATTTCGGAAATATTCAACACATCTATTTAACTGGGGATATACCCTTCCGAACTAAAAATGGCTAAAAACACTCCAATATTTAAAAGTGATGACAAAACAGACGCAAACAATTACAAACCAATCTCTTTACTGTCGAACTACAATAGAAATTTTGAGAAAATTATGTTTAAAAGAATGAAAGAATTCATTGACAAAAATGACCTCTTAAACTCCTCCCAATAAGGGTTTCGCAAAGGGCATTCGACTCAACATGCTTTACTGGACATTGTCAATACTATCCAAACCAACATGAATTAAGGTCGATCTATACTCATGCGGATCGAATTTTCATAGACCTCAAAAAAGCCTTCGACACAGTGGATCACGATATCTTGCTTAATAAGCTCCACCACTATGGCTTTCGCGGCATCATTAATGACTGGTTTGCTTCATGTCTAAAAAATCGCTTGCAAACTACACAAATAGGTCAACATGTATCAAGTAAAGCCATGATTACCTGCGGTGTCCCGCAAGGGTCTGTTCTAGGCCCATTGCTTTTCCTATTATACATCAATGATACGCACTCGCTTCCTGGGGCCAGGCATTGAAGACTTATCTTAATAATATTCTCCAGAAAAGAGCACTTCGTATGATTTATTTTACCGATAGACGTGAACATGCTGTTCCCTTGTTTGCCGATGCGAATATCTTATCTTTGACGTTTCTATACTACGAGTCTGTTTCCACGACGTTAATAATAGTAACACGCCTATAAACATCTGAAACTTTTTCGAAAAACTTCCAACGTCCATTCATAAAATAGTCGATCATCCACCTCTGGAAACTTTTACGTCCAAAATTCTAGACTAGAAATACATAACGTTCTTTTTCGCGATTTGGCGAAAGACTGTGGAATGAGATACCGCGTCGTATAAGAGATTTACCTAAGAAAGAATTCAAAGGAGAAATTCGCCGGCTTCTCCTCAATATTTTGGAAAATGAAAATGACTATATTGAAACGCCTATTATAGTACAGAAAATAGGTTTCGCCAAGGATGAGATGAAAAATAAAGGCAGTTTATGTTTTGTTGATTAAACAGCACATGCAGATGATGAAAATGCGAGGAGAATTACTGAACACATTGCTTCCAGCCCTTTTCATCTGCCTGAATCGCGTTCATCTTCGGAAAGTTAGCTGAATTTTTTATTTACAAACGTTCCTCAGTAATTACAGAAGCTGTTTGTTGTAATATTTCTGAAATCGATTACTCTTCTGACTCTTGGAGCTCTATTAACTGGATTTGCGATGTCCACTCAGGGCGGCTGTCGTTCTGGCTGCGGCCGAAAAAGAGTATACGACAGCAACAGCACAAATCATAAAGTTTGGAATCGGGGACATAGAAGGATTTGCCTGGATAGTTATTAATGTTATTATACCTCGCTAAACCTCAATATTGCTATGAATGCATTGACATATGATGAATGTAAATCAGACATGAATGTAAATACCGCTTTTATTGTTTTGACGAGCCGACCTTTTCTTCGTGCCACAACAGGCCATTTTTATGATGCCGTCATTTGACTACAACTACCAGAATTCATTTTGTAAATTCAAATTTTGTAATCCCAGTGGAGAGCAAAGAACAATAGCTCTAATTAGCATGAGAAAACAAAAAACTGAAGGATTCTGGTAGTTGTAGTCAAATGACGCGTGCAGTGTACTTTGGCAGTTTTGCAGGGGCAATCGCGGGTATTGGACGTAGTTTTTCGAGCACAAGTAGTTTTGCAATTGCAAGGATCGGCATATAAACAAAAGGAACTTACACGTAAGTCATTATTTATCAATATGATTTATCAATCAATCAATCAATAAATAAATAAATAAATAAATAAATAAGTAAATAAGTAATTAAGTCACTGTATTGGCAAAGGTAAGTTGACCGATAATTTACATCAGACAGCACATACTAAACGCGACTCATGCGGTTAAACTTAACTCATGTGATACACTTTCAACAACGGCACTTCGGACTTCCGACTTCGGACTTCGGACTTCCGACTTCCAACTTCCAACTTCCAACTTTTTTAAATTTTTTTTAAATTTTTAATTTTTTTATTTTATTTTCATTTTTTTTTAAATAAACTCTAGTGAGCAGCACACAGCAACAGATCTTGTCAACTTCTTTATTATCTCCTACCGGTTTCGTCTGATAACAGAGACTTCGTCAGGGAGCTAGAGCAAGACAGTGAGGGAACATATTTTATACCTAATCATTGTAGTACAAATCACGTTCCAACAAGGGTGTGAACAGTGAAAAAACACCCAAAAAGCATTACGTGCAGGATATGACGGAAATACTGCGTGACGCTGAAAATGCGCAATGTTTAATTTTGGAGCTCACGGATTTAACGTTAAATCTTAACGTTAAATCTTTAATGGAAAAAACTACCTCCAAAGATACGGGACCGCAATGGGTGCAAAGATGGCAGTATCCTTTGTCAATATTTTCATGGCAGAGATCGAAACAGAAATAATTGGCCGTAGTGCTACAAAACCGCTTACATGGAAGAGGTACATCGATGATGTCTTCTCTCTATGGAACGTAAGCAAAAATGAAATCCAAACTGTTACAGGGCTAGCCAACAACTATCATGTGACCATAAAATTCACGGCTGAAATTTCAGATATTGAAATCACTTTCCTTGACACATGCGTATACAAGGGCGAAAGATTAAAAAAAGAATCAAACCTTGAGGTGGGCACGAACTTCAAACCGACAGAAACGTTCCAGTACACGCATTTTTCTTCCTGCCACCCTCCAGGCGTCAGGAAAGGCTTTACCAAAGGCGAAGCCTTGAGACTTCTCAGAAAAACCTCTTCAAAAATAAAATTTAAAGAATCCATCACTCTATTCAAACAGAGACTACGCAACAGAGGCCCGGGGGGGGGGGGGGGGGTACTCCCTTACATGGGCTATATAGGTATGTGCGGCGACAAAGGGTATGGTTTTTCGGCTGTTTTGATCATAAATAGGGTATCGCTTTAGCCATTTTGCCGCCATTTTGGTAATAAATAGAGTATAGATTTTTGCACTCTAGTCCTGGGTTCGATTTTTTTTAGAAGAAGCTACTTCAGGTCATAAATAGGGTAGGGAAAATCGCAGATTTTGGTCATAAATAGGGTAAGGGTTTTGGGAAGCGGGCCGCACATCCCTACCCAATTTTTTTTGGAGTACCCCCCCGGGAACAGAGGTTACCCCGATAACCTTATAGATGATAAAAGTCTCTCAGAAGTCAATTTCAGCGAAAGAATGTCGGCACTACAAAACAAATTAAAAACGCGCAAAAACATTTTGCCGTTTGTTACTTCATTAGAGTTTATTTAAAAAAAAAAATAAAAAATAAAAAAAGTTAAAAAATTAAAAAAAAAAGGTTGGAAGTCGGAAGTCGGAAGTTGGAAGTCAGAAGTCGGAAGTCGGAAGTCGGAAGTCGGAAGTCCGAAGTCCGAAGTCCGAACTCCGAAGTCCGAAGTCAGAAGTCCGAAGTCGAAGTCGGAATTCCGAAGTCGGAAGTCAGAAGTCCGAAGTCGGAAGTCGGAAGTCCCTCCTCCGCTTTCATAATTTACAGTTTCTGAAAGCGCCCTGTACGCGCAGGATTCCATACCGAAATGCCTGGCCAGGATGACGTGCGCGTCACCCACATCAGCGAACTGAATATCGAGTTACAGTTGTTCAGTGTCACGCTGGCTTATAATTATTGATTTGAGCCGTCGCTGCTAAAAACGAATACAGTCAACTCTCTCATAGCGACCACTTCTCGTAAGCGACCACCTCCCGTAAGCGACCACTTCATAAACAGTCGTTTTGTTTCTCAGTTAAATACTGTTTCAAAAGCTCTCTCGTAAGCAACTACCACGCAAATTTCTTAAGGGACCGCGACCACTTTTTAGGCCAGAAATTACACATGTTCTTTTGTTTTCTATTTCCGGTAAGCGACCACCACGCTACCCCGGACTGCTGACAGATAATAACAGTTTACAGACAGAGAAGATTGCTATAATTAGATCTGTAGGTAAACGGGAATCGTTACAGTGATCTGTTCCAAAATGTTATACAAAGTTTCATCAGAAGAATGAATAGATGTGAAAAAATCAAATAAATCAGTGTCTATTTGCCTTATTTTAGCTGCTAAGGTAATATTTTTATGTAATTAATAAACAATTCAGTATTAGGCTTATTTTGTTGATCTTTCCCATAAGCGACCACCTCCCGTAAGCGACCACTTTGTCGTGCCCCAAGGGTGGTCGCTTACGAGAGAGTTGACTGTACTCAAAACAACACGGAAGGAACAAAGTCACACGTTTTTCTCCATTTTACTGATCGACCGCTTCATTTAAGAAGCTAAAGGAGCTGTAAAGTTTGATTTGCACTACTTTTTCCTGCGATATCGAAATGGTATGCAAATTTTTGCGCATGTTTCGTATGCTAATTGACCGGAATAACTATATTATTTTAGAGCAGAAAAGGAAAGAAATATGGAATCAAAAAACATTGAATGGCTGTCTTAAGTCAATCTGATTAGTTTTAGGGCCAAATATGTGATGTTTGGAAACATTCACGGGCTCCAGATGTCAAGTGTTTGTGAATCGCTTCTGTTCTCATAATTCGTGACGTGAATTGCGAGCCGCAAGTATCGCACGCATGTTCGATCTTGAATCAGAGCTTGAAACTTGGAACAAATAAAGTTCTTTTCTTCGTCTTTCGAGATATGAGATTTAATTTAGAGAAAATTACATACCAGAAACACTTTTATTTTATTGAAAATAGGCATTAGTTTCGAGGCCATTTTGAGTAGCGTACACAAATCTGTATGCTTTAGATAGCAGCCAGCGAGTTTGGAATGTTTATTGTATTAATTTTGCTGTGAGATGGTTGGTCTAGGTTTGTGTAAAATTTCAAGTTCATTGGGTCATTTTACACCGTGAACGGGGCTTCGTCCTTTGACCTAAATTTTCGCGGTTTTCATCGGCCCGTGACCGCACCTAGGCCGCATTTCAAACTCTCGCAATTTTCTCACAAATAAAATACCTTGGAACTTTAAAATATGATTTTCGAAAATAGTTAATCCAAGGGTATCTTCAGGCGAAATATCAGAAATTCGACCAAATGGTCGCTGAAATGCAGTTCTCGATTCTTACAGGCAGCCGCTCTTAAATCTTAATCGCAGTAAATTTTCACGACAAATGAACCAACATTTCACGAGTGGCTTGGTTTTCCTGACACTGATCAATGAGGAGTCGGTATACATTTGGCCAGATTGACGTCATTTGAGTAGATTTGATTTGGAACTTCCCTGCAAATTCAAATTCCATAATATTTGCTGTCTTCTCCTCAGTAGGTATATTTTGTGTAATCTACTGAGAGTCAACCGGCCGGTTCGATTATTCCATTGACTCGGACGGAGACTGGGACAGACCGAGTCCATGAGAGGACTGACTAGGCTTTAGCTTTCTTCTCTGCAGAGACCTCTTTCGCGGGTGAGCAGAGACAAATAGGGGACTGGAGAGAGTGAAATAACAACGAGGTCCCCCGCGCTCCCTTTTTTTTCCATTTCCGTTTTTTTTCCCATTTTCGACTTTTCATCGCTTTTTTTTTTGTGACGGACCCTCTACGGATGAGAGAGAGGCAGCAATAGTACGTGATACCTGTCATCTCTCCTATTTGGATTAAACTTGGACAGATTGAAGTACCTACCCAAGAACTTTAAATGACGGATTGGGCTGCCTTTGCGACTTTTCCCTTGGGAGTTAACTTCCTTAGCCATCAATTTTTTGCTTAGAATGTTCTTGAAACCTCCCTGAGTTATCGTACGTTGCCTTGCAGTAAGTTATTTGTCAACACGAACTTTTGCACTCTGCATACGAACACATCAATCTTTTGTCGTAATAGTCTCTGAAATCATTTCTGACTCTGAATGATAGCATAGTCGGCTCCTTCGCAGGGGTCGTCCAGCTCGAGCAGCACTGCACACCAAGAGTAGTTTGGTCTCGGATGGGGTCTTGGGGGTCTTGTAGAGCAGCTTGTTTTTCCATGATCTTTTGCATCAATGATGGAGATGGGAAGGAAATGGGAACTCCTGGAAACTTAAGTGGACAGCTCTTCCTCAGGCGACAGAAACTTGCAAGGAACTTATTCACTGTGGAAGCAAAAAAGACTACAAAGGCCGCTGTAAATGCGTTAAGGCTAATCTTGATTGCATTGGTTTGTACAATTGTTGTGGGAATTGCAATTAAAGCAAAGCTTTTGTAGAGCAGGCCATCGTAACATTATAGCCAAAAAACTGCTTTGAAACACGTTAGCCTAAAAAATTCAACGAGACCGTAACATTGTTAAATAAATCCATCACATTGCATATTGTAAGTCTCAACGGTGATATGGAAGTTGCTTCAATCAGGCTAGGCAAGTGACTCAAGCAAATTATCTCATAAAAACCTAATGAAGCATAGCTTATTAAATCGATGAATTCAAAGATATGAATTGCGTCGTTTTGGGCCAGTCACTAAAGCTCTATAAAGACGCCACGTCCATGATCTTTCTTCTAAACCAAACAAGCATGCGGAAGGTATGATTCAATTTATACGCTTAGTGATTGATGAAAACTTTGTGGTAAGCTTACAAATTTAAATCTCCGTCATACTATAATTTACATTTTCGTGTGTTTAATTAATTCAAATTATACCGCATACCGTTGGCTAAAGTATACTCGTTGGTATGTAATATTACGCTGAGGTGCTGAGCCAGTATCTTACACTGAGAAAATTGGTCCTGAGGAACAATAAAGACTGACTTCGTCATATGTGGTCCTTTTGCGCTTGTCAAATCCGCAATAAGAACGAGGTAAATTAAGCAGACATGAGTGTGCATCCAAAACACCTTAAATAAATTCTAATCAACAACAAAATTTATATCGGTTGGGACTAACGATCGGTACATTATAGGATATAATAGTTACATTTCTGGAAATGTCACTTGACTATACACGTATTTACGAGGATGAGTTCAAATGGAATACATTTTTTTCCTTATAACCTTATAAACTTGTTCCCTTTTCTAAAACTTGAGAGTTCCTTAGAGATTGACAGTAGCGGAAAGCATGTCATCTCCTTAGAAGTCCGCCCACTTTAAATGAAAAATTGTGACATGTTGAATTTGTATAGATTTTATGTACCTGGCTAAAATAGAACAAAGAAAATAACATTTTGATGAGGACATTGAACCAGGAACGTTACGCGAAGAAAATTCGTCTTTGCAGGTCAGTATAAGCAACAACTAGTGTTGACCATACCATAAACGTATATAGTACTATAATATTCTATAAAGGTTATATTTCTGTTTTTTTTTTCTTTTTACAACCGTCGAGGTTTCAGCCTTATGACGCACATTTAATATTGATGGAGACACCAACAGTACAACTTTGCCTCACCAGTAACGCAAATTTTCGCAAATGTTTCCGTCATCACTTTTCAAGTGCGGATATTTACAGGTCAGGACAGAAATAAGTCAAAAGTACTCATTAAAACTTCCCGAAGTACTTTTCTTCATGAATTCCAAAGTCGTATTTTTATTCATTTGTCTTGCATCCGCTTTCTAACATTTGACACGTCGTTTGGTCGTATACTGATGATGTCTTTGGACAATGGCGAAAGGAAACAAATAACAATTCAAATAAAAAAGAACGCGACCCAGAACTTAACTCGGTACCTAACGGCCCGAGTAAAAACTGAAACGGAATTACAATCGTAAGCTATTAAGAGCCAATGTCTGTAAATATCGAGAATCCGGCGTCAGTCGTGAAATTTTCTACAAGTTTTCCACCAGTGTCAACATAATAATATGTTCAATCCACACGGATTGTAGCTTTGAGTAAAAGACTGTTCTAAAGCATCCAGGATTTCGAAACAGGTTTCCATCGGCAGATTTTAGAGGGCGCGGTTCTGTTCGGAATAGGGATACTTCATGTGGTCGAAATGCCAGAAAGTACACCGGCTTCATGTTTCCTTCTCTCAGCGGGACACTTTCATCGGGCCGCCTGTTTTTTATACAAACTATAAAGAATGTGCTTTTTAAGACCATACTAGGTTCGACTTCAAATTGCATGTACCATTGGGCTTTCGTTGCTGTTAAAGTTAGCTAAAATTAGCTTATTCGCTCAAGCGCTGCAACTGGGGTAAAAAAGCAAGTTATCAGCAGCTTTCCCAACATAATTTAGTGCTTTAGAGAGAGCAAGAAATATGTTATGAGATAACCAAAGTACATCAATAGATGTTATTGCGTTGATCTGAACGAGCGAAAAGAAAATGCATCATTTTATTCTATTTTCGACGCCGCCGGAAAGCCAACATGGCACTTATTTACTTATGATGGGGTCTGGGTCGACCATGAGGGAGTGAAGACGTCTCTTCTTCTGCTCCCGTAATTTTGAACGTTATTTTAGTCATCTGTGGATTTTATGGCCGAAAGGAATACGGCAACCCTGGAGCGTAAATCGAAAACAAGTAGAAGTGTCAGCTCAGAAAGCGAGACTGGTTCTCGAGACGGCAAGAAGATTTTTATTTCAAGTTTTCAAACAACGCTGTCCGAGGCAGACATAAGCGAAGGATCGCTCGACGACAGCAGTGACCAGGATTTGAAGGACATGAAGGCGTTAGATATGTCTAATAAGGTCGGACAACAGCTTAAACAAAACCTCGACAGACTTGAACGTATGGAGATGAAACTGCAAAAGGTGGAAGGAGTTTTGGACCAGATTTCCAACCCAGAGAAAGCCGTAAATAATATACAAGAAAACTTGTCATCCTACAATGAAAAGGTTAAAAAGATGGCAGACACGATAAAGCAGATTGAAGCGGGGTTGACGACGGTAAACGTGGACATTGAAGCTGTGGAGAGGAAAGAGAAACAAAGAGAGGAGAAGATAAAAAATCTAGAAGACCAAATTCTCTATCAAGAGGTTTACAACAGGAGAGAGAATTTACGCATCTTTGGCATTCCTGAAGCGGCCCAGGGTGTGGAAAATACAAGCGAGGTTGTATACAAATTCTTTGAGGATGAATAGCCCTTTTCACGGTTAACTCTGCTCATTTGAATTACAATGAAATCTAGCATGTATGTGAGGCAATTTCGGGCTATTTTGTAGTTTTAGCCCGAAATTGCCTCGTATCCACGTTGGATAACATTGTAATGCAAATGAGAAAAATTAACCGTGAAAAGGGCTATTGGAGAGAATGTTAGAGAATGCACGAGATATAGAATTTCAACGAATCCACCGACTCGGGAAAAAGAGAACAGGCTACCCGAGGCCAATAGTTGCCTGATTCCTCAGATTCCCAGAGCGTGAATTTATCTTTAAAAGCGTGAGAGATTTGAGAGACGAATCGGAGGTGAAAGTTTTTGCCAACTTCCCGCAACAGATACGTGAAAGGAGGAAGAAACAGTGGCCGATAATGAAGAAAGCAAGGGAAGAAGGCAAAGTGACCTATTTTGTTAGAAAAGAACCAGATAAACTCCATATCGATAGCGTATTAAGTATTTCATGGCCATAAATCCGTACTATCTTTGTTTACGGGTGCAGTTTTGAGAACTTTGCATACGGCAAAAAAGAACTATAGTCCTAAATCCCTAGAGTAGCACGTGGTTAAAGAATATCTGCTGCTTTTAATATCTTTGTATTTTCTATGTTCTTTGTTTTCGCGTCTGGTCAAAAACAGCTTTGTCTCGTCTCGGTGTTAAGCGCTTTGTATTATCTACTTTTAATGCATGTTTTAAACAATTCGAAAATAATTTGTTTTTCCATAATTTGCATTCACAAAGGATAACGTTAATTTCAAATTACTTTCTTTAAATGTTCGAGGGATTCGTTCATCCACAGGCAGCCCAAGCTCACTATCAGAGAACCGTTGAATTATAAGGATTTGTATGGGAATACAACGGATTTGTGTAAAATGGTAGAAAATAACAGTGTTTTGTCAATAAAGTTTCTTACGGGATTTAAAAATTACACTCGCGTTTCCTGAATAAATTTGCGATAATTTCTACTCATTTAGTTTGTGTAATGTGGCCGAACTATCCAGGAGCTAACGTCGAAGAAGCGGCATTTTTATTTCTGCGTAGTCCGCCGTTTCTGTAGACGTTGAACGAGTTGAAATAATCGTGAGGCAGCATAAATTAAATAAAGTTATATTTTCAGGTGTCTTTTTCGTTATCGTTGGGACCTGCAGAGACGACGACGACCACAACAAGAACGTCAGAAAACAATAGTTTCAATTAGCAAACACTGGCTCTGCACGTGCGCTATAAAGTTTGGTACATTTCTCTGTCGTGCTCTGCAACATGAAAACAACGACGTATAATCACCATTCAAGGTTTTATGGAGAACGTGAACACTTGATTATTTATATTCCTTTCCCTTTCTGAACTTTAAAGTCGCTCCTACGACGTTAGCTCCTGGATAGTTCGGCCACATTACACAAACTAAATGAGTAGAAATTATCGCAAATTTATTCAGGAAACGCGAGTGTAATTTTTAAATCCCGTAAGAAACTTGGGCTGAGCCGATGATCTGGCGAAATGGTATGACCAATGGAACAGAAAATTCCTGGAATTTCCAAATTTCCGGGAAAAGGGACGACAGGCTGTCGATATATTTGATTCTGTACCGAAAATTTAGGTTGAATAGATCGCGCTCTTCATCCACAAAAAGGAAGGCTTTGTTCCTGTGGCTTAACAAGCAAAAGGTAGACATTAGGTGCGGTTACACTACAGCTCTTCCCCAAAGCTTCCCTCGGGTAAATAGCTTGGGTTGGGTTTACTCTGGGTTTTGATCGATTTCATGCTTGCGGTTGCACGCTGATAAATTGCCCGAGGGGAACAGTAAAGCTTTACCCGATTTGGCGGGAAACACTAACTGGAAATGCAAACATGGATGACACGAACCGTGAAATGTTTTCGGTAATTCTGTTGCCTTTATTACAACTTCCACTTCAAAAATTATAGGTTTAGTAGTTCAGCAAATTATTTTAAGAGGAGACCGTCGACGCCGACCACAAATACGCTTTTTCCAGAGATTGCACTTTTTACTTTTTTTATTTAAGAAGACGTCGAATCGTCGTAGACGAGCTTGGGCATTACCGCGACCACAAAATTGGTTTGGGCGACTTTTGAATGATAGGAATCTAGACCACTGGTGGAAAGAGAACTTTCACGTGTCTCGAGGCACTTTTAAATTTATCTGCCAGCTTGTAGGCCCAAACCTGGAACGTCAAAACACCAGGATGCGAGAGGCTTTTCCCGTCGACAAGCGAGTAGCTGTTAGTTTATGGCGTTTAGCAACTGGTGAATGCTACCGATCACCTAGATTTATGATGAGACTAGCGAAACCTACAGCAATTAAATACTGCCATGAATTTGTACAAAAAATCTGGAGCTTTCAAAACGAGTTTATAAAATTTCCGTTCTACATTTGAAACACATTTAAACGTATAAAAACTACTTACAGAAACGCTTGAAAACCAGCCATGGTGTGATTGTTGTTGAGCTTGAAAAACCGCAGTAGCGGGTAGGATTTGGCGCACAGAACGTAAACAACACGTGAATTCTAGTGTTTCGTACATTTCACTTTCTCGTGATTGGTTGAGCCGCTTTGGGTTCTTTTTAACACATAGACCTTACCTCTGGTACTGTCATGGGAAATTCTTTTGTTCTTTTTGACGTATCCATGGAAATTTCCCCAAGGCAATTTCGCTCTGGGAATGTCGGTTACACACAAAAAGTTGCTTCCCCGTGGGCAAGAGCGATTTACCCAAGGGTAAAACCGCACCTATTATATTTCTCCAGGAAACCTATTCTTGGTTTTCACGTGACGTCACCAAATTCTAGAATTCAAAACTGGGAGGCCTACAAAATTTTTACCTTCATTCAAGGAAAGATTACCTAAAAATATGTCTGTTCACAATTTCTTACCTCGATGTCGTGCTTCCTTTTGAAAACAGAACAGTTTCAATTTCCGAGTTTCCATCGTGTGTGACATCAGGAGGACGGCCGTGACAGAGCTTTTCCGTATCTTAAAAATGACTCTTCGGGTGATTTTCAGCATTCTAAACAATTTAAGTTTGAGGAGAAATATTAATCTAAACATTGGAAAATTCACAAGGGCAAACAAACCTCTTTTCTGGCAAAAGTGAACTCCAGATGTTTTTTCCTATT
Source organism: Pavona decussata (assembly GCF_977016875.1). Taxonomy (NCBI): domain Eukaryota; kingdom Metazoa; phylum Cnidaria; class Anthozoa; order Scleractinia; family Agariciidae; genus Pavona; species Pavona decussata. The sequence goes on from NW_028145718.1 coordinate 1,416,815, forward strand.
TCCGGTCGCCATGTTTGTGCCCCTCAGAGGGACACAAACATGGCGTCTCCATACTAAGCTCCATAAATTTATGTGGAACATTTTGTCAAATAACTCGAGTACGGAATGCTGCACAGACCTGACACTTGGACAGATGCCTTATTTATTTATCCTCTATACCATGTTAATTTCTTGACTTCATTCATGGAATGGTTTCGATTTTTGTTTTCAATGGCGTGACAGTGAAAACCGAGAATAGCACGAAAGAGGTTGAGGCTATCTGGAAAACACAGTACAAAGGTTAGATGTTTTATTCTCATGGTACCAATCACAGTCGAGGAGTTATGATCTTGATAAAAGATGATTTGTAATTTGACCTTAAATCGTCTGTATTAGACACCGATGGTCGTTACATTTTGATTAATGCCACTGTGCAGGGATCGTCCTTAATTGGTGACACTAAAGATGGTGGAATGAAAGCCCCGCATTTAGAATTTATTATTAAGACCCAAAGAATAATGTTTTGCAAGAGATTTGCAGATGAGGAACCTTGTGCTTGGAAAACAATTTTGTCACACTACCTGAAACCGGTTGGGGATAAAGTTATTCTCTGTTGTGATTTTGATGTTAAAAGACTCCCTATTAATCTTCCAAGCTTTTACGAGGAATGTTTAAAGTGTTTCACACAATGTTCCGCAGCTGTATATTATGGTCGTCCAAATGTTTCAATATTCGCAAAGTTGTATTCGCTGTCGCTAAATTACATTCGCTGTCGCTAAATTGTTCATTCGCTATCGCTAAATTTCATTCGCTGTTGCTAAAACTCATTCGCTATCGCTAAATTACATTCGCTGTCGCTAAATTGTTCATTCGCTATCGCTAAATTTCATTCGCTGTTGCTAAAACTCATTCGCTATCGCTAAATTACATTCGCTGTTGCTAAAACTCATTCGCTATCGCTAAATTTCATTCGCTGTCGCTAAATTTCATTCGCTGTTGCTAAAACTCATTCGCTATTGCTAAATTTCATTCGCTGTCGCTGAGCGTTTCCATTTCATGCGCTAAAAATTAACTCAGGGTGTCCCCACACGGGAAAGTTTGTGGAAAGCCGCTAACCGCAGATTTGCATTCAAAAGCATGTAAGACGACGAAAAGGTATGGAAATGCTCTTCTTCATTTTAATTTCAGATTTAGTTCGCTTCTAAGCCGTTCCTCAGTGAAAAGCTGAAGCTATTATACGAAAAGGCTTTCTGTGGGGCTTTGTTTTCAACCGTGCACATAAACTTAAAGTTTGGCTCATGGCATTCAGGCCAATGCAGCGGGACTCTGTAAAACGAGGATACGGACGGGCGGATGGCGGATGCCGGATAGCGGATGGCGGATAGCGGATGGGGATTAGAAAAAAAAAGAACAAAGAAAATAGGATGTTGATACTGTTAAATTTATTGGTTAATTGTCTCCTTCTAAGAAATGCTAGCTTTGGCTATTTTTTTTTAATTTGAATTAATTTATATCCTATTGCCAGTTAAACAGCGAAAACGCTATAGAATGTTTCTTCACGTTTTACAACCAAATCAGTCTGAGTTTGCAGTGGGACTCCGTACATTAGTACGACACACCATCCGGCAAAACAACACTTTCACATTCATGAACAGTTACGGGATAATCTGATTAACGGGGAAAGTACTGTGTGAGCTCTTGCTAGGCATTATAGATTGGAAATCGTGGTTATTGTTCGAACAGACAGATCGATACAAGTTATTAAAGATTATTTTAAGATGTCCAAAGATTTATATGCGTAGGATTTGCGAACGTGTCATTTTCCTCTCAGGAAATCTGGCACAAGCGACGTTTCAAGTACTTTTCCTTTCAAGTTTTGATTTAGAGCAGGGCATGTCTTGAACAATCGTGACGAATTAAAGATAGCGATTTTGTTTGTGGTCCCTCGCTGAACAACGAACATGAACTTCTCTTGCTTGAAAAAATGTCACTTTCTTCTCTGGGAAAATTTTATGGGTTCCATGTTTGGACGCGGTTTGCAGTCACGAAAAAGTTACGTTCTGCCAAGAAGTCTGATGTAGAGGACGACGAGTTAGAAAAGCCAGAATTCCTCGGTTTGTTCAGCAGTAGAACACCAATTTCAGGTCCGCTTCTTCAGGAGAAAGCGAAACATTTCTCAGCGCAGTTTCAAGAACGCGGAGTCGACCGATCGCGAAAGCTTCAAAGCATCAACCGGTTGGTCAGACAAGTTTAAAAATCTTTTCACAATTAAATTAAGTTTTCTTTGTTTCGTTTCGTTACATTACTGTCTCATGAATATTCATATTTTCGATTATCCGGACTATTTATTCAAGTCCCAACGAGTCCGGATAATAGAGGCTCGACTGTACCAAGTTCACGGAGAAGACGACCCCTGACAACTAGGGACTGAAGGCCGCCGGCGAGGCAACTGGGGAAAACCAGAAACTGACCGAAAAAACTGAATGTTCAAAAAATAAAAGAGAAAAAAGCAAAATCCGCAATGAATATCAAAACCGAAAAGACGCAACATCCGATCAAAAAAAGTCCCCCTATTGCAAGGCAAACTTCGCTTGTGTGCAAATTGAAAAGGAAGAAAATGACACGTTCGCAAATCCTACGCAGATAAATCTTTGGACATCTAAAAATAATCTTTTAATATCTTGTATCGATCTGTCGGTTCGATGTTCGAACAATAACCACGATTTGCAATCTATAATGCCTAACAAGAGCTCATAAAGTACTTTCCCCGTTAATCAGATTATCCCGTAACTATTCATGGATGTGAAAGTGTTGTTTTGCCGGATGGTGTGTCGTACTAATGTAAACTGCAAACTCAAACTGATTTGGTTGAAAAACGAGAAGAAACATTCTGTAGCGGTTTCGCTGTTTGACTGACAATAAGATATAAATTAATTCAAATTAAAAAAAAAAAAAATAGCCAAAGTTAGCATTTCTTAAAAGGTGACAATTAACCAATAAATTTAACGGTATAAACATCCTACTTTCCTTTTCCTTTTTCCTTTTTTTCCCCATCCGCCATCCGCCGTCCGCATCCACCCGTCCGCACCCTCGTTTTACAGAGTCCCATATTTTCCCGCCTCGACGAAGCACGATGGTGCCATGAACCAAACTTTAAGTCTTCCGAATAAATCCGCGATGATTTATACTCTCTCAGTTTGTGTAATGAGGCCGGAATATCGAGGAGCTAACGTAGTAGGGGCGCCTTTAAAGTTCAGAAAGAGAAGGAAAATTAATCATCATGCGTTCACGTTCTCCATAAAACCTTCAATTCGGTCATTTCACGTTGTTGTTTTGCAGAGGACGCAAAAGAAATGTACCAAAGTGTAAAATGCACGTGCAGAGCCAGTGTTTTGCTAATTAAAACTATCGTTTTCTGACGTTCTCATTGGCGTTGTTGTCGTCGCTGCTTAAGGTCCCTATTGTGGGGTGAAATACCTACTCATTACACCTTTTGCTGTTCATTATGAGAAAATACGCATCCATTTGCGTAAAATGGCGACCAATTGCGCGAAGATACATTCATTAGCGCCAAACGACGAACATTTGCGCTTAACTCAGATTCAATAACGATGTTTGCATTTTTATCAACATTTAAAAACACTTTTGGGCATTATTATGCGTCATTCGACATACAAAAGAGAAAAATATACTTTCATTTGCGCTAATATTCAAGTCATTAACACCATCTTGAAAGTCAATAGAGGTAGTAGACAAACATTAACGTGCATAAATCATTTATTAACATTTTTATCACACTGTTTGAAATTCAATAGCATTCCTGGACGGCGTTAGTGTGGATAAGACAAATATTAATGCCCTTGTGCAAACAATTGAGCGATCTTTAGATTCAATATACATAAATCGATTTTCAATTGAATAGTACAATTTCAAAAAATTATTTTATTCTCAATTTTAGTTTACCCTTCAATAAGCTCTCTATTCAAACATCTTGGCAGATAAGTCTGCATGAAGCGGTACCATTGCGCACTTTTAGCTGCGGTCACAGTGTCGATGTTTCTGTGCAGAGCTTCAAGCAGTTGTTGTGTTCGAAACTCCCCCAGTCAGGGGCACCCAACGGATCGTTTCGGTAAATTACCTGTTCGGAAGGCCCTTAATCCCCTACAATTTTCTGAAGGGAATTTTCACCTCGAACTTTCGTGATATGGGAAATTTAAGGCCTAGTGTATTCGGATTGATAAAAATCCCGGGGGGGGGGGGTACTTGGGTTCAGTTAAGATTTTCGGAAAGGAAGTAAGACCTGAGGTTTTCAGGAAATGGACAGATGCCCTAGTAATTTCGAAAAGACTCATGTTACCCTAGAATGACCGAACAGATAAATATATTATAGCGCGGCCTTAAACGAACCTACAGAACTTTAAAGGCACTCCAGATCCCGGGGGGGGGGGGGGTACTCCCCTATATAAGGTATATTGGTATGTGCCGCCCCAAAGGGTATGGTTTTTGAGCCGTTTTGGTCTGAAATAGGGTATAGATTTTGACAATTACGGTCTGAAATCGGGTCGGGTTTTTGGGGCGATGAACATTTGCGAAAGCTTACAAACATATTTTTCTTCTCAGCACGTAACTGGAGCGACTAACTGATAGCGAGAAAAAGAAATAGATAAACTATGTCATCCAGCTTACTTTTACTCCTTGCGTCAACTTCCGTTCGGCACTGATGCATAATTATAAGGTCTGAAAACGGGTATGAATTTTAGAGGTCAGGTCTGACAACGGGTGTGGAAAATGGCATGTTTAGGTCTGAAATAGGGTCGGGATTTGAAGACCCGGGCGGCACACCCCCACCAAGAATTCTGGGGAATACCCCCCCCCCCCCGGGCTCCAGATAGCCTAAAATAGCGTTTCAAAGGATCTGAGAGAAAACTGTCGTTGGGTGCCCCCGCCCAGTGGGATTCCTCGTGCTCTAGCCTCATCTCTGTTATCCATACGTCTTTGAATTTCCGGATGAGATGTCAGCCTTGATTGCTGCTTTTAGACAACAAAAAGTCTGGTAAATTAGGTATTGTTCAATTGAAAATCGATTTTTGTATATTGAATCTAAAGATCGCTCAATTGTTTGTACAAAGCGCATTAATATTTGTCTTATCCACACTAACGCCGTCCAGGAATGCTATTGAATTTCAAACAGTGTGATAAAAATGTTAATAAATGATTTATGCACGTTAATGTTTGTCTATTACCTCTATTGACTTTCAAGATGGTGTTAATGACTTGAATATTAGCGCAAATGAAAGTATATTTTTCTCTTTTGTATGTCGAATGACGCATAATAATGCCCAAAAGTGTTTTTGAATGTTGATAAAAATACAAAAATCGTTATTGAATCTGAGTTAAGCGCAAATGTTCGTTGTTTGGCGCCAATGAATGTATCTTCGCGCATTTGGTCGCCATTACATTTTACGCAAATAAATGCGTATTTTCTCGTAATGAACAGCAAAAGGTGTAGTATGCTCTATATAGAGCATACTAATGACTTCTTTTGTTTTCCTTTGTCTAAAAGCCTAATTAGTATGCTCTATAAAGAGCATACTAATGAGAAAATAGAACATACTAATGAGTATATAGAGCACGGGTACGGGTACGGCTTGCCATCACCTCTCATGACTTCCATTATGAATCCTGTAAGCCAGTAATTTACCTCTTCCACGGGAGTGGTGACCAAATCTACTGGAACGGACGTATACTCATCTCCAAGGGTTTCAATTTGTGTGTTTCGGTATTCAGCCCAAGCTCGATAGACGTTTACCGAATTGGAATTCTATCTCTTTCTCTTTGCCCAATTTCGTTCATTGTGGTAGGCTTTTGAAAACGTGCACTTTTATCGAATTCATCCCCCAAGCACTCGGTTATGTCTACACTCTCAAAAGCAAGTAACTCTTGAGTGGCAAGGACTGCCTCAAGTTCCTCGAGCTCTGTATACTCAGGCTGGCTCATAGCCGGAGCAAGTGAGCCATCAAAACAACAAAGAATGAACAAAGCTCTAAATAAAGAAAAGAATTTTTATTTCATGAAATTCTACCAACATTACGGTGACATCCAAAACAAAATAGCAACGTTATTCCCAAGTGTGAATGGCACAATTAAAATACGCTCATGAATAGAATCTGCATAAAATATGGTTTCTTCGCGGATGTGACCATGTTCTAAGAGGGTGAGACAATGAACGCTCGTGCTTTATGCGATATAGCGCCTCTCGCATTAGATAGAAGTGCCACTCTTGCTACACCCTCGTGGCCTTCTATCTATGCTCGAGGGACTATATCCCATAGAACACTCACATTCATTGTCTAACCCTTATACAGAGGTTATTTGGGCAATATGAAGGAATAATATGAAGGTGTAGCAACTAGAATCGCACAATGCGTAATCAACACCGCGACTTTCTAGCGCTGACAATCCCGCTTCCATCGTATTTAATCAACGCCCTTCTAGCGCGTATTTAGGTTAATTAGCGCGCTCTAAGCGTTTCTATTCCTGTACAAAATATGCTATTTTACACATTTCTCTCATAAATAGTGCTGTTTACCGTTCTCGGTTCTCTCTGCAACTCGTTCTGCGCTGCTCTAGGCGAGTTTGCAAGATATACGCTGTTCTCGACGAGCTTAAGATATACGCTACTCTCAGCGAACTTTGGTTTATTCTACCTTACCAGCCGTTCCATAGTTTGTAAGTATTCGCTATTTCGTTTCTGTCGTTAAGGTATTATTTTCGTTTATTTGTTGTTAATTAGCCCATGTAACATTTGACTTTTTTTTTGCATTTTTTTATTTATACTTACCACTCTTACCGTTACATAAGAGCCAAATACAAAAGTTGGAGGTATTAAAAAACATAGATTAACACGCAGCTCAAAAATATACAATTCAAATAGGGGAGAGGAAAGTAGAGGGGCACCTCCAGTAAAACTAATACTGTGCCCCTTTAAAGGAAGTAAATTGACAAGAAAGGTAACTAAATAGAACAGAAAAAATAAGAAAGATATAGCAGAAGGAAAACAAAAAAACAAAGAGAAAAGAAAATCATTGGAATAAAGTATCATTAATAATGAGCAAGGAATGTATCATCAACATATTTATAGACTGCTTTTCTAAACTTTCTTTTAGTAGGTTGTCCTTAGCTGTCTAAGGAATGTTATTCCAAAAAATCTTATGTAACACGTGCATACTTGCTTGTTATTTTTCTGTTGAATCGTTTTCGCCGTTTTCCTCTGTTTCCTCCGAATTTTTCCCAGTAATCTGCCTGCTAAGCGCGGTTTAAAATGGGATGTTTGAACTGAAATAGCCTCATGAAGCATATTGATGTACTCAGAAGCGGGACTCAGAATCCTACTTGCCGATAAATTAATTGTTTTTCCCTCAATTAATGAAACTAAACTCGATTACTCTATCCGAAAATTGTGAACTTAATGTCTATGGCGGGGGTGTTTTTTTTTCAAAACTTTGATTAGTTTGTATTGCGCTCCGACTTGAATTTGAATAAGCTTGAACATTTATGTCTGGAAATTCGAAAACCGCATTCCAAGCTTTTTCTTGTGGTTACTTGGTATAGACCTCCTTGCTCCCCAGTGGAGTTATTTTCGGGTTATGAGACCCTTATCGGGAAATTAGATTCTCTCAGCCTTGAATATTACTTGTTGGGTGATTTAAATTGCAATTTGGCCTCTTCTCAATATGATCTTAATACACGTTTACTATGTGAAATTTCCGATATGATCCAATATGCGTGGGCTTCAACTGAACCTACTCGCAATACTGAAACGTTATCAACGCTAATTGATTTGATCTATACAAATCATATTGATAGGGTAGACTGTTCCGGTGTTGCGCACATTGGCATCAGCGATCATACCGGGCATAGTCTTTTGATATCAATCGATATCAATCGCATCTTGTGGCCAGAGCCTAGTGTTAATTCACCAGCGACATTAAAACTAGTCATCTACCCCAACCTCTCCCCCAAAAGATCTTTTAGTAAATGTTACCTCTTTTGTGTTAATATATTATGTTGCCGTGAAATTAAGTTTAACTTTGTTAACTTTTTAATTGAGTAATAAAGTTTGTTGTTGTTGTTGTTGTTGGAGAAGAGGTTTTCTAGAAACTGGGACAGTGCACCGTTTCATGGATCAAACCCACATAAGTTTTTCTCGCGGAATCAAAATAAACTCTAGCGTATAAAGTGTCGTGTGGGTTAGCTATCGCCTTTTCATATCCAGAATTCTCTTCATTTTGAAGTGGCTAAAATATCTTAGCTGGAAGAAATCCACAGGAAGAAATTCCACCAACATGCCCCCACAAGGTATCCAAGAACACTGTTTTAAAAGTGACAAATGTGGAGATAGAAACTCGGGTATCGTCCGGATTGAGACTTACTTGCTTTATGGTTGGCTCTTCAGCTTCCTCTAAACTTGGCTGCTCTTTACTGTAAGGTGTTAAACATTAATCCTTGTTCCTTCTTGCATAATTCGGCATTTTGTTAACCAGTCGGGTAACATTTGAAAACACAGCCGCGTACAACAAGGACACGGTATCTTAGCTGCTCCGCCGGACTGGAATGAGTGCGATTCACTTTCCCTTGATTTCCTTGCTCATTTCCAATCTCGCTCGGATCCTGTCCGGTTTGCCCTTGCGGTTTCCGTGTGCACTTTATTTGCTGAGTCGTCTTGGGGTATATAAGGGAACTTAAGCACAGACAATTTTGAGCCACGGACGGCAACCGGAGCGTTTTGAAGCCGTCGCGTTTGTAACGTCAAGCCACAGTCATCAACAAGACCTTTTCCTGTCCGCGGTAAGGGGCAAAACCACGCCAAAAAGAGAAACATTCGACTTCCGGTTGCCCGGTCCGTGGCCCACGAACTTTGCTTAAGCTCCCTATTGCCGTCATGTTAGCACCATCCCCGTCAGAACTACCAGTGTGAGCAAGAATCAGATCCTTCTCCGTTCGAATACTCGTCTGAGACACCTTGACACAGATGGAACACGAGGTCAGGGTAAAAAAGTCTGTGAAACCAGGATAAGGATAGGTCAGAATTATTCTTCGAAAAAGCTGTAAACCGATGCGAGTAGAACAGCGAAGCCAGACTTGAAAATATCTGCACATTCCTAGAGACTCCCGAGTCAATAATGCAACAACTGTCGGAAAGAATCTATAAGTAGAGATGTTCCAAACGTCAACGAGATCAAGTACAGTGTCACGTATAACCGGTACATGAGATCTATGTGGTGAATTATAACTACACTCTATACTAACTGACTGCGAGACAAACCCATAGTTGTTGTAGATAGTAGAAAAATTTTCTCCGAAGGTGATAATGTAGCTGCAAACATTATCCCCTTCCAACAATGTTTTTACCGCTGACCAACGTTTTGGGTTCGTGTCAATCTCGTACCCAGATAGTCTCCTTCGTTGCTGCTCGGGCCGGAGTCACGAGTATGGTTTTGAATCAACACCGGGCTGGTTGTACCACAAACCTTTACCGCTCGCTGGCAGCTGAAGTTTAACGTTCAAAGTTTAATTGGTAAACGATTAGACTTTGACCTTGTTCGCCTTCTTTAGCAACGGTTTTTTCTTAATTTTCACCCAAGGCGACTTTTCTTGCTTCGCTTCCTTCAAATCCAAAATGGAACGCTGTTTCATTGTAAAATTCAGTACAAAACGTCGTGACATGCGATGAACACGATGTACGCAAATTTGCCGGTAATTCGGGGGTAAACCTTTGCCGCGTAAAACGTCAACACAGCCCTGAACAAATTGGATTATGACACCCTCAATCGTTCACCGCTATTACCAGATAGCTCGCGTTCTTTTCAAGATTTCGAACTAGTTTTACATTTCATTAAACCCTGCATCCCTTTCTTGTTTCAACAATTACCTAAAAAAGTTTTTTTTTGAGAAAAATTCAACCTTTCTTCCCCATCAGTAACCTTCAATGTCCACGTCGTGATCACAGTAGTCCAAAGAGAATTCGCTCTTTCCATCCACCCATTTCCCTTTTTCAGGCGAACGGAGGCAAGTGCGAGTCACCGTCGAGCCCCTCCCGTCGTGACTCGCGCTTTCCTCCGCTCGCCTGAAAAACGCAAAAAAAAAAAAAAAAAGAAAAAAAAATCACGCCTGTTCTGCAGGCTAGTTTGCGTGAAACAAAAAAGAGCTCCCCCTAGCAGCCTAGTCCGTGGAAACCACTGTTTGTCAGTAAACCGATCCTTGTCCGTACAGACCAACGGTCTTTCTCTATAAAGCTATTCCACTTGTCTGTACCGATACATGGTCTCCTTTCCACCCACCCACGCTACTTGTCGGTATAAACCCATGGTCTCTTACCCATCCCCCCTACTTGTCTGTCTTGTGTTATGCTCTTTTACCCTTACCCTCCCCCACTAGTGTTTACAGACTTCATGGTCTCTTACCCAGCCCCCCTACTTGTGTGTACAGACCTATGGTCTCTTACCCGGCCCTGTTCTGTCGCACTTTGTAATAATCATCGCACTTTGTAATACCTGTCGCACTTTGTAATAAAACTGTCACACTTTGTAATACCTGTCGCACTTTGTAATAACACTTGTCACACTTTGTAATAAAATAGCTATCGCACTTTGTAATAACAAGTTGTCGCACTTTGTAATAAATGAAGCTGTCGCACTTTGTAATAACAAGTTGTCGCACTTTGTAATAAGATTTCAAATTTCCTTTGAATAGGATATTTGTTAGAAAATATATGACTTAACTAATCCCCCAGGGCACAAATACGTTCTTCCTTGATATTTTACTCCACATACTTGACTGAGGGGACTAACACGTTCTACTCCACGCTTCACGCAATTGCTATTTTGGAGATCACATAGCTTGTTTAGCAACGATGGAGTGTAATAACTGAACAAAGGGGAAATAACTCCAGGTAAAAATAAAAAGATGCGCGAGAGGGCTGAGTCCAAGTGTTAGTAAGGGAGACGGAGGCTTCAAGCGACTCGCTACTTGTTCTATATGAGGGGTTTTTTGGGGGGAGGGGGGGGGGGGTTAGTCACAAGATTTTAAATAGGTGCTACAATCGTGGCTAAAAGTCGAGATAGCTTGGACACCATTACAAGACAAATACCACAGTTCTTCAAAATATACACGCTACGTAGTGTTAATGGTCGATAGGTCTGCGCAGTAGATGCAAGCACGGTAAATAATCGAATTTATAGTTGTATTGTTCTTCGCTCGGTGTTTGCTGAGGTAGAGTAGATGGGAGTTGCAGTGAGGTGTGGGACAAGAAATAAAAGACTAAAGAGATTCTATCTATATTCTGAATATCTGATGCATTATATCCTCAAGATTGGAGGAATGGTCCTCGTGGCCTTTTTGACGAAGAAACTCATTTTTTTACTGCTGCCTCTGGATCAAAATCCAGAACTGATGGACCCTCCAGTGAAATTCCCATGAGATCTTCAAGGGTTTCTCCACCAAGGGAGTAATGTGAATCATTTTTGATTCTATTTTGGGTTGATTATGCCTTTTCCCAGCTGAGCAGCGGAGATAGGAAGAACCAATACGATTTCAAGCAAGTGGAGTCCATCTTTGAGATTATCTTTGTCGGGTTTCTTTGTTAGAAGGGTGGTCCACAGATCAAGGTATGCTTCCCTCTTGAACTGAACACTGATCAGAACCTTCAAAAGGATCCACTGGGGTGGAATGGATGCAATGTGACAGCCTTTCCCTTCAATCATTGGTCGACACCATTGTGTGAGATGTACAAATGCCACCTGCCCTAGATCGATGAGTTCATTTTGAGGTGTGAGTCACGCATAGTAGTTAAACTAGCATGTCTTTAACCACTTGGTTGGGAGCAGAGGAAAACTTCTTGCCCAGGATTTGCAAGAGAACACCAAATCTCTCCTTCTGTCCTGAGCATCATCACAGGTTACTTTCCAGTTTCTTCCTCTCTAACACCTGAAGTAAGCTATCATTTACAAATTAAACATGCAATAGAGTCATTTGCACGGTAAATTAGACTAGTACCGAGTCAGTGGAGCGGCTTAACAAAACCGATTTTTAAAGGTCATTACTCGTGATGAGAAAGTGTTCCTGTCACGATACATCAAGACAAATAACAATTGCGAGAAGCGTGGAGGAGAACTCGTTTCTTTTTCATCCCCTCAGTTTAGTGCGCAAAGTAAAATATAAAAAAAAAGAACATATTTGTACCCTGGGTGATTAGTTAATTCACTTATTTTCCACCGAACGTCGTATTCAAAAGTAATTTAAGAGCTTATTACAAAGTGCGACAACTTGCTATTACAAAGTGCGACAGCTTCATTTATTACAAAGTGCGACAACTTGTTATTACAAAGTGCGATAGCTATTTTATTACAAAGTGTGACAAGTGTTATTACAAAGTGCGACAGGTATTACAAAGTGTGACAGTTTTATTACAAAGTGCGACAGGTATTACAAAGTGCGATGATTATTACAAAGTGCGACAGAACAGGCCCTCCCCCTACTTGTCTTATTTTTATAGTCAACTGTATTTCCTTAAATTTTTTTTTCGAAAATTGACGGTTCCGGACTAGTCATTCTTATTCCGGATAATAGGAAGCAGAGGAAGGAGTTGTATTCTTCGCTGTTTTTTCCCTCTCTTATGACAAAGACTATACTAAATACTCTTCACAAAGGTTAAACTGTAGTAATTTTTCTGCTAAGCAAATCAAATCTTTTTTGAATTTCAGAGTACTTTTGTTCACGTTCGACACGATTTGGCTGACTCTCAGTCTTTTGTAGCTTGGCCCGAGGACTATTTTTCTAACAAATTTGCAATGGTTCTACTTTTTCATGTTTTCGGGTTTGCGAAAACCGACGAAATGAAATGTGCCCGTTTTCCTTGTACATGTCACGTCAACAGTCACGTCAACATTCTTTAGTGTGACAAACTTGTAAAAATAACAGCCAATAGAAATCACGTTTAGTTATTTGCTGACGTACGTTTGCTGACGGCCGGCTCTTTGTAGTCTTGGAAAGAATCCTTTGAAAGTTTGTGAGTTATTCATGATAATTTCTCTGGAATACAAACCTGAATGAACAGGTACAGACACGGCTAAACGGCTAAGGGGAGGTTGAAACACTTTTTATACTGTTTTGACTTAAACTTGGCGTGGGCTCAGAGCATTTTTTATTTTATTTCAGTTCTAACCGAAATCAACATGTTAAACGTGCGAATCCTAAAAGGTGGTTGCCGTGGACGGGAAGCTGCAAAATTTGGAGTGGTAGGTTTCAAGAATATTTGTGTTTGTTGTGATAAATGGAATTTGTTCTTATTAGTTGAGTCAAAACTGATCACAATTGTCATTTTATGATCTACTGCAAAAAATTAAAAAAGTAAGCTTACCTTACCCAAGCCTTTCAAAATAAAGCTAACGTCTTACCGTGATCTCAGCTTTGGAATTCTGATAAGCTTTAGTACATAATTTTAGTGTTGGTCACCGTAGGCCAGAGGCAGCTTGAGTAGTGTAATTATTTCCTCATCATGAAAAGGGAAAAGTAAAATGATAAGAAGCTTCAAGATTTAAGCTTAAGTTAAGTTCTTGTAGAAAGGTCGATCTATAGTTTATAAAGTTTGTAATTAGGCTCCGGTCGTGGTACACCTTTGATCGGGGCTCGCTGTACATGTTAAACGGCTCGCTCTTGATTTTTGATTATGGCTGAAAATAAGCTTATCTATAACTTGATAATCTACAGTCCTTGGATATGGTCAGAACAAGCCACGCACATCGAGTTACAGAACTTGTATTTCTTAGGCAGCACTTTTCACAGAAAAACCACAGAATTTCAAACTTGCATGGACGCAAATTTTGTCTATGTAAACCATAAAAGAATTCAAATGACCTATTATTAGTTGCCAAAAGTTTTTAATTTACTATTTCAATTATGTATATTGCAACGATCATTGCTAGGCTCGGTAGGGTTGTGGAGGTCAGTGGGTAGCGATCCGAACGGTTTTACTGTTTTGCCGTCAGGGGATTTAGGCTTATTTTAGAAACCAAAACAGAGCATTTGTTAATTGTTTTTTAATCCGTTATAGCCATATGATTAGCCGTATGGAAAATATTCTCAAATAATTTTAGTCCACGAACAATGGGAAAAGGCATTCGCTCTACTGTGGGGAAATAAAGCTTGTTCCATAAAGCTTGTCGTAAAAAGATAAAAATAACAACTTTAACAGTTAAAATGGGACTGCTCACTTTTAAGTGGCTGATAATTGTACTAAATGCACTCCGATAACTACAACTGTGGCCACATTTTACACTTAGTAGTAGTATTTGACAAATAATTAAGCAGTGGCATTTTTGTGTATGGAAACACCACGAGTAGGAGGGTTACTGAAACGCTTGAAATATTTTGATAATCAAGATAACGGAGTAAAGCATAAAATGTCTCTATTACCGAATTCATTTAAGACTATTTTAGGGAAGGAAAACCGTCTTGGAATGTCAAGAAACTTTTTTCCTAAGACAAAAATAAATTCTATCTATGAATTCGGTGAGGCAACAGTTTCCAATCGTAAATATCCTCTTTCAAATTCATCCTTCCACTTCCTGTCGTTTAGACAGGGAGAGCCGTATTGCTCGTCTGGAAAAATTTGAGCTTGAATATAATATAAGTATATTTAGGCATGCTAAGCCAATTAAGAGCGAGTACTTTTGCCAATCGACTCAACCAGGAGTGGGTAATTTTGCCCTCCATGGAAAGAAAATTGAGATTTTAAAATGTCTTCTGCTTTAGCCAATCGGCAGCATGTGAATTTAATGAATTTCAAGCTTTCTAGGTTAAAAGAGACTTGATCTTATTTACAAACAGCTTATACATTTTCCGTCCATATCAGCGAAAGAATCAGTTGCTATTAGACACGGCTTTAGGCTGTGTTTGTCCAGGTTTGTCGAAAGTTCTGCGAGTTGCCCTAGTTTTGCATTACTATGTTCTATAGCTTTCATCCTCTCTTGGCTAAGACTTTTGCGGCGTTTTCTCCACCAATTTGAAGTGAAACCAAAACCATTCGTCACTTGCTCGCACGCATTCTTCTGCGCTTAATGCAAAATTCATGCATTATTTTTGAGTTTTGATGGTTCAGTATTTTTTCATTTTCTACGGATGTTGCCAGCCAGAGCGTGGTTAGGATCGGTTTTCCGGCAGCCACTTGAAAACCACTTAATTAAGGCGGCTTAACCGTCCTTAAAATTTAAATCACATAGCTTCTCTCAGATTTCAATGTTAATAAATTTATTGTTTGCTTAATTAATTAGAGGCAATAATCTTTTTGTTCATGTTTCAGTTTTGGCGAGCATGTTCAACGCTTGTTATAAGGAGTCATGCTGGCGCATGCGCGGGAACTCAGCTAAAGAGCTACCCAGCAAGTAAGGTCGCTGATGACTTGGACAGCGACAAACTGCAGGAACTAAAAAGCCCCGTGTGTTCATATAACGAATGGGATCCCCTCGAGGAAGTCATCGTAGGACGCGTTGAAGGTGAATAAATTATAAAAATAAACTGTGGCTTGACATACCCGACCGAGCCTACTGCTTCGACAGTTTCTTGTTATTGTGCTGGAATTTGGTGCATACTGAGAGTTTCCAAAGATAATGAAACTTTGGAATGCAGGGGACCACACGACGCACAAATAAACTGTTCTGAAGATCTCTTGTAGTAGAAATGCACGTGCCAGACGTCACTTTACGTGTAAACTGAAACCAAACTGATTGCAAGGCTGACACTACGGTAAAGAGCTTATTTATTTGGGCCAATACTTCAACTGGTACAACTAGTCTTCTTCAGGGCCAGAGTGACCATGAGAAAAACTAACGCCTCTTGAGAGGCATTGTAATCCTGGCCCTAAAGAAGACTAGTTGTAGTATTGTCCCAAACTGAATAAGCCCTTTGCTGTAGTGTCAGCCCTGCAATCATATTTTCGGTTCTTGGTTTCGCAATACAGTGGGTACGTCAACCAGCAAATTTTTAAAAGCTCTTCGCTGGAATCTAACTTGACTTAAAGTCGAAGGTCGACTCGAAGTGGGTCTTGCTTGTTCAGTTGTTAGTTATTTCTGATTGTTCAGCTGCTTGTTCAGCTGTTAGTTATTTCTGATAAAGTACAGTTCATTTCTCAGGCCTCGATGTCTTTTTATTACTGCTAATAGAAAGGTTTGACGAGTCAAAAAACAAAAACAAAACAAAACAAACAAAAACAAACAAACGAAAAAAAAAAAAAAAAGAAAAGAAGAAAAAGAAAGCCAACCTCCCAGTGAAGCCCTAGTTTTCCAGTATCACTGAACCAGACCCTAACTATTTTGTTGGCTTTACTGTTAACATAATCTTAGTTAACGAGTGTTTGGTTTATCTACAGAGTTGATAACTAAAGGTAAAATCACCACTGACACTCGAAACGTACGTCAGCACTCGAATCTCTTTGCGGTAGCGATTTTACCTTCAGTTATCAACTCTGTTGATAAACCAAACATTCGTCTCTATTCCCCACCGATGTAGCCGCCAACACAGTTTCTCAAGAAACTATCCCCCTAATCTAATTTAAGTTTATCAATGGTATTTCAAATTTTTTAGTACAATCATTTTGTCACTTCAGGAGCTACTGTGCCGGAGTTCTCTGTCGAAGTGAAAGCAAACACTTACGAGAAGAACTGGCCATTTTTCAATCGGTTTGGTGGCCAATCCTTTCCACTGGAGCATCTTAGGAAGGCGCAGGTGGAAGTAGAAGAATTTTGCAACATCTTGCGACATGAAGGAGTGATAGTGCGCCGTCCTGATGCATTGAACTTCTCAGAGGTAAAGGTGTAAGGGGAACAACAATTAACACTTGTGATTGTTTCAAGGTGAATCGCCGGCGACGTAATATCGTAACAAAGATGTCAGATTTCAGATTTTTTTATTTATGTACTATTTCAATAGTTTACTACCAAAGGAACTTACGATACATCACTAACGTAACATGAAGACAACACTAAATTACTGACATAAATCATCAAAGGTAAAATGTGCGCAGTGACCAAAGGAAGCAGCTAACTGGCGTATAACGTGCAACTAACTAAGTAGCACAAAACAAAAGACAAGAAAATTAAGAGTGCATAAAATAAGACTACAATTTTTACATAACAATAATAGAAATGACAATTAATAGTGAGGGCAGAGAAGTCAAATACTCATTGGGTGTTTAAAAGGTACAATTTGTATTGCTTGTAGAAGCTATTACGAAGAATGCATATACCCATATTATAAAGAATGCATATACATCCTTAATTTTTTATGATTGCCTTTCTTAACCTATGGTTTTAATGTTAGGTCTACAAAACTCCGGACTTCCAGTCATCGGGAATGTACGCAGCTATGCCACGTGACATTCTCATGGTTGTCGGTGAGGAAATTATCGAGGCGCCCATGGCATGGCGGTCTCGTTTCTTTGAATATCGCGCCTACAGGCCCCTTCTCAAGGAGTACTTTAAGCAAGGTGCCAAATGGACGACTGCGCCAAAGCCTCTTATGAGCGACGACCTTTATGATCAGGTAAAAACCTTGAGTATTTTTGAAGTTTATAAACCGTCAGAAGAATTACTATGTTGACAAAGTTCAATTGAAGCAGGAAAATTTGCTGTATTCAGTTTGAGTTAGTGATCGTGACGTCTGACGGTCTAGTCTCTCCTTTCATTCAGTTTACTGAGGCCTGTGTTTCAACTTTCAGAACTATCCAATGCGTACAGTTGAAGACCGCCACAAGTTGGCCGCGAAAGGAAAGTTTGTAACTACAGAGTTTGAGCCC
Organism: Pavona decussata; assembly: GCF_977016875.1. Taxonomy (NCBI): domain Eukaryota; kingdom Metazoa; phylum Cnidaria; class Anthozoa; order Scleractinia; family Agariciidae; genus Pavona; species Pavona decussata. The sequence continues at coordinate 1,434,642 of NW_028145718.1, forward strand.
TGTTTTGATGCCGCTGATTTCATCCGAGCAGGGCGTGATATATTCGTCCAAAGGAGTCAGGTGTTTACAAAGTTCTTCCTTCTGCCACTTTTTATTCCCGGAGTTGTTGAGTTAAGGTGATTCCGCTGAAAAAGAAGGAGTATTTAAAATTGTCTAAGACTTGGTCCAGTACAAAAAATACGACAAAAATGCAATAAAATATGGGGGTCACCGTGCTCGTTTTTGTGCAACCTGGATGGCCGGCTATTATAGTAAATAGATGACCCACGAGGTTTATATTAGGATCACTAGTAATCAGAAAAGGGAACCACCATTTCTAGAAAAATTAATTTCATGCATTAAAATATCGAAGCAGTTCAACAAAATTTACTTTAATCTTACACAACAAACTATTTTCATTGAACTGGAATTAAGATTATGAAAGAAATTAAAGATTTTGCTGCGTGTGCACGTAAGCAGTACTACCTAAATACGTGCTTTTTAAAGCATTCAAATAAAAATATCTCAAAGTAGAGTATTAAACTTTTCTTTAAATCGCGATATATAGTGGTCAACCGTATGACATTTAAATTGATGCATTAAAAAATGGGGGTCACCGTGCTTGTTTAGAAGAAAAGGACCATTTATTTTCCTGCCGAGCTTAACCTCAAGGAAATCCCGTAATGTTCTGCGTGCGCGCGCTCGTGCGCGCGCTAAATGACGCGAAAAATTATGCGCAGTAAGGATGCGCAATGCAATTCAACGGAATCACCTTAAAGGAGCAGTGCCGTGGAGATTTGGCTGTACTTTGGTGCAATCTGCGCAGATATTTGACTATGAACCTCTTTTCTAGCACGAAAACTGCTCGAAGAGCACCTGGAGAAAAATATTAAGTGGTTTCACAGTGATTTCTCCGGGCAGAACTTGAAAAAGTTCACTATTTTTTTTTCAAGTTTGCATCCTAACCATCCGCAGCCAAAGATAATTTATACTTATTTCTGTGCACTACTAGGGATATTGTTAAAAAACTGAACCATTATTTTAACGATCCACCGATACAAATATATTTTCTGCCTATTCAAAGGGACCCTAAAAATAGGTGACACTACCCCTTTAATCATTTGTTAGGTTTATAGCTGAAAGTATGGATTGTTTACCTATCAAGGTCGATCCTATTATGAGAAAACAATATTATCTTGATTCTGTTTCTTCTACGCAAAATTGCTGAGGCCAAAGATTTTTCTTTGACCTCGGCAAACCAAATTTCCTTCACAGAGTAGCAAGCCTGGGGAACTATAAGGACAGCAGTCCTCTTATGCACTTTGAATAACGATTTCATTAAAATTTCAATCGCATTAAATGGTGCTACGCAGTTCACAGTTTGCAGGACTTCAGTGAATATCCCCATTGCCGCGAATGGAAAAATACCCTAATTTTCACGACCAGCTTCCTCCCAGCTGTCCTCGTAGCTCAGTTGGTTGAGCGCTGGCAGGCTGGTGATCTAATCTGAAGACAGTAAGATAAAATCCTGCTAAGGTAAAAGATTTGTTCTTTACCTGGGCAAACCAAATTTCCTTCACAGAGCTAGCAAGTCCGGGAATTTATAGTGACAGTAGTCCAGCTCACTTTAGCAGTCAAAAAAAAAAAAAAAAAAAAAATTATTCCATTTCTATCGCAAAATTACCTGCCTCCGTCATTGGATGCGTGTGCGTTGCTTGAATGTCGCGCAACCATTACTGAAGTGCGAATTTTTAAGGTAGTGTTTTACCTAGGTCTCCTGGAGCAACATTACACGGTAAATCAGCTAAATTACCTGAGTTGCAATTCTGAGAAAAGATCCCCGAAAACACGGAAATATCATTGCGGGTATAAATTGCTCCTGAAAAATCAGAGACGTTCTTTGTTTCTCGACTTTCTCGAAAGCAACAAACGAGTTTCCTCAACAAATCTTCCGAGGGCTGACAAGCGAGAAAAAACTTAAGCAAAAAGAATGTTTCTGCGACAAGGTTTCCTCATCTGTCAGGGCCTTAGGCTCAGCCTTGTGTTTTCTCTGTTTCAGGTTACTAACAACCTTGGAATTGAATGGATGAGCCGCCATCTTGGTGAACGAGGTTACCGGGTTCACAAGCTGTCGTTTGACGATCCTAACCCAATGCATATCGATGCAACGTTTAACATCATAGGACCAGGATTAGTGCTGTCCAATCCTGACAGGCCGTGTCATCAGATTGACATGTTCCACAAGGCTGGATGGACAGTTGTTAAGCCACCCACTCCCCTTATCCCAGACACACACCCGCTATGGATGTCGTCCAAGTGGTTGTCTATGAATGTTCTCATGCTGGATCCAAGGAGAGTTGTTGTTGACAAAAATGAAAAGACCATTCAAAAGGTAAGTAAGTATGTGAGTAAGTATGTAAGTAAGAACTTTAATAGAGTGTCGAAGTCGCTAGCATACAATGTACACTAATTGGGGACACCTAACTACAATTATTTGTCTAAAAGTTAAAAAAAATAATTTAATAATCAATAAAATACATAAAATGTACGTCCACACGTAAAATCGGTTATTAGTTGTTACATAAAAAAAAAAAAACACTCTTTACAAGTGCTGTCTAGCGGGCTTGTGAAATTAACAAGTTTAATACGCCTTTTGAAAGTGCCCAGTAATTCAGACAATCGAATAGATATATCGAGTTTGGACCAAATGGCAGGGCCAAGGTACAGTAGATCAGGCTGTGTTTGCCATAAGCAACAGTCCGAAATCTAGGTATGACGAAATCATGGCAGATTTAGTGAGGACAATAGCAAGAAAACATGCATCATCGATCTCTTGACAATAGCAACGTCAAAACTTTAGTATGTTAAAGTGCCTTTGAAGTTAAAAACAAGTTAAGCTTGTTTGAAAGACCCTTCAAAATAAATAGGAATGAAATGGTGTTCTTTTTTTTTTGTAATACCTTCTCTCGTTCCAAAGATATTTTAGTCAAACGTTGACAACTGATGACAACTGCACCTTCTGCACCTTTATTTGCACAATTGAATATCCTAGATATTTTTAAAGTGAATTCCCTTTATATCGCAAAATTTATGTTTTCCGATCACCAGCGTTTGCTGCCTTCGCCCTTTTTAAATTTATTTCCGACTGGTGGTCAAATTCATAATTGTGATACTAGAACCTCAGCTCATTTTCGACCTCACACCTGCCGAACTAATATCAAGCAATTTACTATACTCTATAGAGGGCCAAAAATATGGAATGCTTTGCCATTATCAATTACGTCTTCCCCTAGTCTATCCACCTTCAAAAGAAAGCTTCTTGATTTCCTCAGTTAATTGCATGAAACGTCCGACTCTGTTATGTCTTTATAGTCTTACCACCGTATGTTAAAAAGTCTAAATACAATGTCTTTACTGGTCTTAAAGTGCTAACATATCTCCGAGGAGACCTCTCAGTATAAGCCCGGGGGTTTCTTGAGGTCTCCTCGCCACTTCTTCCTTTCCTTTTATTATTATTATTTACTCTAAACTTATGTACGATCTTAGTCTATTATTCATTGTAACTTTCTATGTTTGTATGTCTTGGTGAATAAATAAATAAAATAAAAAAATAATAATAAGTGGTTACACTGTGGGGATAAATCAGAAAATCAAATATATCTCTGGAAATACTGTATTAACGTAGCTCCGACTTGGCACTAGTAATATTTAACTTGAGAACGACATAAAGTAATGGGCTCCTGGTAATACATACTGTGTTGTCATGGCAACAGTTTTGTTTCCAGATCTCTGTCATGCGGGAATAAAATTCCCTTTGTTGGTTTGACAAACATCACCCATTCCATAATCATTGATCAGGAGACTAAGCTCAATATAGGAAACGTTTGGATACAGGGGACCACACCACGCAAAATAAACTGTTCTGAATACATTCCGTTGCCGAATCTCTTGTAGTAGAAATGCACGTGCCAGACGTCACTTTACGTGTAAATAAACCAAACTGATTGCAGAGCTGACAACCGTAAAAACCAGTAGTAAACTGTGTTTGCAAGGGCCACCGCGACAAAATAAAAGTACTGGCTCCTGTAGTGAAAATTAGCCTTGCTCTTTCCTCTTTTTTTAACTTATTTCCTGACAACCTTTAACCGTTTATGTTTACGTTTAAATTTAAACTTTTAAGAGCCGTTACTTTTTCTCATTGTAACTCTGGCCCTGAAGAAGACTAGTGTGTCGGCCCTGCAATCAGTTTGGTTTATTTACACAATGTAGGCATTGCGTCCTTTTGGAACAGGAACATCTCTTTCGTATTATAAAGTCACAAATGGAAATGTTTTGTTCAAAGCAGAAAGGAATAGGAGCAAAGAGTGTTGCCCTCGCAACGTCACAATATAGACCACCCTGTGTCTTTCTTAAAGCGCAATACTGGTGCCAAGTTTTAATTGCCTAAGCCAGGAGCCCATTCTTTCTAAAGGTATTGATGATTTTTTGATTTGTCTCCATGCTGTAACCACATTTGACGTCATCATTTTCTAATTTGCATTATACAAAAACTTGAATATTTCTGGAAGGAGGGAAGATATCGAAAAACTAAAGCACCATCCTTCCTCATTTTAAAAGGCGTTTCAATAACCTAAAGTTGTTTTTTTTACTTCATAGGCATTTTAACGAATCGCATTTGTAGACTGTGAACCAGAAAGGGTATCAATGAAATACAAGAAAATTCCTATTAGAAATTGCAACGAAAAGATTATTACTGTGCCAGTATGGGATGTTCTTCCGTCTTTGGCCTACAACAGAACGGTTCGATATCGGTAAAAATTAAAGGTTGAGGGATTCAACCTCCGGACGGAGCCACCCCGTATAAAACTCCATTGAGTGATCACCCCCCCCCCCCCTTCCTTTTAAATAAAAATTAAAACTACTTTATGACAAAAAACCCCTCTAATTCCCAACATTCTTTACTTTTGGCTGTTTAGATGTTCAAGAGTTTGGGAATCAAGTGTGTTCCAGTCTCCCTCCGCTTTGCCAATTCTCTTGGTGGTGGCTTCCATTGTTGGACATGTGACGTCAGACGCACAGGGACTTTGGAATCTTATTTTTAGAGAGCGTTGGTGCCTAGCCTTACACTGAAACTTTGGTTTTGTAAAAGAAGTTCGTTTGTTATCCAGAAAAAAATTAAACAACATGTTACTGGTCAAGTGAAACGTCTGAAACCAGGTTCAGTTCAGTCAGTTCAGTTCACGAATAACAACACTATAACAAGTAATACTCTACAAGTTAAGGACGGTCCCTCTTAATACAGAACTGTTTTTGTACAGTTTATGACCATGCGGGAAAAGGAAATCTTAGTGTGGATTACAGGAATCCAGGAAGAAAATTGGGGGAAGCGGGGCATTTTTTTTAGAGATAAATAAACGACAATTATTCTAAAAACAGTAAAATACAAAGTAATGTATGGCGTTGTTTTCGAAATTGAAGCTTTAATATCTCTGAAAAATGCATGGTTACCGCTAGGTTTCTTTTCAGATACCAAGAGCACTTGCTAAGTCCTGCTTTCTCTGCATAGTTTTAAACCAAGCAAAAATATCCTTGTATCAGTAGGTACTACTCACAGCAAAACCAGAGTATCTCGAGATGAGCAGAACGTATGCGCACCGTCCTTAAGTGAAAAGTGAAAGAGCGGAGTATAGATTTGTCTTCCATTTGTAGATTAACTGTTGGCGTCTTTGGCATAACTTTCTTTGTCGTTTCTTTCAACAAAAAAAATAAAATAAAACAATAAAAATGTCAAAGGAGGATCGCCTCCATCCAACATCTGCTCTTCGGAGGCTCAGTTTGTGAATAACATTACCTTTGAGAATGATGTATTAAACAGTAAATGACACATGCATACTCCGAAAAAAAATCCGAGTGCTCCTATCAGGAGACTTGTGGGAGCTAAGGCCGTTAAACTAGGTTCATGGGACAAACATCCTGCATACTGCTAGGATGGGAATGTCAATGAGTGGCATATACACAATGGAATGAATGTGATGGAATATGTTAAGCCTGGTGAATAAATGAGAATGATGTATTAATCAGTAAATGACACAGGTATACTCGGAAAAAAGCTCCGAGTGCCCCGAGAAGTGGATAAAGATGTTGATTATTCAGTATTGTTAACATCTGCGGTTTACTGTGTGCATCATGCTCGATCGTAAGTAAGAATATATCTTTTAAGGTGGCTTGAACCGTTTTCCATCACTTTCCACAGTTTTTATACTTTGACGGACCAGCCTTTGTCATTTAAGGAAGGTTCCTACAAATATAGAAGTATTTTTGCGCACTTTATGACTATGCGGGCAAAGTAGATCCCGGCAAGGGCTACTGGAATCCAAAAAGAAAATTGGGGAATGAGATAGTTTTCTGTGGTTTTAATTTTTTTTCAATATTCAGCTAAATATTCCGAACAGAGCAAACTGCCCTACCCTTTTCAAATGCTCGTTCAGTTTAAAAACCCTAAATTTAAAAAGCGGTATTTTGAGAATTTTGTTTAAAAATTAAGCTTCTTTTTGAGTACAGGCTGTTTTTTCTTTCCTTGTACATTGTAAAGACTTAGTCAGGACCACGACTATAGCCTGAGTATCAGGCTTTTCGAGGGTGGGGGGGGGGGGGGGGAAGGGAGGGTTCCCTCCTCCCCTTAGGAAGGCCTGATACTCAGGTTACCAAGACTAGTAATCACTGAACCGCCACAGGGGAGAACTAGTGAGGCTTTCATTTGACTGGCCGCCCCCTTATGATCGCGGGAAGCACCACAGTACCGAAATTGTGTTCCTACAAGTTGTTATAAATGTGAATCTGGTCTCTTTCGATACCTGATTGACCATGTTACAGTATTCTTCTTGACAGACTAAAATATCGATATCACTGATGGCTTTTCTGACTTTATCCATTTGTGTCTAATGTCCCATTCACACCAAGGCTTAAACACGTTTAAAAGCTGTTTCGTTAAACACGGTTTAAAATTGTTTCCTTCATAAAAGCTCCTCTCGGATTTTTGTCGACTGCGGATTTAGCACAAATGAAACCTTAAAGGACCCTAGTCAGCCTCCGCCATTTTCGATGCCATCGAAATTATTGATATTGCATTGTGAAGAGAAATCTTATCGCTTTACTGTAAGTTGTGTTCCTGAAACTATGTTTCATTATCTTTAGTGTCGATTAGTGGTTTCACAGTGATTTCGTTCATTTCGACATGCTCCGAATGAAATATAATAGCCAAACTCTCGCATATAAACAAAAACAAATGTGTGGCTGACTAGGGCCCTTTAAGTTAAAGTTTACTTGAATCCTATGACAAAGCCAATGGTTCAGCTTTCTGTTACCAATTTTCATTTTATTAAACCTGATTTACTTGTTTTGTTGGTGTGAACGGAGCTTCAAGCTTTAGAATTGAAAAAATTATACATTTGTTGTGAAAAACATACGAGTGCCCTAAAGCGTAAATACTTTACCGTACAATAAAGTAATTACAATTACTGTCACAACACCAAGAAGAATAGTAAGCTTTTATGGGGTTCATTTCATGTCCAGTTGCACAGCTTTGGCGGACACACCGAGAATATAAGACTTAAGGTTGCATGAAGGAGATCTGAGCAGAAGGTTCTCTTCGGATCTCAGGGTGCGTTGCGATACAGATTCCTGGATGTTGGGCGTCTTAACAAACATTAACAGTCTTCACCAGGCGATGCAATCTCGTACCTAGAGTCCTCAGGCTTTTTGGTCAGCGGGAGGGCGCCAGGAGAGACTCTGGGGACTTCGAAAAAAATTATTATTTTAATTGGCTGCTCCGTAACGGTTTGCATTTTTTTACCGCAGAAATCCTGTGGTAATAAAATTCGAAGTCCCCAGAGTCTCTCATGGCGCCAACCAGCTGACCAAAAAGCCTGAGGACTCTGGGTACGAGATTGCAGGCGATGAGGTCGACTGGTCATGCGGCACCATTTATATCGCGATGGTCGGCTGTGATTGGTGCATTTCAATCCTCACTGTTCCTGCGAGAAGTTGCTCCCTCAGCGGTCCGTTGTTGTACCACTTTCCTGTTGTGTTTCTTGATCGTAGGCATCCACGCTTCGGGAATTTCAATTCCGCTGTCCTTGTTGATGTTATTAGGGTGAAGACTTTTGTGGATAGCTTCCTTGACCCCCACCCCCTCTCCTTCAGTCTTCGGTATTGTTTATGTTCCACCAATGAGATCAAGATGTCCATCTGCCTTTATGTGTATACATACAAATACATACAAACTTTATTGATGCTCCCAAAGTGGGTTTTTCAGTTCAATATAATTACAATTACAAATCTAAATTAAGTAATTAAGAATATAAGACAACAATGTTATAATTACAATAAATGTATCAAGAGTATTACAAGTATATATTAACCTAATAAAACATTTGCGAAATGACGCCTAAAATTTTTGGGGCATATTATTATTCAAAGAGTTCCAGAGTTTGGCTACTCTAAAAGCAAAAGATCGCTGCCCTGTTGGCAGGCGACATAGGGGTATGTCCAAGGCACCAGACGATCGAGTCAACAGAAACAAGAAAATAATTGTCTAGTGTTGTCATAAATTATCCCCCCAGGGAAACAAACTGTCGATTAGTGACTCTGGCCATAAACAGAGGAGGTCGGAATGGATTGAAACTTTAAAAATGTTAGGCTAGCTTTCTTTAACTTCTCGCATTTTTGTTTCCAAAATGCGCTAGAACAGATCACGAGTCGTTCCTTTCAAGAATTTGTCTCAAGTATAGTTGAATTACTCACAATAAAGTAGTCTTTAGTCTTTTCTGGTCGTTTCTCCCCATTTATTTCTTGTAGAATAGCCCTGATTAACAAGTAACAACGCGCCGTTTGACTCAAAACAAATTTAGCCTGAATAACAAATCCGTCAGCATTCGTTACGGTCTTGGTAACCGTGCGTCCTACTCAAATCTCAGGCGCGGTCGCTAAGCGCGCGAGTGTTAACTAATAATCCCCGCCCCCCCCCCCCCCCCCCCTGGGTAGGAACCAGACTCGATCAATCGTGCGAACCTCGTAAGAAGAAACTATGCACATCTCCATATATGGAAGCAAAGGGTGCCCGCTCCTGGAGATCTAAAAAGCCGCTAGAAGTCTGGTAACGAAGAGGTAACTCTTGAATAGCGCAGGGACCACTTGTACAAACAACAACAAAGTGTAGCCGGACCTTTGTGTAGATCAGGATCAGCAATGTTGAATAAAACATAAAATTAAATGCAAGGCTGATCGGACAGCTAAAATAATTTTATTGCCCAATATTTTGGTCAGACAATACTAACCTTCTTCAGGGGCGGCAAAAAGCTAAGTAAAAATTGGAAATAAACAGTTACAATATTTAAAGACGATACAAATGAAAAGTTGAGATGTGATTGGTTGATAAATAAAGAAAGCTGAAACGCGTCTGTTCATTCCATAGGGTTCAAGAATCTTGCCCTTGGAAATTAGAAATGCTTCCCTAGCGTTCCGAATGCCGTCTCTGTTGGAGTTAATGAGTTCTAGAGGAATGACTTCTATGTTGTTGATTGAATGGCCAGGAAGAGTGAAGTGATCTGAAACGGCTGTAGGTTGATCAATGTGACGTTGTTCAAGGGCTTTTTCGATTGCACGTCTGTGTTCGCCAAATCATCTGTCGCTTAGATGTCGTTTAGTCTCTCCTATGTATTGTACCTTGCATCTGTAGCACTGTATCATGCATATGAGATTTGAAGATGAGCACGTGATGTGATGTCGTATGGATCTGTGTTCGTTTGTAGAGAAAAAGGTGTAAAATGCGCTTCCCTCCGTAATAAAGGGACACCTTTTTGCACCTATTTCTGTTACAACGGAAAACTCCCGGTGTCTTGGGGGGGGGGGGGGGGGGAAGGGGGGTGGTCTGCGGTGTTTGGCCCTGTATTTTTTTCCCGCGAGCTATTTTTAGAGCAGTTCACGGCTGGTTCGCCATACAGACAAATGTATGGAAAGTTCAAAACACGAATGGACGCTTTCTGGCACAGCTACATCCCTCCAATTTTTTTTCTTATAATCCTTTTCCTAGTGCCAAACGTTTCCAATTCATGAATTTTTCAGGAGAGATGTTTTATGAAAATTATTTGACATCGGATTTCCATACAAACACTGTTATTTCGAGCCTGTTTGCCTACTCGTCAAAATGGCGTCGAAAACCGTGATAAGGCCTATTAGCAGCGGCAGGAAAAATAGTCGTGATGATTGGTTACAACCACCGCTTACAAAATTTGAGAAATGAGGGCCAGTTATGTACCAAAGCATAAGACGGACGCCAAAATTACGAAATTTGCAAGGCAACCATTAGTCAGACCGAAAGAGTAGTCACTCTTATACGAGTCGGACGGGATTTCACGGGAGAAATTTGTCATAATGAGAACAGTCTGGCGTTAATTCTGATTTAAATGGGAATTTAGGAAGATGGCTCCTTTATATTAACTATATTAGGGCATCTTCTCTTGATTAGGACTGATTCAAAGATCAGAATGTTTTATATCCAAAACCCGATGGATATCGATGTCACTCACCAGCTTTTTGTTCAGATTCTCTTTTCATTCAGAATTAATCTTTTGTATTTACCACTCATAAGACATAGAAGACGTAATAAGAAAATATCCTCATTTCACTGATTTTGACGATAATTCTAAAATTATTTTTCTTTTTAACAATGTTGATCCTACTATTTGCAGACTTATACCGGCTTATATCCATTTATGTATATGGATTATAGAGAGACTTTAATTACTTAATTTAGTGAGAAACCCTTTTGTAATTTTAGGTAATACCATGTACTCACGTAGGAATACCAAATAAATTGTTATTGCTGTTGTACTACTCATAAACCACAGGAAAGCGATTGGTACAACTCAGTGGTGGTTAAATTTATTGCTTTTTATTCCATTTTTGCTTTACTCTAGATGAAATAACTGTTTGCGTCGATCACAGAATTCGTGGGACATTTAGCGTATGTTTCAACCCAAACATTTTTGAGGTGAGCAATTCAGTTATTCAGTTAATTATATTGCTAGTCAGAAATCCCATTCAAGCAACCATTGTATTATTTGTAAATTTTCAATATCTATCCAAATTAACTATTAATTTGGATACCGAAGATATTTTGAAATAATATATTCCTGACAAAATCAGCATTATTTTTTACCCTTAAATAATACACAATATAATTAATAGGTAATACGACTACATGCTTGTCCACTTTGGAAATAATTGGTTTCAAAAAATTCCTCGGACTGCCAAATTGGACGAGGCCGTTCTCATCCAATTATTTCCAAATTGGACAGCATGTAGTCCTATTGCATATACTAACTAAAGAGTGATTTTTAAAGCTCTCGTTCTTCCGACAAATTACACAGCTGAAGAAAAAAAAAAAGCAACAGAGTTAGGACGTGGTAAAATAGTATGCTAAAAAATAAAAACCAAGAAGCTGTAGTACGATAAAAAGAACTTGAATTGCCTTAAATTAAAGTTCAGTTTTGCTTAATGACCCCTTAATTACCAAGGTACAGTTTGCACATTCAGTTAACAACGATCTCACTGTTTATCAGGCGCCATTATTAACTGAATATGGTAATAGGACTAAAGTGAAATCCAATTCGATCTGTAATAAGCACACAAGTGGTCTCATTTGTCAGATACAAATTACTTCCGGTGACGCTTCAGGCTGCATTGCGTTCTGGTTCGTTAAGTCCCTAACTACTCCAAGAGAGCGCGCGTTGGATCGAGTTCGCTATAATTATCGCGCGAATGGGTTAAAATGTTACTTTGATCAAGCTGATTTCAATTTGCAAGAACTAGGTGAGAAATCTGTTATTCAGCAAACTAATCAGTGATTTTTAATCTCTTTTTCTTCCAACAAATTACACAGCTGAAGAAAAAAAAAATTATATTTACTTTATTTCCCTTCTTCAAGGTTCTACGTATATCTTGAACCTTCCTTTATCTTGGAGGTTCTGTGCTTTCCTGACCAAGTTTTAAAGTGCCCCTAATCCCTATTTTTTTTAAATCGAAATAAAACTCTTTTTGTTTTGGATCATTTTGGAGAAAAAATTTTAGCCATTGGACTTTTTCTTGATTTTCTGTGAATTTTCAAAGCTCGTAAAATTGCCACCACTTTGGTTCATGGCCGTGAATTGAGGAGAATGGGTCTAGTTGTGGTCTGTGACGTCAACCGGGGAAACATTGTTTGACACTCGAAGCGGACATTTAGTGTGAAAGCGGAGTTATTTGAAAGGTCTAAAATGCCAGATATCGCGAAATAGATGTGTTGTAATTAGTAACTGTAACAAAACTAGCCTGTGGACATACTGTGAATGGTATTTCCGTTCATACGATTCCTTTCTTTGGCGATTTGTGCCCGGAAGCGAAGAAACGACGCTAAATATGGGTGGACTTTGTGAAGACAAAACGAGCTCAAAGGGAACCTACGAAGCACTCAGCACTCTGTTTGCAGCATTTCAAATCAAGCCCAAGTTGTTCAAAGAGCGAATAGTTATCTCTTTTCTAGTAGATAAATCGCTATCCAAAGGACAAAATTAATTCCTCGACTCGCATCATTTCGGTTGTTAGAAGCTTGGATACTGATAGTGTCATCCAGCCACTATCCAACGGATAAAGTTATTGGCGTCAAGGTGGGTCGTACAACTTTTTTTATCTTATAATAATCCACTGAATAAAACTGTTAAAAAAGACAAATGGCTGTTTGAACAAGCAACAATTTAGTTGAGCAAATAAAACAACCTACGTGGAAAAAAACTTTGAAATGTAAGAACTAAAACATGAAGAAAATTTTCTCAAAACAATTGATCGATGTTATTACTGGCAGTTTGTTTTCTGGGAAAACCACCCTTTGATGACCATTTTTTTAACATTTGCATGGATTCGTCAAGTCTTGGTAAACTACCTTGGAGAACAGTAATCATGGGGGCCTCGTATTTACCTTCAAAGTTGATTTAAAAGCGTTATTTATCGATCGCTTGACAAACATAATCGATCATCTTACGTATATGTGCGTAGGTCACTCAGCTCAAAACATAAGCTAGCGCTGCCTAAAATATTGGAATAATGTAGACATTGAGGCTGAAAGAAATGAAATCGAGCAATACTCTTTCTCAGAACTAGACGCTTACTGTTTGTTACTGAATTTTAAATGAACGTCGTCAAACGCTACATCAAATTTTTTTTCAGTTCGACAACATGCAGACCGCTGAGGAAACGGATACATATTATGACATAACGCGGTTAACACAGTCTATATACTGTAACATTTTAAGCGACTAACTTTCGTTGGTGTTTTAGAAAAAAGTGAATATACCGACCCATAATTAAGCCCGTAGTTATGAGCCTAAAGTGTTGCAGTATATAATAACTATTAATCTACCGACGACAAATAAGCCAGTATTTATTGGCCCAAAATGTTGCAGTATGTAACAACTATTAAACTACCCGACAGCAATTAAGCCCGTATTTATTGGCCTAAATTGTTACAGTATGTATTAGTAGCGGTTCGAAATTCGGCCGTTAGTTATTGGCCCAAAATGTTGCAGTATGTAACAACTATTAAACTACCCGACAGCAAATAAGCCCGTATTTATTGGCCTAAATTGTTACCGTATGTATTAGTAGCGGATCCAAATTCGGCCGTTAGTTATTGGCCTAAAATGTTACAATACGTAATAACAGCGGTTCTAAATTCGGCCGTTAGTTATTGGCCTAAAATGTTGCAAGTATGTAATAACAGCGGATCCAAATTCGGCCGTTAGTTATTGGCCTAAAATGTTACAATGTGCAATAACAGCGGGTCGAAATTCGGCCGTTAGTTATTGGCCTAAAATGTTACAGTATTTAACAGCAGCGGATCCAAATTCGGCCGTTAGTTATTGGCCTAAAATGTCACAGTATGTAATAACACAGCTGTTCTAAATTCGGCCGTTAGTTATTGGCCTAAAATGTTGCAGTATGTATTAATAGCGGTTCCAAATTCGGTGGTTAATTATTGGCCTTAAATGTTGCAGTATGTGATAACAGCGGTTCCAAATTCGACCGTTTTTTATAAGGCCTAAAATGTTGCAGTAATTAATAACACAGCGGTTCTAAATTATTCCGCCGTTCGTTATTGGCTTAAAATGTTGCAGTATGTATTTATAGTGGTTCCAAATTCGGCCGTTAGTTGTTGGCCTTAAATGTTGCAGTATGTGATAACAGCGGTTCCAAATTCGGCCGTTATTTATAAAGCCTAAAATGTAGCGGTATGCAATGTAAGGGGTTCCAATTTCGGCCGTTAGTTATTGGCCTAAAATATTGAAATGTTTAAGTGCGTTGATTATTGGGCTTGAATTTCATTGACTGCGTTGTTTAACATTATTTGGTGCTCAAATATCTTCCCGATTGCTTTGAATTGTTTCAACATGAATATAATTTTTGATAACCGAGAAAGGTCTGGCTGTCCAACGATTTTTAATATGTTTTGTTATGTGTTACCTAAGAATCGTTAAAGCTTGCCTTTGAATGCTTCAATTTTGCTTCCCAAATTTTGTAAGTATTTTTCATTAACACCTTAATGCCTAACACAAAGCTCCTTCAATTCATATAATCGTGAAGACGAATTATTCAGTCTGAGACCATACCCATTGTCTTTCTTTCCAAGTATGCCGTGTACAAGTGGTGATTAACATTCACATGTTGACATGATCCCCCCTGCAAGAAACAGACATGAACTCGTATCTTTTCCAAGCGTTTATTACTTAAAGTGGCTTCTCGATACCCTCCTCTTTGCAATATTATCCATGCACAGAAAGTTGTGTTGAATACTGCTCTTTAAGGTTTAATTTGATATAGGGGTTTAAAATGGACGCGCTACATCGCTTGGACAAGAGACACCTCTAAAGGTATACGGTATTAAACCTTACAGCCTGGCTTGCACATACGACGCAAGCATAAGCACAGGAAATTTTAATCCACTGGGAGGCAGACGATTTTTATGCATAGACGGACTCACACCAGTGGTGTGAGTGGTGTAACCAAGGCGATTGCTCAAACACCAATTAAGGCCAATAACTACTGGCTTATTTGCCGTCGGTAGATTAATACTTATCACATACTGTAACATTTAAGGCCAATAACTAACGGCGGAATTTGGATCCGCTTACATTACATACTATAACATTTTAGGCCAATAACTAACGGCCGAATTTGGATCCGCTGTTATTACATAATGTAACATTTTAGGCCAATAACTAACGGCCAAATTTATATAATATAATATAATATAATATAATATAATATAATATAATATAATATAATATAATATAATATAATATAATATAATATAATATAATATAATATAATATAATATAATATAATATAATATAATATCATATAATATCATATAATATCATATCATATCATATCATATCATATCATATCATATCATATCATATCATATCATATCATATCATATACAGATCAAAGTGGCCTAAAATGTCACAGTATATAGACTGCGATCACAACATATTATGTCCGTTGCCTAAACGCCCAATTATTTACACTCGATGTGTTCTTGTTATTTCATCATTTTCTAATCGTTTTCAATGATAACTGGTATGGTATTAAGAGTAATAAATCGTAATACCTTACGGCAAGTCGTTGCGTGTGTTATTTTTACAAATATCTCAATTTCCAAGCACGGAAAGCCAACCTAATAAAAAAATCTTTTTGAAGTGTAATTTCGATCTATATGCAGACACTGAGAAATGCTAACCGGTCGTTTCGCTAACGTCTTACGTCAGTTCGTTGATGTATTTTATTGGGAAAATACAACTTATACGTTTACAACTAGTAGTAATCAAAGATTATAGAGTGCGTTTGACAGCCCTAAGTTGTGCGATTGTACGGCCTGCGTGACTTTTTTTAGGTAGCTCTTTCGTCCTTTTATATCTGTACGTAATGTGCAACTACCAAGGTGAAATATTTGCAATAAACGAAGCTGAGTCTGAGTTTAACCTTGCAGCGGCTACGTTGTTTAAACTTAAAAATAATTTTCGGTCCGCCTGTCGCGTGACACCGTCGAACTTTAAAATAATGCACATCATTTTCGGTAAAACGAATTCAATCTTTGAGAAAAACGAAACTTACAGGCCAGCATACTATTTTGGTCTTCTTCTCAAAAGGTATTTTACCAAAATGCCGCGAAACTTACGCGACTGTATTGTATAAAGCCGTAAAAATGTCGAACTGTAGAGAGTAATTTGCATACAGTTTTGAAAGACATCTCAGGGCCAAGGTTATTCAGAGAGCGGATAACTGAGATAACTCTGTCCAGTGGATAAAATGTTCTCCAACCAACAGATTTTATCCGTTGGATAGCGAATTATCCGCTGGATAAAATAATCCGCTCTTTGAACAACCGGGACCTGATGTCAGTTTCTGATGCGTGTATATTTCAGATATGTTGGTATTTCGATTTTATACTAACGTAATACGGCACTCGCAAAACCTTGCGAACCTAGGGCTGGGTGAAAAGCCGTCTTTACTCGTATTGTAGGATCAAATGAGGAGATTAAAAGGTTTCTGAACATAGCAACGATTTTGATGAGCATAATCTTTTCGTAGTTCCACAGGCTAGTTTGCGGTTGAAATCTATTTCTGACCGGTGAGGGTAAAAGGGGGAAAGAGTTTGCGGAATGGCGTGCGGAATGGCATAATTATGCGAAATACGATTTACGCGGGGAATAAATTAACGGAAGAGCGCATCCTGTTTTCGCGCCAATTTTATAAGAGCAGCAGTTTTTTCGATGTTGCAGACTATTAAACAACCAAACAACAGATCGAGGATAAGAAAATATACGCCTGGGATAGAACATGTCCGATCGCTGGTTAGGAAGTGAGAGTGAAGAAATCGATGAAGTTTCGCATTTAAGGAACTAAGAATAAATTAAATTTCTAGTTGACAAAAAGAACGCGGCAGCGAGTAGCTTAGACAAAAAGCAACACCAGACTGGAGAAATAACATCAGTCCAAGGCCAAAACTATTATTTGAGAAATTTTAAATTTAAACTCGGTCATTTTATCAGACTCTTTGACGGTTACAATTTGTACAGCTCATGGGAAAAATATGTTCTACTTTTTCTCACCTTACATTTTCGTCGAGCGACGAGTACGCAAGTCACTTTTGAGCTGCTGAGCTAGCTACCTAGCTATCCAATACGGCGATTCAGGTAGCTATAGTTCATGTCGCTACTAAACATATCCGTCTTTAATTAAGGTCTTTCAGTGCCAGACGTCCCAACCTAAAATGAGATTTAAAAGCGAAAAAGCCCTGGAGCAAACAAGCAGATGACAAGTATGGTGTCTAATTATCGACACTGGTTGTGTGAAATGTTGTGAAACTATTCTTATCACAAATGCATTTTGGTCAAATTGTTCAGTCATTTTCCCGCTCATGATAAATGAATCATCGAGCATACATGGTATGACAATTGATCTTTTACCGAGGGTTTAAAAAAAGAGAAAAAAAATGTTTATTATTTGCCCTCGGTAAAGGATCAATCTTTGTCCTGAGAAGACTCACGCTGCCACGTTATTTTTGTCATGGAGTAAAGTGAACATGAAATTTAATTTACTACGGATTTACTCATAGTTCCTTGAATGCGAAAACTATAAAAAGTTTTCATCGCTTTCTTTACCCTAACTTCTTCCAAATCAACAATCAGACGATCAAATCCTCGAATTGTTGTTAATATTTAGCAAGAGTCCGCAGCATCAAAAAAGCTGCTGCTCTTATAAAATTGGCGCGAAAACAGGATGCGCATCTTCAGTTAATTTATTCCCCGCGTAAATCGTATTTTGCATAATTATGCCATTCCGCACGCCATTCCGCAAACTCATTCCGTCTTTTACCCTCACCGATTTCTGACACGACGAAATGTACAACGGGCTTGCAGCGCTGTCATGTTCGATGAATTTATTTCCCACGGAAAATTATTTTACTGCAGGCACAAAACGTGTAATTTCTTTAATGCGATCTTTCACAAAAAAGATTTCTGGAAGAAAGGGAACAGATTCTGCAGAGATATTTCCATCCAGTGAACATTGATGAACATTGAAGTTGAAATGTGATCCGGTAACTTTCCCGATGTATGCAAATTTTGCTCCAACAAACTGCGTCTGTCTTCCAGCCTGTTGCTGCCTAGCAACCTTCCTTTTGTCAGACGGCATTCCTACTTTGTTTTCCCTGTTGTCAGGCAACATTACGTTGCGATGTCATCCGCCCTGCAAAACATCTGTGGGGGATGCCAGATGTGCGTCCCAAGATCCATCCATCGATCGACGATAAAAAAATCTCGACTCAAAATCGTAACCAAGATTAGGATGGCGTTCTGCGAACGCAATTAGGGAGAAAAGTGTTTTTTAATTTTAAGACTTGGGTATCAAGTGGGATTGTTCCCTTCTAATTCTGCTGCCGCTTTCTTTCCAACTCACTGAACTTCAGTCCATAATGTATATTGAATTGAAGTCTCGAATGTACATTTGAATAAATATAAGTTTAGAATATACACTTTAAAAGGACTCATCTATCGCACTTTGCGTAAAGTAATTGATTGTAGCTCTACTGCATCGACGCAGAGTTGATATGTAAACAAATAAGCGATAAGAAAGGTACTTGACATTTAGGAAGCTTTAGTTTAAAAGGAGTGATCTATTCGTCTTGGCAAGTCTTCTCTGAGACTGATCTATACAAGTGGAATTTAAGGAAAGAAACAGATTAGAAATACAAACTAGCTCAATCAGTGTATATTCATGTACTAGAGAAATACGCTTTATATCAGGGGATCCATTGACAAGGAACTTAACCATGACTGTATATGCTCAAGATATGGGGAAAGTTATAAAACTGTCACCCTACTCGAGGGGAATTTTCCTTTGATCTTGTGATGTCTGACACGAGTGCAAATTACCCAGTAGAATCCACTCATTCAGTGCCCTTCAGTCGTCTCTCAAGCGACTCGACTCGCAATTATCTTTGGTCTCAATGTCATATTCCATGACATCTCTCACTCGTAATAAGTAAAAAGGAGAAACGTGGAGTTTTTGCGTGGGAGAATAAACACAAACGAGAAAAAAAAAAAAAAAAAAAAAAAAAAAAAAAAAAAAAACTCGGTTCCCCGGCTGACGTCGTCAATTTGTTGGGACCCAGACCTCTCATAGCGTGGTAGTGAACGAGAACATTGCAACGTGATGATTATATGAATTTTCTTAATTTTTGTTTTAATCATCTCCAAGTCGTTCACATTTTGTCATAATGCAAAAACAAATTTAGGGGTTAGGGGCACTTTAAGAATAGGCTGTCGGGTTTGCCTTTTCGCGGGCTTAATTCAGTGAACAATAAGCGAGGAACCGCACAACTAAAATGCTGCAGGTATATGCAGGATCTGTGAAAGATCTAATCAGCCAAAAATATAAATGACTCTGCAAGGCTAATCGGACTTCGTAGAAATCTTAACACGACAGCGACATGATAGAGACCAAACCCAGAATCAATGTTATTATTTTATTTGTGCATGATTGGTTAATTGTGGAACTTTAGGACTTTTGTTCTAATTGGTCACTTGTAATGTGCCATTCTTATAAAATTTATTGTGGCGCTTCGAATTTTCACAGATTTCTCGTATAACATGGAGCAGATCTACTGTGAAGAACTGATGGTATGTCGTGAATTCTGTGCAAACGGATACCTAGCTCTCATAGACCTGAATACCAAAGTGAATCTGTCCTACCACGGAATGAAGGAAGACTATGAACAAATAGCTGGCGAGTGGGAAACACTGGATAAAGAAACGCGTCCCAAGATTGAAGAAACCAAGGAATATTTCAGTCGGTTTAAGGACGACGAGCCGGAAGAAGCCGAAGTCGACAAAATTACGAAAGAAGCCGAACAGCGTAAAACGGAGTTTAAAACGCTTTACACGAGGTAAATAAATTAGCGGTTTTGCAGGTAGTATTCATTATGGAACGCAAACGACGCTATAGTTTACTTTTCACACTTTTTGAGCTTCGCCGATTCTGTGGTTTTGCTTTATGGGTTTCGGACAGTGGACAAAACATGGCTGAGATCGATTTTTCAAAAATTGTCTTTCTTTGAGAAAAACTGAGCTCAAAATGGACATGAACTTTGTAGATTGTCAGTAATGGGTCGCTTTTCTCTACAGATCAGAGCGATGTTGCCTCATCAGCTTTACATATTGAATTAAACACACAACAGAAAGAAAAAATTGTTACCACAACATTTAACGTAACGTCTCAAAAGGGTAGACCACCTTTCAGACCACCTTGAAGCTATCCAGCTAAATTTTGCATTTTGATTTGGAAAAGAAACCATCCATGCCACCTCAAGGAGAAGGTTGGATCCAATACTTCTGAGCGGTTTTTACGGAAGAACATACGTATTCTCAGCACAAATTTCACAATATTCTTGATCTGTCTCCTCGCTTTTAATGAATGTTGTTGTTTTTTTATCTTGTTCTCTCCTGTAAAATGAAGGATTCCTCTATATTGCAAACTATTTATATTCCACGAAGAATACCCTTAAAACCGACACAAATTGTATTTCATTCAAACGCTAATTACGGTTAGTTAACACTGTGACGAAAACATGAACAATCCATATAAAATGTTTGTTTAGCTCTTGGCTAAAGAAGCCATAAAAGATTTTGAAAATCTGCCGGTCGTGCGCGGAGTGTTCTGTTTAAAACAACTGGTTGGTTTTCTTTGCACAAAAAGTGTTCAGACCACCTGTGGACTTGAGTCAAAGACAATTAAATGGTTATCCTTTAAATTGACAAATAAGGCTTAATGGCAAGATATCGGGTTATCGCGGCTCATTTCCCTCCGCGTACATCTACTTGAATATTTCAAGAAGCATTGAAACCAGAAAAACAACGATAGAGAGTCGTTACTGGACAACTTCTCAAAACTTTGAATTTTTTCCGATTTCGTTTGAGTCTCTCCTGGCGATCAACCGCTGGCCATAGAGCCTGAGGACTCCCCTAACCACTACAGCTCGTTTCAACGCAAGCATCTTCACCAGTTCAAAATGATTGCGTCAAAACTGTGCACGTGTTTTTGCATGTTCTACAAATGTTATGTATTAAACAAACAAATGGACCACCTCTGGAGCCTTCTTTAACTTTGCAGTATAGCTGTGCTATTTCCGTATTGAAATTTCCGAGATTTGTGACAATCTGGAAGCAGCGCACGCACAAAAATGGCGTCATATGCGTGCTTTATACTCTCACAATGAAACGTTTCACGAGCCGTTTTAAAACGCGCTATATTCCATCAAGGTATCGTAACTTTACTGAACCAGACAACGATTATGTTCCATCAAAATGATTTAAAATATCACAATTAAATAGCGGAGTGGAAACAAAGCCTCTAACTTGAAACAAACTGAGATCTTTAATATTTTGTTTGCTAACAAAAACTGCAACTTAAGACAACAAAGCTCCAACAAGTGATTTAGTATTGCAAACACAGAAAGGCTCAAATACGTAAGTGTAAATGACAAAACCTTAATTAAATTTTAATTATTACTTATAAGGCTATATATAATATGTCACCTAGCTATATTAGTAACTTAGTGTCTATCAAGTCATGTTCCGTTTATTCCCTTAGATCTAATTGTTCATTATTTCTGGACCGTCCCAAGGGGCACATGCTTTTCACATTAGGTGCTCGTTCTTTCTATGCTTCTGCCCCCACACTGTGGAACAGCCTTCCAGCAAATATTCGGGAAATTACATCACTTAGTATTTTTAAGAAAAAACTTTAGACTTATCTTTTAATTTAGCTTACTACAAGTTAATCTTAGCAATGGCATTGGGGGTGGTCAATTGTTTATTTTAGTATTAGTTTTTATTGATATTTCTTATAGTTCTTTATAGTTATTATATTTTTATATAAAATTTTTAAATTCATGTAAAGCGCTTTTGATCATTTTAATGTTGAAAGGCGCTATATAAAGTTAATAAATAATAATAATAATAATAATAATAATAATAATAATAATAATAATAATTGTTATTATTATTATGATTATTATTCTTATTATTCTTCTTCTTATTATTATTATTATCAATGTTCGTTTTTCAGACACAATGAGATGTTAGCGCGAGCGCACGTGGATGCCCAAATCATGGAAAAGCGCCGTGAATACTACATGAAAATGAAAACCCAAATTGTGTCGCACGGAAAAAACGCTTTGATTGCAACCGTGCTTCTGGGCAGTATCTTGGGCGGTTGGAAGCTTGGATCACGTGGAATGGCATGATGCCCCCCGTGGTGTTCGGCGTTTTAATTGGTGTGGGCATGACACTGGTAATTGCAAGTGGACTGACGTACGCCATTTTCACCGCTGTAGCGGTAACAGCGGTGAAGAAAGGGGAAGCGCTCCGAACACGGTTTCAGGACATGGATAAAAAAATCGACAGGATTGCCGGACAATTGTACGGTGTACATTTGCTGCTGGATATGATTGCCAGTAAAGAGGATACTGTAAAAGAAGGCTCGATTCAGCTGGTTGAAAAATGTGGAGATTATATTGTTGCTGCCACAAGGTGATGTAACCTGACAAACTAATATCAAAGGGTATATCGGCAGAGAAACAGCACCTGTGTAACGGAAGGAAAGTCTTAACTGGAGAGAAAACTATATTATTACGTTCATTTTAGTTATGTAATAATAATAATAATAATAATAGTAATAACAATAATAATAATAATAAAAATAAAAATGTAATGGAATGATAACTTTATTATTTACAAGAATAAAATCTACTAGATACAGTTACTACTACATATGTAGTTACTACTACATACAATAATAATAATAATAATAATAATAATAATAATAATAATAATAATAATAATAATAATAATAATTATATTGCACCCTTATTTATAAGACCAATCTCCATTCACACCAAGGCTTTAACACGTTTAAGAGCTGTTTAGTTAACGGTTTAAAATTGTTTCCTTCATGTTGTCGACTTCCGATTTAGCACAAATGAAACCATAAGTTAAAGTTTACTAGAATCCTATGTCAAAGCCAATTGTTTAGTTGGTGTGAACGGGGCTTAAGTCTAAAATTGACAGGGGGGTGGATCTGGCGGCGAGATGTGAAAAACGGCATTGGAAAATGACATAATTTAGAGTCAGGGTATTGAGAACCGGGCGAAGCAGCCCTCCCGAAAGATTCTAAGGGATTAAACTCGTCCAAACAATATGGAGGATTTAAAGCAGTACGTTTATTCATTCATTCATTCATTTATTTTAAGACTACAAAAACAGTTTAACTGCATCACGCTTGCTACTGATCCTTCTTAAAGCTGCACATGGCTAAAACAAAAGAAAAAATAGACATGATTACTATTGTTACAGAATGCTTTTAGAGTACCAAAAAAAAAAAAAAAAGAAGAGGAAGAAGAAAAAAAAGCCGTAAGATTCAAATACGTAAGATCTGTATTAATCCAACTCGGTGCCTGTTTCAGTATCTAAAATGCCTAAATGCTAAAATACGTCCTAGAGACGGCGAGGCGAGGGCTAATTTTACTCTCTTAAGTCTGAAATGTCGCGGCTATGGGCTAAAACGAGTCCTAGATTAACTAATTGGGCTCTGTGGGACTGAAACAGACCTTTTAAGTTCACGTCAGCATTGCAAATGATAACATAACATAACATAACATAACATAACATAACATAACATAACATAACATAACATAACATAACATAACATAACATAACATAACATAACATAACATAACGTTACGTAACGTAACGTAACGTAACGTAACGTAGCATACCAAACCATACCATACCATTCCAAGCCATAACACAACAGTACACTACCCTACACATCACAAGCCAGCATAAATTAACGGCATTAATTCTAAAGTACGACAATACTTGAGGGTCGAGTGTGGACTAAAAAAAATAGAATTTAAGAAACATTTTCATAAGATTTAAAATCTGGAATGTTCTTAGGCAGCGTCTGAAGAAATGGGACAAAAACTAATGAAATTCCCCGATGTCTGAAATGATCGTCATATTGTGACGTAACATGGTTATCAGATTTGTGCTGATGCCAGATTCATGAAGGCCTCCTAAGTTTAACAAACGATACTTAAGATAAGAACGATGTATTATTCAATAAATGACACAGGCATACCAGGAAAAAAGGAAATCCGAGTGCTCCTATCAGGAGTCAAATCAAAGACCTTCCGATTACTAGTTCGGATGCTCTACCACTGAGCTACAGGAGACTCGCAGGGGCAAAGGCCATTAAACTAGGTTCATGAGACAAACGTCTTGCATACTGCTAGGATGGGAATATCAATGAGTGGCACATGCGCAATGGAATAAATGTGAAGAATATTTTAAGCCTGGTGAATAAACGAGAACGCTACTTTTAAGTAAAAAAATTATTTTGACTTAAAAGAGCTTCGTGAATCTGGCCTCTGGTGGCATGAACAACGATTTCCTTGGACACAGACCGGCACTGAATAAGTAAGTAGACTACCTGTTTTTTCAGCACCGATTGCATGTTCTCTTGCACCAGTAAAGCACCCAGGAACTACACCGGTACTTTGGACAGCTGAAGAAAAAGTCTCTGCATGCTATAAAAAAGATCATTGACTGGTTTTAGACATTTTTCAATGAGAGAAAATTGTTTTCGGTCCAGACATTTTTACTGTAAGGCACGTTTTAAGCTCCTCGTCCCTTTGCAAATATTTACACGAACGGTCAGTAAAAATAGCACTGATAATGTAGATTGTGGGTACTTTTCAGAGAGGTTGGCATAGAAAGTTCTGAAATACATCTTCAGGGTTTTCATTAACCTAAAATACAACTACGACTGCGGCTACTCGAAAAAAATTTTAGGAACATTTTTTTTCATAAGAAAGTTGAGGCTAAGAACATTATACGGGCTGAGAGTCAGTCAAAAACATTTTTAGTTGATCAAATGTTTTTAAAATGAACAGTGTAAATACGGATTACGTAAAAGTTCTTGTACCCAGCACTAGAGTACATGTAAGGCGCACAACAGAGCATGCCACAAGCAACATGACGCCTCATTACGGCACATACGTGTAGATTTATTGAAATACTGTACTATAACAGGTTAATTTCAAAGAACATTTTAAGAATTTTTGTGGGCTTAAGGTTTTTTTTTTAAATGTTTTTTTCCTTCATTGAAGTACCACACATTACTTACAACACTAACACTGCTTACAATACTAACATTACTTACAAAACTAAATTTCTAACAATGCGTAACACTATTTACAATATAGTAACATTACTACAATACTAAAATACTAACTATAAATACAACACTTATGTTAGCTATGCTAGTTATTTTTATAATACATATCATTTTTATTTATTAACCTAGTTTTCTACAGTTTGTCACTAAGGGAGAAAAAACGAGAGCACTATACCGTTATAAAGTATCTAAAGCGTACAGTCTATATTTTTTCCATTTAAGTTTGTGACTGGACTCGTTCTTATTTGACCTCGTTATTTGCCATTCTAATCGATAAACGTAGTTGATCTTATTGGTGAATATTCTAAAAGAAGGATGGGTACCTTTTTGGCGACAATCATAGATATATTGCTTAGCTAAAATTACAAGATGATTTAATAAAAGAAAATCGTCCTTTCTCTGCCAGATTCCCAAAAGAATATCAGTATTAGAAAGTTCCTCTAAGTCTATATTTATTTTTTTGCACCAACAAATAAAGTCCAGCCAGAAACTCGTAGCATAGGAGCACGTAATGAATAATGTGGGCTTAAGGTGCCAAAAAAATAATAATAAATAAAAATAACAATAATGAGAACGTTCATCCTCAGCCCCCAAATTGGACGTTAATTTAATATTGTAACTATTATTATTATTATTATTATTATTATTATTATTATTACTTTTTTGTAATTTAGGTTAGCATCTTAAGTTGGTATGGTTAGTATTGTAAGTAAAGTTTAGTTTTCTATAGATAATAATAAAAAAAAAAAAAGGACGTTCTTGTAAAAAAGAGTTTACTCCACTTTCATTTAAAATAGTATGTATTGTTATTCAAAGTGTATTTGGTCATATCAGTCCCAATATATATTTGAACGATTGTTCAAATTACTCCCACTTCAGGATGAAAATAACATTTACAAATTTAGTTTGATAAATCAGTGCATTAGCGATAACTATGACTGTGCGAGCTACATAAGGCAGTTGATAGCTTGAAACACAGACCTCTTCAACAGGACTTGCTGTCATGGATACTATAACTTGGTGTTTCAGCGTTACAAGAGGGAATCGGAAGCTTTGGAATAACACCCTTAATGACACCAATGCTTGTTCAGTTTAACACATCTCTATTTCTTTTGTGCATTCTAAACGGACAGAGGGCAAAGGCCCACTGTATGCTATCAGTTGTGTTACTGACCATCTTAAAATGAAGTTGCAACTCACTAATTACCAATCGCAATTACTTAATTACTACAAATTTCTTATGAACCAGATACGCTAGTATGAGTTCCTAACATAAGTATGTCTGCGTCCTTTGGATTGGTCACAAGTAGAAATCTATTAACGCAAAGAGCCACTCGTAAGAGCAAGAGCCTCTAGCAGTATCCAAGCAGAGTGAGTCTGTTCGGTGGCTACTGTCAGTGAGAAATTAAATACATTATTGTAATCTCACCACATGAGTACAGTTCATTCATCTGATAGCTGTCAAAGTAACTGGGACCTGTCCTCTGACCAATCGTCACCTGTGAAAACCAAGGTATGTTAATCGTCATCCTCTTTAAAGAAGGCGCCTCCTTAATCTTTTGCTACTGCGCAAGCGTTTTGCGTATCTTAGGGTTTTTTTTAAATGTTTTGTTGTTTTAGGGAGAGGTCCAAGTTTTTATGAAGAATAACAGCCACCTGACAGCAGGTTTTCGCTTAGCTCCCTTCAGGTTCCTCAGGCTTCCCCACATGAGCCCAAAAAGCATCTGCATTGGAAGCTAATGATACTAGAGAGATTTAGCATCGTAAAACGCGAACCGTAAAAATGACCACGTGACCACGATTTTCCGCCATTTTTCGCGTTTGTCGGTT
This sequence comes from Pavona decussata, assembly GCF_977016875.1. NCBI lineage: Eukaryota > Metazoa > Cnidaria > Anthozoa > Scleractinia > Agariciidae > Pavona > Pavona decussata. Next base: position 1,461,843 of record NW_028145718.1, read on the forward strand.
GCCGTTTCTACGTGAAAACAGGCTATTTCGCGTTTGCCGTCTACGTGAGAACTACGTAAGTATTTCTTCCTTTTTTCTTATACATATATATGAATAGTTAATTGTAGAAAACAAGTACCCCAATAATCTTTTCCGGCAAGTCATACTAGGGCAAATTAAGTTTCATGTTTCAAAACCCTTCATAACTCACTCCTTAGCGCACTTTTCTTCATGAACTCACCAGAGCGAGTCGCAAAACAGCTTCATCGAAACTCGCAAAATTAGCTAAAGTCAAAAGGTTCGCGCTATTTTATCTGAAACGTGAAACGGCAAGGTGACATTTGCCCTCATTAGTTAAACTATACACATGTCAGCCCGATTTACAAAAATATAGATGTTTTGAATGAGGCCGACTTCAGTGCGCGGCGTGACACCAACAGAAAAAGGAATCAGCCGACAAATCTGTCACATGTTAATTGGCTCATGCCATTGCACCTGCTAATCGAGCCCGATAAATCGATACGTGTAAGTAAGACTTAAATAAACATTTTCAAGGAAATATTTGCATATATTTAGCTGTTCTTTTGTTTTTTTTACTAAACTAGCTACCTCGTTTGATTGTTACTGAATTAGCAGTTACACCTACCCCAGCCTTCTTGGGCACAATAGTTGGTTTGTTATTCCAGCTGAAAGCGTGGCTCCCATAATGCATCACACTCCCGTAGTCATAGGGAGCCCCAAGAGAGTTTATGCGGGAGGTGTGTTTTTTAAAATTATGTTCCTGTCCTGCATTTCAAGACAAAGAAAGAAAGAAAGAAAAAATCAATCAATCAATCAATCAATCAATCAATCAATCAATCAATCAACCAACCAACCAACCAACCAACCAACCAACCAACCAACCAACCAACCAACAAATCAAGCAAGCAAGGAAGCAAGCAAGCAAGCAATCAATCAATCAATCAATCAATCAATCAATCAATCAATCAATCAATCAATCAATCAATCAATCAATCAATCAATCAATCAATCTGTTTAATGTGGTCAGTACACTTAGCTAAAACAGTTAGTTTACAGGTACGCCACGGAAAAAAAAAAAAGAAATTATAAAAGCCTTTTGAAGGCATATAAATTTGAATAAATTAAGGTTACGAACTAGCTAATATTAAAATATAAGAATTTAACAATGTTGTAACCAAGTAAAATGTACAAAAAATGCGACCATTAAAAGCAGTAAACGTCAGTCAAGGATAGATCCTACATCGCATTCAGAGTCCCAAGAGATCTAATGTTTTTAAATTGTTTTTAAAAGTGGCGTATGTTTGTATCTTTCGAGACTCGTCCGGTATAGCGTTCCACAATTTCGATGCAGCGAATCTCCTTGAAAGGGACATCACTTATCGATTGAACGTGTATAGAAATGTCATTTGAGTACCTTTCCAAATGTTCTTTTCAGGCTGTTACTTTATTTAATTTTCGAGAAGGGAGGGGCAGGGGGGGGGGGGTGGTGAGATGACACGCAGATTTGACCACTTGTTACGTGATCCCTAAGGTTTTACCAAGGCTCTGTCATTCCTCCATTTTAAGGGGTAAATATTCAGTTCTATTACCGTTAATCAAAAGGAAAGGGTCACACGTTTTTAGACCTCAGTTTGGTGAAAATGGTCCAACAATGCGTTAGCTTAGTTGTAAAACAATTGTAGAACAGCGAACAACATTCTTGAAAGATCTTTTCTGGGGCATTAATTTGATACGATAATACAAGGACGTGAAAAAGTTAGCCTTACACTCCGATCTAGTTCATTTAATGGCCAGAGACACTGATGAGACTTCTATTACACTTGAGGGGTAATTTAAAACAGCACTGAAACGATATTTTTAAATTTCTTTTTAGTCATACATGTTTCGCATTTTTGAAGTGAAAACAAAACCCGTTGACACTTCCCCTTTAATCTGCTTCCACACGGTTGAGATGAGCGCAAACGTCCGAAAAATTGTTTCTGATACCGCGTAAGATAATTATTGCAAGCAGGAACACAAGAAAAAGGAACCTTTCCATTAGGGTTATGTCTGTTATCTGATATTTCACAAGTCTGAACCGGCATGAGGACGCGAGCACATAAAAGAACTGATCAGCACTGCATGTGCGAATGTTGCCTTGTGCTTTTGCTCTGAAACATACATGGATACTTTATTTTACCACACAAATGAAATAAATATACAATATAAAATAACAAGATAAGAAAAGTGGCGAGGGGACCGAAAAGAAACTATAGAGAGCTTATAAGAGATTAGGCCCTCTCAAACAACGAGCTTAGAGAGTTGATTACAACAATTGAAACAAAAGATGGCATAGAGTCACTTCATTATTTATAGCTGCTCATTAGTTTACTCTTAAGTATTTTCTTAAAAGAAGAAATGGATGTAGAGTTGATGACTCCGTTGTCAAGCGAGTTAAAAAAAATGTGTCTTTGGAAAATAAAGGACTGAAAACTTCTTTATCTTTATTCGACAATAAGGTAAATGGTAGGCACGGGAATTTCTAGTATTGAAAGAGTGGAACTGATTGTTTTGGGAGACGTTATTATAAAACCTTGGCGGCAAGAATGAATTTTTTCAAGAATATATGAATGGGCCTGATTGAAGCAAATGGATATCATTAAATTTTAGTATACCAAGTTCCTTAAAAATTGGATCTGTATGAGCATGGAATTGTGGAATTTATAATTCTGATATTTTGCTTTTGCAGAATAACAGGTGAATCAAGCTTCCTAAAACAATATAAACAAGAACCACCCATACCACTCTCGAAACGAAAGCCTGAGGTCATTGACATAATAAAAATCCGTGATTTTCACCTTTTTAGTGTTAAGAAATCATTTATAAACTGCAATGTTAAGGTAGATTAATATTATTCCGCATGAATAAATATAATATGTAAAATGTTTACTTTTTTAACCTTTTTTTTTTATCAATTCGATAATCCAAGATGGGAGGCAATTTGTCATCAATGCTAGATGGCGCTTAGCAGTACCATGACCCATAATATTAACCTTATCATGTAGAGAATAGGCTCTCTTTTCATTAAACTGGTAAAATTGAATTCGAACTTTTCCCGCAAATATGGTCTTACACAGAATAAAACCAAGGCTGGTCGGGGGCTTTAAAGGGGCAATATCACCTATTTTAAGTGTCCTTTGAATAGCCAGAAAATATATTTGTATCGGTGGATCGTTAAAATAATGGTTCAGTTTAGTTAACAATATCCCTAGTAGTGAACTGAAACTAGCATAAATTATCTTTGGCTGCGGATGGTTAGGATGCAAATGGGTGAAACTTGAAAAAAATTGGTGAACTTTTTCAACCTCTATCTGTGTATTTTGGAGAAATCAATAAAAAAAACTTATGTTATATTCTTGCTCAGTGAAACCACGTACTATTTTGGCTTATTTTATTTCCTGTGTTCTAAGAGCAGTTTTCGTGTAAGAGAGGAGGTTTTAGTCAAATATTCGCGCAGTTTGCACCAAAGTACAGCCAAATCTCCGTGACATTGCCCCTTTAAACTACAAACCATGTGTAAATCTTTAAACGCAAGTTGTTTGTGCGTCCAAGGATATCTAAAACGGTTAACAGGGTTTGTTTGTCTGAATGGTGGCATAACAAAACAGGAAAGATCCTTAGACGCACTCACGCAAGTATAGTTGATTACTAACGCAATTCAGCGCCTTTTTAGGTTGCAATGCGAGTAATTATTAATAAATTACTACAAGAGTCTATCTTACATTACTTTTAAAAATGAGATCAGGCATCGCCTGGTTCAAGTTCTTTAGTCTGTACACATGCCGCAAATAAGTGTAGTACATGAACCTTACCAGATTCGATGTTGTATCTGTTTATAGTGACGTATTGATCTCTATCAGGTCGGGACTGTTCGTGGTAAAATCCAAGGGCGTGAGCTGGTGTTAAAAAGAGAAAGTCATAATGTCTTAGCCTTTTGAATCCTAAAAATGCCGCAACACGGAAAGAAATATTATCGAACTTTACTTTCTAGCAATTAATCTCATGAAAAGAAAATTCGTCACTTCAAAGTTTCTATTCTCCAAGGTCTTAGACTATGCTATCCTTTTGAAATTTAAAGCGAACCAAAAAATCCATCAAAGTACGGCGTCACCTTCCACGACTCTATTAATTTTCTCGGTAGTCTAGACCAAAGCTCACCTTGGACATAAATAACCACGAAATAGCTCTCTTTCATTAAGAATACTGCAATTTAAAATTTTGCATGTGCCAATTGACCAGTCGGAGAGGTCTATGAAGGGACAGGGCAGTTGTTTCGTCATTATTACTGTCCCACTTAGCGAGCTCTTGTCAAGTCTACAGAGAATAAAGCGAATGGAGGGATCTACGGAACATGCCTACAGTTCACATGGCCAATTTGGTGGTTTGTTTGGTGATCAGAGGTTTGTGGAAATATAGTAGAGTCATGGACCTTGAAACGGCGAAACTTTGGAGTAAGAATGTTCATACCATAGCATTTCAGGTTAGGATGTGTATCGTTGTTGTTATTTAGTTACTTTCGACGTGAAAAGAACGCACTCCTAATACGGATGTCCCATTCATTCTTTATATGGCTCATTTAAAAAAAAAAGTGCTGTTTCAATTTCAACTGCTCTAACCTTGGGATAAAAATCCCGGAACCCTAGGGCATACGTGTGTAGAATTTAACCCTATCCTTTGGGCTTCATGGACAATAATGTCATTATCGAAGAAATTTGTATTAGTCCATAAAAGTGGTTTTAATTTGAGGGCCTTAAACCAAAACCAAGTAATTAATCCGGCCAATCACGAGAGATGTAAACAGTGCATTGAACCAATCAGAACTCGAAGCGGGAAAAAGCGTGCGAACAAGTCATGATTGAGTTTGATTTTGTTTCTCATTGGTTTAGAAACTGGCGTGAGTTTTGCTATCCAATACCATGCGAAGTAAACAATACCAAAGCGATTGGCAAATTAGTTTAGACAGTCAATTGACAGCGCTCCAGCCAAAAAGGTGCATTGTTTAGTGTGAGATTGAAAAAAATGATATGCTCTACGTACCGATCTCGTGTGCCACAATGCCTGCAGTCCAGCAGCCTGAGCTCAAGCTTATATCCTGTTTTCCACCTTGACACCCGATATAGGACCAACACCTTGAAGAGATCAGTAATTATTAAAAGAAAGCTAGAGAGAGGAGTTTTGAATTGAGTGGAATGTCGAAAAAAAAAACAAAGCATATAATGTAACCAATGAGACACAACATGTAACCCGTGACAAGCGCGGGAAAACGAGTGCGAGCGAGTCACGAATGCTTTTGGTTTTACATCTTACTGGTTGAGAAAGTGCTGCCAATATTGCAAACCAATCAGAAAGCGTAGTAAAGCAAAACAGAAACAAACGCGAAATTATTTTCAACACTCCATTGGTCGAAATTATTCTAAAAGATCCTAATGTTAATAGCTAGCCGCGCTCGTGGAAACCAATTGCCCGGGATCAGTCGAAGAAAACGGGAACGCAATTAAGCCGCATTCGGCCTTTGCCAGCGGGGGAAAATGAGATTGGACAATCTCAATGGCCCAATCGCTCTAAACCTAAATTATACCAATATTTAGTACGAAATAAAAAAATAGGCATAAACCCCATTTACACGAGCAAAAAGATCGGCACGGCGCCCCAAAATTTCGGTACGGTGCCACCAACTCTTTTGGCACGGCACCCCCGATTTTAAAGTGCTACTATGATCAAATTTTTACCTCTTGAATTTTAAGGTTAATCACATAGAATTCTAGGAAAGATTAAAAACGCCGTTTACCGTTTCTAAATATCTGCATTGGTTCCGGAGATATTCACGTTTGAAAATTGTGAAAAATATGTAAATGAGAGAACTGATGACGTCACAAACTCAACCGAATTTTGGTCAAATATTATAAATAGAGCTATCTCAGTCAATTTACAGCAGAGATCATTGAAACCTGGCAGGCTAATAGTTCTAAAGGCAATACACCTACGGCTATAAAAATTCGGTTCCTATGGGAACTCACTCTTTTCCAGTCCCCTCCAACCTGATTTCAATATTTTAATGATTTTCAGATGGAAAAACAATTAACAAGGCCACGAACTCGACCTAACATATTTATAAAGCTTGCTGGATCATGCAGATGAGGCACCATTGGCAAATATCAAAACAGAATGCCAAAGGTGGCCAGCAAGGCCAGTATCAGGGAGGACTGGAACCCAGTATGTTGCCATGGTAACAAAACTGATAAGCTCACATTATGGAGCGCACCTAGACCAATGTCACTGCAAAAATCAAGCATGTTTGATACAAATTGGCTGAGATATCTTTTTTTTATAATATTTGACCAAAACTCGGTTGAGTTTGTGACGTCATCACTTGGCTAATTTGCATATTTTAAAAACTTGAATACCTCTGGAACAAACACAGATATTTGAAAATAGTAAACATTATTCTTCTTCACGTACAGACTACTTGCTTATGTTTTCAAATGGCTCAGATTAGAAAGACACGAATTTCGTCATAGTAGCACTTTAAACGTGTAAACATAGCGTGCCCAAAAATAATACGGCACCGGTGCCCGAAATTTTAGGGGTGCCGAGACCACCTCGCGAGGTGGTCTTGGCACCCCTTAAAAAGTTGGTGGCACCGTACCGAAATTTTGGGGTGCCGTGCCGATCTTTTTGCTCGTGTTAATGGGGCTATAATTTGTCAGTGAAAATTTTCAAGCCAAATTCATGTAGTCTAAAAACTTACCCATTTCCCTTCATGAAATAAACATAGTTTGCTTCCGTTGTTCTTCTCCTAAAAGTGATGCAAGTCTTTTGGCTCCATAGCCTCATGCCGGAGTAGATGGCATTCGTTGCAGACCAATCGGAAGCTTAAGTGAAATAAGAGCAACGTCAGGGATGAGAATGATGTATTATTCAGTGAATGACTCAGCCAAACTCGGAAAGAAAAAATCTCTATTACTGATCATGAGCTACAGGAGACTCGCAGGACCTAATGCCATTAAACAAGGTTCATGGGACAAACATCCTACATACTGCTAGGATTGGAAAGTCAATGTGTGGCATATGCGCAATGAAATAAATGATGGAATATTTTAAGCCTGTTAAATGAGAATGATGTATTATTCTGTGAATGACACAGCCAAACTCGGCAACACCGGCAGCCATCTTGGATTTCATTCAGACTGGGAAGACTGGGTACCATTTTGGTCAGCAGATATGCCACTGCAGGCTCGGAGAAAGACCGTTTTATGTTAGACTTTAGGCGGGAGACTAGGCGGGAATCGTCGCAGGATTATGTACAGGACACATTCCCTCTGGATTTTACCTCTGTTAAGCTAAAATATGATGTCTTCAAGCAGCAAAATGAGGATAACTACTTTTTAGAAAGAGGTTAGCTTCCATATCAATATTTTTAAAGAAAGACTGCATGAAAATGTGTGATTTTATAGATTAAATAATCTAAAAAAAGAGCAAGGTTGATTTCACGGTGAGAAAGAAAGAAAGATAGATAGATAGATAGATAGATAGATAGATAGATTGATCGTCCACGCGAAATACTGCATGCATGTACATGTACAGACAACAAATTAATCAACACGCAAACACCCCTGTTTATTTTCGTTTTTACGGAGTTATTTGTAGCCGAATTAATATCATGCCTTGTTATAAGCTGATGAAGACTTAAACGATCTGATCAGGATTTTATTGAAGTTGAATGGAGTGTATACTTTTGTAGCACCACGAGATATAATTAAGGCCAAATTCCCTTATTTTTAATAATCAGAAACCAACATGATTGTTACGGGTAAGAAACTCACTGCAACATGTCAAAAAACTTAAAGCTAGCCCTTATGCTTTACTGTATATGTATTAAATCACTCAGAAGAACTGACTCAAAGCGCACAATTTTCTATTTTACTGCAGATTGTCAACTCAATATTGTTTGTCAAGGCTGAGACTCAAGAGTACAGCTTAAGACTAGAGACAAGGCACCAAATCCTGCTCAATAAGCTAAGTCATTTATGGCCGTTGGATTCTATTTTAACTGATTTACTTTTGTTATGAATCAAGACTTTTGCTTCTGCTCAGGAAAGATTACCAAAGTAATTTAAATTTTGTAACTTACATAATGGAGTATTGAACATCATTTAATATATATCCATATATATAGATGAAAACAGCAAGCAAATTAAAGGGTAAAATAAATCCTTTTGATCTAATCAAATAATTTTCTTATTATGTTGCAAAAATAATTCATATGAACTAAGAAGTATATCTCACTTAAATTTTCAGCACTGTAATTTTTGCAAATCACTGCATTACATGTACAGTTTTCTTTTTTGTTTGAAATATTAATTTCTATTATTGTTATTTTCTGTTAGAAATTTATAGCTGTTAGCATATTATTAAATAAAGTATTGATGTAAAAATGAATTCAATGTGTGAGGTGATGGCATTAAATTACACAATAAAGATGTATAAAAATATACATCAATACTATGTCCACACCAAAGCATCAAATAATATATTTTTATATTATGCAACTTAAACGTTTTTAATGAGCAGCAATGAAAACAAGCTATAAGAGATAGTGTGATGGTTTACGCACATGTTGCAGCACATGTGTGTTTGTTTACTGCACATATCCCTGCCAACTGGTTTTCTACGTACTGTACAAATAACTAACTATACAAATATACTGGGGAATAATTTTGTACTCATTTCATGCATTATTTGTACAATACTAAGTGCATGCAGTTGGATAACAAATTAGGATGTTATTTATTGGCAGCATACTGATATAGTGGGGAGGGGGCAGCGGGAGTCTATTTTTCTGTATCCTGTTAAATTTTTTGCTACAAATGGCATATCCCTTTTAGTTTATACTGTACCAAATTTCTTGCTTGATATCCCGGATTCTCTTCTCTTAATATCCCTGATCCCTGTATTGTAATTTTATCCCAAAATAAAGCCGTATCCTTATGTTTGCTTCTCATGACCAAATATCCTGTATCCCGATAACCTTTAATGAGGCCACATTTATGTACTGTAGATGTGCTTCTTCTATATATACATGTATATGCATTGTTAAATTTTTATAACAAAGGAGAAAATTGATTTTAATGAAAGTACTGTGTAGTGTATTTCTACAGACAATACAGTATACAGCTATTTCAATTAACGTTGTCGGATCAAAGCTTAAAGCTTGAAGACATCTTCAAAGAGGCTTCCACCTCATCCATTTGATATCCTAACATTTCTTTCATCCAAATGGCTCGCCGTCGTACATCTTCACTGGACGGACGAGGCAAAACTGATTTTGATGAGCTTATTCATGAAAAAACCCACAGAATCTAGAGGTCTTGTCTTTTAGCTTTAAACTTTGATCCGACAACATTAATTGAAATAGCTAGCTGTATGCATGAGTACAAATGTGTGAAATACATGTAATATTTCAAATTTAATTCATGTACATGTGAATTATGGGTGTTGTAATGTTCCTAATTTTATATTTAGATATATAGCTACTTACAATAAAGCTAGCTATAACAAATGTGTTGTTATACAAACTTTCACATGGTTTGTGAAGCAATGTGGTGATCTGAAATATAGTTTAAATAGTGTGTGAAATGCACGTGAAAGATGGTGCTTTTGCTATGATGCAAGAATTCCACATGGTTTTTAAGAGCGGTTGTCAGTAACTTTCGAGAATCCGGCGACAGAAGCGAAAATTCGAATTTTTTTTTATTTGCCCCAGAAGACCCTTTCGGTGAACTATTTTCAAAAATAATGTTCAAAAGTTCCAGCGAATTTTTATTTTGGCAAAAATTGGGAAAGTTCGAAATCGGCCAAAACGCGACCGATGGCCCGATTGAAATTATGCAAATTACTACATTTTTAAAACTCTCGTTCAAGACAAGGTAGCGTTTTCTCGAGTTGACACTTTCACAATCGTTTTTTCATCCCTTGTACTTGCTTCTAAACTATATTTTATCTCGACCTGAACATTCTTTCATTTAAAGTTGCCCACGTAAAGAATACAATGTTTGCTATTCCTTAGATAGAGTGATTTTTGCCATATTTCAGATGACCATATCATCAAGGGTATACAAATATACTGGTAATGACATCACTTTTTTGAACGGGCAATTGTTCTTATTTATCATGTTAAAATATTTAGTTTGGCCCGCGAAAAGCGAGCGCGCTAGGTCGAGATGTGTGGAATGCACTTTGACACAATTCGCCATTTCAGTACTTCATGTTCCTCCTGTTACTTTGCACTTATCAATACACTTCACGGAAGCTTTTAGATAAAAGCCAAGGTCTCTGTGTTCATTTCATGCTTTTATACACGTAAATAACTAGCTTCAAACTTGAGTGCTCCCCATATTAGCATTAGGTTATCAAATGATTCCTTTCAGGTAAAATTTTTTTCGAGTTTATATTGGGCCCTTCAAGCGAGATGAAAGAGCCGTTCGCAGGGAAATAACTTGAAATCAGTGAAATTAATACCCTGTCTCTCATATCATGCTACACTTCCAAACTACCGTTACTATTAAGCTAGAAAGTGTAAATGCTCCCTTTTTACGTGACCCAAAACAGAATTTGCCTAAAATATTACGAATAAAGTCCACCACAAGAAAAAACTGAAAAAATCGCGCACCGACGTAAATGTAAACATCAGCCGTTTCTCGACTTGCTACATGGATGAAACGCGTCCGTTATTTTACCTCTGTATACATTTATGATCAGAAAGTAGAAACAAAAAATCTTCTCTATGCCCATCTGTATAAATGCACTCGCCAATCAGGCTTTGATTTTCTGTATGTTTGTCGAAAATACTGAAGAATAGTGCAACTTAATAATTTGTTACTGACTACTTGACTCATTCAATCACAACCGGATACATGTAACACGACTGGAAACTAGATATAAAGAAATGCTGTTACTTGTCTGCAATCGTTACTCACATTATATCTGGCGATATCACATCCCCGAGGCAAGGCTGAAAATTGTCTCAAAATCCGCATATTAGAGATTCAAAGTTTTGAACAACGCAACAACTTTCATTGCGTGACAAGTGAAATGTAATACACAAGCGCGCGAAAAGCACCGGAATAAACAATGTCAAAATTCGCCCTTGTGATGACAGTGCGAAAATGATTTTTGAAATTACAAGAAGAAATTGAGGCAAGTCAAGGTCTGCAAGGTATATTTGATTGCCGGATTGAAACGAAAATCATGTTTCCTCCTCTCCCCCCATCCCCCCCCCCCTCCTGGGGATTGTACCGAATTGTCATCATCAACAACAACAACAACAACAACAACAACCTTTATTTTCCTCAAAATAAAGCCGAAATTAACTGAAATGAAAGTAAACAAATCAAGAGCTTTCGAAACGTCAATGCAGTATTTCAATACTATCCTCAAACAAAAAGTTTGGAGGAGAGTGAAGTTTTTCTTTTTTCGCCATGGCACCTCTCCGTGCGGATCAAGCTCAAAAAATGCGCAAGATTTGTAATGTGTTACGCTTAATCAATGCAAAAAGGACGTTCGCTCGCACCTATAAAGGCACAAAAGATCGGGCCTATAAAGAAATTCAGGACGAAATAGTGTTGTTGCTAGGGCAGGTAAAGTGTTTTCATTTGAGAGAAACTGAGAGCATGAAAGAACATTTTATTTCATTCTCTGACTTTCCCTATTTTTTTAAACAGAAATCCACTGCTATGCATTACTTGACTTTATTCCAGGAATTATGATTTACGATTGAAACTTTCCGTTCGTCTTTATACACCACCGAGAGAAGTTAGGCCTTCGTGTGAACTGGAACAGTCAGAAACCTTTAACGACGAAGGGAGACCGAGGAATGAACAGCAAAGAATCGCTGTCATTGTCAATGCATGTACTGTGGGTTAACCCAATCCAAGTGGAACTCGTAATTAAGTTATATCTTCAACCATGCCATATAAAAACCACTATAAATTGAACAATCACTGGACTATGGTACACAGGTTCAAAAGATACTCTCACTGGCCTTGTAAAAGGCTGTTCGTATGGTGGATACTCTGGAGCACGCTAGGAGGATTTAACAATGATAACGTCAGACTTACACAGTGACGGCCTGTAAGAGATAACACCGTTTTTTAGACCGAACACGAAAATCTGAGAAATAACTGTCGTGCCCCTCATCCTTTGACACTAGTGCGCGCTAGAAAATAAATTAAGGTTAAACTCTTATCTTAAAATTTGATCAGCCCTTCCGTAAGCAATAATGCAGAATAATGTTGTGTATTTCCAGTTAACATTTTATCGCCATCATTGACTCATCTCAAACAGACATTAAAGCTAGGTTTAACAAGTTAACCTAAAAAGAAGTTTTTTTTCGTTCCATTCCGTGATGGTGAACGTCCTTATTACATTGATTTTAAAACCGTATAACACATTGCAAATATTGCGCACCTTTTGAGCTTGATCCACAACTTTTGCGCGTTGATCCATGGCGAAAGACAAACTTCACTCTCCTAAATATAATAGCTTTTTGTTTGAGGATAGTATTGAAATACTGCATTGAGGTTTCAAATTAAAATTTGTTAACTTGATTTAAATTAATTTCGGTTTTACTTTTCCTGTAATGTTATTTTATTGATGAGAATCCGGCACAGACAAAACAGAGTGAATCTCAGAAGAGGAAAACTACATGATTATTGTTTCAGTCCATTAAATATACCTTGCAGACCTTGACTTGCCTCAATTTCTTCTTGTAATTTCAAAAATCATTTTCGCACTGTCATCACAAGGGCGAATCTTGACATTGTTTATTCCGGTGCTTTTCGCGCGCTTGTGTATCAGATTTCACTTGTCACGCAATGAAAGTTGTTGCGTTGTTCAAAACTTTGAATCTCTAATATGCGGATTTTGAGACAATTTTCAGCCTTGCCTCGGGGATGTGATATCGCCAGATATAATGTGAGTAACGATTGCAGACAAGTAACAGCATTTCTTTATATCTAGTTTCCAGTCGTGTTACATGTATCCGGTTGTGATTGAATGAGTCAAGTAGTCAGTAACAAATTATTATGTTGCACTATTCTTCAGTATTTTCGACAAACATACAGAAAATCAAAGCCTGATTGGCGAGTGCATTTATACAGATGGGCATAGAGAAGATTTTTTGTTTCTACTTTCTGATCATAAATGTATACAGAGGTAAAATAACGGACGCGTTTCATCCATGTAGCAAGTCGAGAAACGGCTGATGTTTACATTTACGTCGGTGCGCGATTTTTTCAGTTTTTTCTTGTGGTGGACTTTATTCGTAATATTTTAGGCAAATTCTGTTTTGGGTCACGTAAAAAGGGAGCATTTACACTTTCTAGCTTAATAGTAACGGTAGTTTGGAAGTGTAGCATGATATGAGAGACAGGGTATTAATTTCACTGATTTCAAGTTATTTCCCTGCGAACGGCTCTTTCATCTCGCTTGAAGGGCCCAATATAAACTCGAAAAAAATTTTACCTGAAAGGAATCATTTGATAACCTAATGCTAATATGGGGAGCACTCAAGTTTGAAGCTAGTTATTTACGTGTATAAAAGCATGAAATGAACACAGAGACCTTGGCTTTTATCTAAAAGCTTCCGTGAAGTGTATTGATAAGTGCAAAGTAACAGGAGGAACATGAAGTACTGAAATGGCGAATTGTGTCAAAGTGCATTCCACACATCTCGACCTAGCGCGCTCGCTTTTCGCGGGCCAAACTAAATATTTTAACATGATAAATAAGAACAATTGCCCGTTCAAAAAAGTGATTTCATTACCAGTATATTTGTATACCCTTGATGATATGGTCATCTGAAATATGGCAAAAATCACTCTATCTAAGGAATAGCAAACATTGTATTCTTTACGTGGGCAACTTTAAATGAAAGAATGTTCAGGTCGAGATAAAATATAGTTTAGAAGCAAGCACAGGGGATGTAAAAACGATTGTGAGAGTGTCAACTCGAGAAAACGCTACCTTGTCTTGAACGAGAGTTTTAAAAATGTAGTAATTTGCATAATTTCAATCGGGCCATCGGTCGCGTTTTGGCCGATTTCGAACTTTCCCAATTTTTGCCAAAATAAAAATTCGCTGGAACTTTTGAATATTATTTTTGAAAATAGTTCACTAAAAGGGTCTTTTGGGGCAAATAAAAAAAAATTCGAATTTTCGCTTCTGTCGCCGGATTCTCGAAAGTTACTGACAACCGCTCTTAATGTGGAATACTGTGTGAAATTCCATGTGAAAACAGAAACTTGTTTTGCTTTAAAAATGTGTGAATTTGTATGTGAAATTGCATAGGACAAAGCATGTGAAAAGGATAACATTCTTCACATGTTTTCACACACAATTCACATATTCTTCATATACTCTTCACATGCTGCTATTTCATATGCATGTGAAATAAGCATTTGAAACATGTGTGAAATGATGTGGAAATCATATGAAAAATGTGTGAAATTAAGCTGGTTTTCACATGGTTTTTCACATGGCTTTTCACACGAAAGCTTCTGGTAGTCAATCAGGACCGGATTTTCTTACCGCTATGATGGTTAAAAGACGTATCACGGGGAACACATTGTGAGCATATTTATGTTTTGGAAAGTAGGCCTACTTTGTTAAAAAAATAAAAGTGCAATAAAAAATTACACCCTAGCAAACAGTAGAAAACATTTTCTTTTCATATCTTTGTGCAATCGTATTTAATATTGCATTCTCAAACTCATTAATAATTCATCAAGAGGAAACAAAGAAAATCACTACCGTGACCGTGGTTTGGATATGTGATCCTAATTACCATCAAAATTTTTCCAACTTTAGCCTTGAATTTCTCCAAGAATTATTGATCATTTGAGAAGCCATATCAAACACTCGAAAGTGTGTTTCATCAGATATCCAAACACCTCGAAGTCGTTTAAAAAAACTACTTCTCAGTGTTTGGATATCTGATGAAACACTCTTCCTCGTGTTTGATATATTACATAAAGAATACCGGTCAGGACTAATTATGTGAACTACTGTTTTGTGTTACTGAAATTTCCTCAGAATGTCGTTAGGGTTTACTTTTCAAATGCTGGAGCTGCTTTTAAAAAAACTCAAAGGTAGGATCATTAAAAAAAGTCATGAGTTTTGCGAGTCAAAGTGAATCGTATGGAGTCCTTGAAATTGTCAAGTTGAACTCGCGTGCACATTGTTTAGCCTTCAGATTAACAAAATAGCATATACAAATAATGACATATATTGTAGCGGAAGAAATGACTTCAGATGAATGAAATCTTTGATGCTGTTTCTTCAAAATTTAAAACAAATGGAATCCTCTATTCACTTTTTTGTTTGTTTCCTATTTACGTATAAAACTAGCTTCATCTCGTTTGCCTCTGACTTTTTTACTACGGTACCATGTTTTCGTGTTTTCGACGTCAATGGTAATTTGGTTTTTCCCGTTCTTGTACTTACCCAGGGTGGAGTCAATAGCGTATGGTAACACTCCGTTAGGCCAAAGTAGACTGCGGGACGAAGTAGCGCCCCGGCTTATTATTCCGTCACTATCGAGATTAAGTCCAAGTTTAAGGGCCAAGCGTTGGCGAGCGGTCAAAATTATATCGCCTTCAAACAGGTCTGGTTTCGAAACTCCAGCATTTTCTAAAAAAAAAAAACGGAAAGGATACTTATTTAACAAATAAATGATTTTATGCGCCTTATCAGTGCTTCTGTTCTGTGGCTTCCGTTCGGGGGGTAGTAAGGAGATACTCTACCTAATTACCCTACATAAGGCTCGGTTAGACCATCATTTGTCCTCTTTGGCCTAGATCATCCAACAGTGAACTAAGGCACATATCCAAGGAAACTCGTCACTTCAGTTAAGTATTTTTAGAGTAAAACCAACGCAATGGTTACAAAGATCAAGGTTTTGATAATGTGTCTAACGCAAAGGCGCATAAATGTTTTACTGAGGTGGAAGTAGCTGCAAGTAGCAAGTAGCTAATAATAATAATAATAATAATAATAATAATAATAATAATAATAATAATAATAATAATAATAATAATAATAATAATAATACTAATAATAATAATAATAATAATATGGAAATGGTAAGGGAGTTCGAGGAGAGAGCTGAGTTACTGGGGCATAGTTCGTTAGTTAAAGATGCTGCAAAGTTTGCGGAGGATCTGGGCGTCAACTTACACCTTAATCACCCAGATCCTGCAGGTGCTATGAGCAACGGGAGGACCATCTCATCGTACCGTGTCAAGGAAGTATTGAAAGAATGTGTGGAAGAGAAGATGGAGAAGGAAGTACTTGGACTAGAATGGCAGGGAAAGTTGCTGACTGAGAGGTAGTCTGATTTACAGCTGTGCAAGAATGAGTGTTTCAGTTGGCTGAATAAATGGAGATCATACCCCTCGCACACTATTGCCGGTGTATTTGAACTGTACGAGCAACTATTGCCCACAAAGGTATACTCTAGTAAGACGACACACACGAGTTGTCCCGTGGATGTGAAGTGTAGGCTACGTGGTCGTGCCCAAGAAAGTGTCCCGCACATTCTGGCCGGGTGTTCTGCACTAGCTCAGAACAAGTATTTGCTCAGACATAACATGGCTTTAAAAGTCCTGTTCTACGAGCTCCTACGTGACTAAGATCTTCTTGACGACGTACCACCATGGTACTCGCCAGTGATGCCAAAGCCGGTGTACAAGTCAGAACAAGTAGAAGCGTGGTGGGATGTAGCTGTGTATGCAGATCATCAGGAGGTGCGAGCCAACCGGGTCGATGCGAGGGTTGTGAATCATGAGAGCAAGAAAGTCATGACCATAGAGATGAGTTGTCCACGGATTAGTAATCGAGAGAAAAAGAGCAAGGAGAAAACCATGAAGTATGGTCCCTTGAGGTGGGAACTGAAGGAGCAATATAAAGGATATGAGGTGCACCAGTATAACATTGTCATGGATGCGCTAGGCGGCTGGTCGAAAGAGACAGAGATTAGTGTACGATCACTGGTTGGACGGAAGACTACTCATGTCCTAGAGAAAATGCAGAAGGCGGTTTTATCGGCGACGCTGAACATAACAAGAACTTTTACAGTATTAAAATGATGTTTTATCATACCAAGATTGATAGACCAGCCATGAATAGACCAGACTTTTATACATTTTTATATAAACTATGACTTTTATATGTTTTTATATATTTTACATTTTTAGACTATGGCTTCTATATATTTTTATATATTTTATATTTTTATATATGTATATATATTATTCATTGATTTATTCACGTGCTATTTTAAGTTTCGCTTGGCTCACAGGTTACACTACGCGCCCTGTGGTGCTTTCTTATACTGTGCATACAGATAGTTTTACTGCGCATAATAATAACTTCTCACCAACGGGTGATATACAGGGAGGTCCTGCTCTAAAATATCATTAATTAAAAGAATTACCGAATTAATAAAAGCTTAAACGCTATCATTAATAGAACAGAAAAACACTTAAATATACTTAAAAATGATGTGATTGTGACTAGCTGAACTGTTTGTGCTCAGAATTATTATATTTTTATGGATCCATACCATCTGGATTTCTGTTCAAAGCACTGGCACCAATCGCCAACAGAATCAGCAATAATGGCAACTCCATTCTCACTTTCTTTACTGTTCTCTCGCTCTTACTCTAGGAAGTAAAACACATGATCGTTATTATTTTAGTGTAGACCGCATCTCTTGGCAGTGCTTGCAAAGGTAACAACTTAAGGTAAGGATTTGTACTGCAAAGCTACGCGGAATAAAGTGGCGGGAACAATACTGATACCGAATCCTACACGGTACTGTGGGCCATTCATGAATAACTGGCATATTTTACAAACGCAAAAAGTTGAAACTAGGAAAGCACTTGAAAATAAGATGAGGTGAGCACATCAGTCAAGCCACCCGCCTGCGGCTCGTAGCGTTCTTCTTTGTTCTCACCACGTTCTGACATCATCTGTGCGTTATCAGAGTCCAAACGCACGGCAAAATGGAATCTATTTGTTAAACAGATCTTAATCTCAGAAAATTTATTAACATCGAAGGATGTCGTATATCTTTCGACAGCAGCAGCGAATCAAACCAATAATGGCTCTAGCGATCGATAATTAAAAATGTTGCAAACGCGAAGGTTAATTTTTCCGTTTACTACTAGCACATCATTATGGAAACGACAATAACAATTAGAAGACAAAAATTAAAGTTGGATGGTAACTCGAACTTGGTTTGTGACTCGAACATGACTTGCACACGATCTGTACTCGTGCTAAGAATAAACTCTGGAAACAGTACAATTCTCTTGAATGAAAAGTGAAAGTAAAGATTTTACCCACCCCTTGTTGGTTGCTCCCTATTCCAGATGAATCTCACCTAATGGACATGCCTATAGAATACGTTCTCTGGATTTATACCATTTTGACAAGGAAGTAAAGCGCGGAAGTATTAGACGGGGACGTAATGCAATATCGACCGGTTGAATAATGTGTTTCCTTCAGCGGGTCACAAGTGTCAAAAAGGTTCGTTTTACAAGGTTCGTCCACAAATAGAACGTGAAATTGAGAACAATTTTCAACAATTCTCGTTAGCAAAAATGCACAATCACACTTTTGTGGTCGAATAAAATTTCTGGCTTTTTTGAGGATCTCTGTTCGATCATCATCATCATCATCATCATCATCATCATCATCATCTTCATCATCACCTTCATCATCATCATCATCATCATCATCATCATCATCATCATCATCATATCTTTATTTACCCTCGGATTTACAGAGTAGCTTAATGCAGCTAATATCTCCAAGCATTTACCCACCCAACCATGAGGGTATACACACAAAGACCAGACCATATCACCGGGAACTACGTCCCCTACTCTGTGTAGGTTCTTTAACGTCCCACAGAGTTATTTACAAACAAGGGTTGTGAGACGGGGGCTACGGTTTATCGTCCTTATCCGAGAAGACTAGAAAGTCTAACCATTTGCAGATGTCAGAGTAAAGGCAGCACTTTCTCCTCAGTTATTTTAAGACCCTGAGTGTTGGTCAGGCCGGGGTTTGAACCCACGACCTCCCGCACGGTAGTCCGGTACTCTACCAACTGAGCCAACTGGTCGGCGGTATGGAGGTGGTCGGAGAATATGGAGGTGGTCCTTCACTATTTTAAAGAAGTTTGCTGCAATGCTTGCCCCTAGGCTTCGATATATTCACTGTTCACTTTCTCATCATGGAGGTGGTTCTTCTACTGAATGCTGAATGCGGCAATGCTTGTCACAAGGTTTGACCTACGAAGAACCTTTCACTTTAGCTATAGTTCCGAAGCGCATGCGACGCACTTCCTTTATTTTCAGGAAACCAAAGGTAGTTGAAACAAAAACCTAAAACAAAAAGAAAACATTATCTGAAACAACACTGGCATTAAGGTATTAAATTTCAAGGAAAAGGAAGAGTAACATTTCCTTCCTTTAGCACTAACACTTATACGCAAGCTCAAAGCCAGACAGATTAACTATTCAATAAGCTAATGACATATAACCAAAGTAAGGAAGTAGTTTGAATCCATTGGAAGTTGTTTCCAGATTTCTTTTTAAGGAAAGAATTTGGGAGGCTAGCTCATCTTTTAAATTACATCGTTTTGTGGCAAGACAACAGCCGGGAAAACACTAATAATTATGGAGGATATGGAGGTTGTTCTTCACTATATTAGAGAGGAATGCTGCAATACTTGTCACTAGGCTTGACCCAGAATAAGCTCTTCCTTTAGCTGTGATTCGAAGGTGCACGCGTGGCACACAATCAAAAATGCTTAGCGTTTTGCACTATTGCTAAAAATAGATTCTGTCACTGTGATCCGCGCATAGATTCAGACAAACATTTTGATCCGCCAAAGGCAAAATGTATGTGCTAGGGCAGTAATAGACAAACGAAAACGCTTGCATTCTCGAGAAACATAACTATTGACATCGTTTAGCAATTATCGAAAACTACAATAAATGAAGTATTTAAAATGTCTAGGATTTATAGAAAGCCAACTATGAATTTTCAAAGTTGAAGAGTCAGTGAAATCGAAATTTTGTGCGTGACGGCGCAAACCGCAACCGCATGACTGAAGTTCGAGCCAATGTTGTGAACAGAAATTTGATTTTTCAAAGGTCCGGTTACAAGTTGAGGGCACTTGCATATTTTCACAAGGGCTGAACTTGCAGAAAACTCGCTTGCATTTTTCGAGGAAAAAAACGTTTCAATTTACATCGCTTAGCAATTATCAAACATTTCAATAAATAAAGTTTTCAAAAAGTATAAAACTACCGTTCTAGGATTCATGGAAATCGAATTATGAATTTTCAAAGTTCAAGATGTAAGCAATCAAATTATGCGCGTGACGGTGAAAAGTGAAAACACGACCGGATATGCTTAGTTGAAATCAATTTCGTGAATAGAAATGTTTCTTGCGCATTGCCATTCTTAATTTCTCTGAATGGGACACGTACACTTCCTTACCTTTATTTTCGTGCAAGAATCATGATTTTTCGACAATCCTAGCCAGAGAGATGATTTTTGAAAGATCCTGTTGCAAGGCGAGATCTCATCGGCGCGAATTAAGAAACAAACAAACAGTGCTTCACGCGCAACTTTATAACCTAATGGATATTCCATCAGTGCGTTAAATAAGCTTTGTATAAAACATATTTCTCTTTATTTTTATACGATTAATATGTAGAGAGATATGATTTTTCAAAGATTCGGTTACGAGTTGGTAGTCAGCGTAGAAAAAGCGGTGAGGAAATGTACCAAAAAGTGTGATGCAGGTGCAAAGTTATTGTTTTTCTTACTAAATCTAATGGTTTTTGAGGTTCTCGTTGCATCTTAATTCGCTAATCGGTCTGTGTTTTGAGTGACGGGAGGGTAGTTTTTTCAAACAATTTGCTAGCTCCCCCCCCCGCCCCCTCCCCAACCAGGTGTCTTAGGCTTGCTGCGCGGGCCTGATCTGTTGCCAGAATTCATCTTAGGACACGAAGTTCAACTGTCGTGTCATCTCTCAAATTACATCGTTTTGTGGAAACAGAACAGCCTGTAAGCAAACTATGAAAATGCTTTTGGCTTAGCAGATAGGATGATCATTATGGAGGTGGTTCTTCTACTGAATGCTGAATGCGGCAATGCTTGTCACAAGAGTAAAGTCTAAGCAACAACCGTGGACGATAATCCTGCTGGTATACGTTGGATCAATTGTTGATCTGATCGGCTTAACAAATACAAATGATAAAAGAAGCAGAGACCGATACAACGTAGAATTACGTTTTAAAGGTTACTATATTTCGGCTGGCCAAACCAGCCTTCTTGAGGTACAATGTTTGACCTACGATGAACATTTCACTTTAGCTATAGTTATAAGGCGCATGCGTAGCACTTCCTTTATTTTCAGGAAACAGAAGGCAAATAAAAAACAAAAACCTGAAATAAAAAGAAAACATAATCTGAAACAACATATTAAGGTACTAACTTTCAAGGAAAAAGGAGGAGTAACATTTCCTTCCTTTAGCACTAACACTTATGCGAGGCAGACAGTTTAACTATACAGTAAACTAATGACATATGACCAAAGTAAGGAAGTATTCTGAATCAATTGGAAGTTTTTTCCAGATTTCTTCTTAAGACACGAATTTAGGAGGCTAGCTCATCTTTTAAATTACATCGTTTTGTGGCAAGACAACAGCCGGGAAAACACAAATCATTATGAAAATGCTTTTGGCTTGGCAGATAGGAGGATATGGAGGTGGCTCTTCACTATTTTAAAGAAGAATGCTGCAATGCTTGCCCCTAAGCTTGACCCAATCGTTACTGAATTTTGTTCCATAGATATTCGATTGTGCGATAAATGAACTTTATAAAGTTGATTTTCTTATTTTCATATGACTACAGTGGAACCTCGATTTAACGAAGTCGCTGGGGACCGGCCAAATTTGTTCGTTAAATCGAGGGTTCGTTATATCGAAAACTTCGATATAACGAACTTGACGGGAAACGACCAAAATGTTCGTTATATCGACGTCATAGTTAATGATTGATTTGTAACACAGGTGACTTCTGTCACGCAATTCAATGCAATTTTCGTCACCCAGAAGTGCCGCAGAACTAATAAGAGACAAAGAAGTTAGAGCAGAAGTTAATTGATGTGCCAATGTCTATGACATATAATAAGCCGTTGCCTGAAAGGTTGCCGTCTCTTTACCATAAGGATTAAAGGATTTGTTGACTGTTGATCTGTTCAGCGTTTATCTTCTGACGCGTGTTGACATTGTAATTCGTTATATCGAGGTAGATTTTACGTTTGGGCTTCCGGATTATGTTCGTTATATCGAAGAATTCGTTATATCGAGGTTCGTTATATCGAAGTTCTATTCCATACATTTTACTGTAACTTTGGCCGGGACCTAGAATATCGCTCGTTGTATCGAGGACTTCGTTAAATAGAGGTTCGTTAAATCGAGGTTCCACTGTAGTTAGTCGCGAGATATGATTTTTTAAAAATTCGGTTACAAGTTGAGGGCACTTGCATATTTTCACAAGAGCTGAACTTGCAGAAAACTCGCTTGCATTTTTCGAGGTAAAGAAACGTTTCAATTCACATCGCCTAGCCATTATCGAAAATTTCAATAAATAAAGTTTTCAAAAAGTATAAAACTACCTTTCTAGGATTCACGGAAATTGAATTATGAATTTTCAAAGTTCAAAACGTATGCAATCTCACCTAATGGATATGCCTATAGAATACGTTCGAGATCAGGATTTATGCCATTTTGACAAGGAAGTAAAGCGCGGAAGTATTAAACGGGGAACGTAATGAATAATGTGTTTCCTTCAGAGCGTCACAAGCGTCAAAAAGGTTTATTTTACAGGGTTCATCCACAAATAGAACGTGAAATTAAAACATTGAAAAGGAAGAGTAACATTTCCTTCCTTTAGCACTAACACATATGCGTAAACTCAAAGCAAGACAGATTAACTATACAATAAACTAATGACATATAACCAACGTAAGGAAGTAGTCTGAATCCATTGGAAGTTGTTTCCAGATTTCTTCTTAAGAAACGAATTTGGGAGGCTAGCTCATCTTTTCAATAGGTGGTTTTCACCTCACACATCGTAACGCAAGTGAAAAAATAAAATTTTCAACCATTCCATAGATAAAGTCAAGAAATTGATATGTTGTAGAAGAGTGATACATAAACAACGTGTGAAAGCCACAGGGCTGTGCGATATCTCGTAATCGAGTTATTCGAGAAAATGTACCACGGAAAATTACAGAGTATAGTATGGGACGCCATGTTGGTGCCCCGTCTGATGGGCACCAACATGGCGGCCGGAAACCAGCAAAAACATCTGGAGTTTACCTTGGCTATTTCAAAGCCTTTCCTCTCTCTGCTGAACTTTCACACATTGACATTAACGCTTCTATTACATGTTAGCTGATCAGACCTAAAAAAGACACGAGGCGAATCGATGTTTTCATGTACGTGACATGTTTAGAGCAGCAATGCTTCTGTCACGCACTGCGCAAAAATCTAAAATTCAAACTGCTCTATTTTCAAAACAAAGGATGCTATCCTGCTGAAAACAAGCAAGCCGATGGAAATTTAGATTTTCTTATATGCGATGAAGATAAAAACCCAAAATTGTGTTTAGTTATGAATTTCAGTTTTTTTGACGTCATGTGAAAACCAAGAATTACATCGTTTTGTGGCAAGGCAACAGCCGGGAAAACACTAATAATTATGAAAATGCTTTCGGCTTGGCAGATAAGAGGATATGGAGGTGGTTCATCACTATTTTAAAGAAGAATGCTGCAATGCTTGCCCCTAGGCATGACCCAGAAGAAGCTCTTCCTTCAGCTGTAATTCGAGATACGTAATCAAAAAATACTTTTGCAATAACGCACTATTGCTAAAAATAGATTTTGTCACTGAGATCCCCCGCATAGACTCAGACAAACATTTCGGTCTTCCATAGGCAAAATGTATGTGCTAGGGCAGTAATAGAGGAAACGAAAACTCTTGCATTTTCGAGAAACGTTACTATTGACATCGTTTAGCAATTATCGAAAACTGCAAATAAATGAAGTATTTAAAGTGTGTAAAATTACCGTCTTAAGATTTAAAGAAAGCCAACTATGAATTTTCAAAGTTGAAGATGTATGAAAATCGAATTTATGCGCGTGACGACGCCAAGTCTAAACACAACCGGATGACTTATTTCACAGAATAGCACAATTCTTAACCTTTCCTTTTTACGAGAATCATGATTTTAGGACAACCCTAGCAAGAGATATTATTTTTTGAAGATTTCGCCTGCGAGATCTCATGTTGCGCGACGGTACACAACAAATGAATATTGCTTCACGCCGATACACGTGCATTCGAATTTACGACGAGAAAACAATCGTTACTGAGTTTTCGTCCATGGATAATTGATTAGTGGGATAAATAAACTTTATGAAGATGATTGTCTATTTTTCATATGACTGGTGAGTCGAGAGATATAATTTTTTAAAGACTTGGTTACAAGTTGAGGGCACTTGCATATTTTCACAGGAGCTGAACTTGCAGAAAACTCGCTTGCCTTTTTCGAGGTAAAAAACGTTTCAATTCACATCGCTTAGCATACTTTTCGAAAATTTCAATAAATAAAGTTTTAAAAGGGTATAAAACTACCGTTCTAGGATTTATGGAAATCGAATTAAGAATTTTCAAACTTTAAAATGTATGCAATCTCACCTAATGGATATGGCTATGGAATACGTTCGAGATCCGGATTTATGCCATTTTGATAAGGAAGTAAAGCGCGGAAGCACTAAACGGGGAACGTAATGCAAGATCGACCAGTTGAATAATGTGTTTCCTTCAGAGGGTCACAAGCGTCAAAAAGGTTCGTTTTACAGGGTTCGTCCACAAATAGAACGTGAAATTAAAACAATTTTCAACAATTGTCGTTAGCAAAAATGCACAATCACACTTTTGTGGTCGAATTTCTGGCTTTTTGTGGATCTCTGTTCGATATATTCACTGTTCACTTAACTTCTGTCAAAAATGAACCATACCAGAATTTTCTCTCCAAAAGCCTAATACCTGCAATACCTAATACCTAATACCTAAAACCTCTTAAGAAGGTTTTTAATTGCATTGTTGGGACTTTTAACATATGTCATGTTCAGTTTGTATATTTATTTCACTGATTTATAATGTCGCCAATTAGGAGGGTCTCAATGGGGTTAACCGTTAGCCGTAAAACGGCCAAAAATTTAGCCGTTAGGCGTAAAAATGAAAAAATTTAATCGTTAGCCGTTATAAAATGTTAACCGTAAAAAATCTAACCACAAAAGTGAAATTCTCGAGATCTTTTGTTGAGTCTGATGTGTTATTCGTTTATGTGTTCTGATAGCGAGAAAAGCCGATCGACATCTGTAAAAGTCTTAAATGCAGCTGGTCGAAATGGTTCATAGATCTGAATGAACAAATGTCTAATCTGGTATTAATCCACACGTTGAGAAACTCAACAGATTCTGATGTCCGCAAACTGCTAAGAAAAATGCTCACCTTGGAATGCGTACGAATTAAAGATAGGTTGGCAGTGGAACCAATAGTGCGACTTACGAGGCCTGAGGTGATAGAAGTGTTCAGTAAGGTGTCGCTTGTGGTACACACACTGGTTCTGGAAAAGTATAGATTTTGGACCTCTTATCAACAAGGGGTTTGTTGCCAGCCTGCTGCTATCTGCCCGGGACCACTTGGTAGTGTTTTGGCCCTTGATTACGACTTTAACACCTCTTGCTCTCGACTGCTCAAGATAAGGCTTCGCCAACCAGCTGATGTAGCAGAGCTGCAGAGTGGGATGAAAGATTAGAGAAATTTATGTTTCTGCAGAGGTGTAGCCTATATAGCAGAGCACGGTAATGCGTGCATAAGATTTGAAGACCTCGATGGAAAGGTTAGGCTAAACCCTAACTCTCTACGCTCACGTGCTGATTTGGAGAGAACACCAAGTGACTGTCAATCTGTCAATTGATGGAACCGTCCCTACTTTACGAAAGCGTCTTTCTCAGCACTTGTTGAAGCTAGAAGCCAGGGTGACGAAGAACATGTTGCAAACTAATGTACCGCTTTCGAAGCCTGCAGCTGTATGTGTGGCCAGCGACGACTTGTTACTGTGTGCTGACGATGGTCACCGAGTTGTTTATCAGATTCAGCTGGAACGGAATGGGGTTACAATAAACGGAAAGTTACGGAAATTAATAGGCTATCCAGAGGGTGTTCATCACTTGATGTCGATTGCAATGTCTGATTCTTTGATTAGTTGTTTACTTCGCTGCGGCAAAAAGTCCCCATTGTAACGGTGGCCTGTACTGTATTGACATGGAATCCAGTGAGGTAACAAATGGCTTGAAAATATGACTGACAACTGCAGAGAGATCAAGAAAGTAGCAACATTCAAGGGCACACTAGTTTTCACAGATGTTGGGGGTCGTCAAGTAAAGTGGTACAATCCATCGACCAAGAAAATCTAAACTCTAGCCGGAGATAGGCGCGAAAGAGCGCAAGTTGTGACTGAAAAAACCTGCAGCTTCGTTCAAGTGCACGGCATTTGCAGTGTTTCAGATACACATTTCACAACGGATGCTGCTGCAGGGAAAATCAAGCTTATTGTTCCCGCGGCTCCCAAATCCAAATCTCGTACCTCGGGTAACATTTTGATGACTTTTTAATGACTACAAGCATTTTTACACCAGCTGTAAAAAACCGTAGTGCATTTCTCCAAAAAAACCATGCCATGTGCTCTCATCCGGGTACAAAAAACAAAAAAACGAAATGTCTTAAGATGTAAACAATCAAAATAAAGTCTGACGATTTTATTGCGGTAACATCCTCCCCCCGTGTTCGATCGAGTTAAATGGGCGAACACTCTTCTAGCAAGGCTAGTTTCACAACAGGACGCTTCATCAAACCAAACTTGGTCTTCACTTCAGCTGATCTCACGACATTGTCATGGCCAGGGAAAACTCTCACAATTTTGCCAAGAGGTCAGAAGCCTCTCGGGATTCCATAATCTACCACAAGCACCAAATCACCAATCGCAACATTCGCCATAGGTTGAAACCACTTCTTGCGAACAGCTAAACCAGGCAGGTACTCTTGCAACCAACGATTCCAGACGTGGGTGGTGATAACTTGTGCCTGGCGCCAACGCTTCTGACACGATATCTCTTTGTCAGCAAAAATACCAGGTGGTAGATTAGGAGATGCTC
This sequence comes from Pavona decussata, assembly GCF_977016875.1. Lineage (NCBI taxonomy): Eukaryota > Metazoa > Cnidaria > Anthozoa > Scleractinia > Agariciidae > Pavona > Pavona decussata. The sequence continues at coordinate 1,489,252 of NW_028145718.1, forward strand.
TACCAATGATGAAATGATTCGGAGTTAACGCTTCAAGATCGTCCACATCAGAGATCTCTTCAGTCAAAGGACGACTGTTGACTAGCCACTCAACTTCAGTAATGGCGGTCACTAATACTTCATCCGTGAGGACAGCATCAAGGGCTTTCTTACAAGACCTCACCAAACGCTCCCATACTCCTCCCATATGGTGTGCGGCGGGTGGATTGAATACCCACTGAATATCTTCTTGACTCAGTGTACTTGCAATTCGATCTTGATTCCACTCACAAAGGCTTTCTTTTAACTCGCGGTTGGCTCCCACGAAGTTTGTTCCATTGTCAGAGTCGATGACAGTTGGTTTACCTCGTCTTGCTATAAACTGTCGAAGACACATGATGAAGGAGTCAGTAGACAAAGAGTGCGCAACTTCCAAACGCACACCTCTAGTCACGAGACAAGTAAAGAGGCAACCATATCTCTTTTCTTGCTTCCTGAGATGCTTCACTTTCAGTGGACCAAAGAAATCTACTCCAACTTTCCAGAATGCCGGTGCAACTTGTAGACGATCAGAGGGAAGGCAAGCCATCAATGGTGCTTCTGGTTTTGCTCTTCGCCTTCTGCAATAAGGACACTGATATAAAATTTTTCGTACTGTTGCACGGCAGCGCAGAATCCAGTACTGTTGTCTTAATTCGTTTCGAACATGTTCAACGCCTTCATGTTTAAGCTTCTCATGGCAGTTTATGAGGATAAGACGGCTCAGCTCATGCTCAGGTGACAACACCAAAGGGTGGCGGCCAGAATATGGTATATTGGCTCTCTCAATCCGACCACCAACACGAACCATTCCTTCTTCGTCCAAGAAGGATGAAAGAGAAACCAATTTGCTCTTGCTTGAAATAGTTAGAATTTTCTTGAGAGTGGTAACTTCTTGGGGAAAGGACTGTGCTTGAGCCTTGCGGATCCAGAATTTCCGAGCTTGCTCCAACTCTTCAACTGACAACAGACCAATTCGACGTTCAGCCACTGCGCGTTGCGGTTGTAAATAAACCGAAAACTGAAGGCAGTTACTCTGAGGAGTCGCGTCAAGGATGAGTACTTATCCAAAGAAATGAATTTGCGCCTTGAATCTTGCACTGCATCAGTCCAATTTACTGCCATTTCTTGGGTTTGCTGGTCATTCATAGGTTGGTTGGAGGCTTCAAGTTTTGAATTCCCCTTGGGCCACTTCTCTTCAGAGAGATACAGGAAGGCAGGACCATTTAGTCACCTGCTCTCTGACCCGATCGACCTAACTGGAAGTCCCCTGCTACCATCATCTGCAGGGTTTAATGGACCAGGACAGTGGTTCCATTGACTGGGTTCTCACCAATTCGATTAGCGATAAATGCGGGGTGGCGCTTTGACTCTCCACGAATCCACTGAAATACAGTGCTACTGTCAGTCCAAAGGTATTTAGAATCAATGTTGTAATCATGTTCCTTGATTACTACAGTAGATAACCTCGCACTCAATACTGCGGCCTGCAGTTCAAGCTTAGGAATGCTCAATGGCGTCTTGGGTGCCACTCGCGTCTTAGCTGTAACAAAGGCACATCTCACAGCTCCACTGGCATAGCTGAATCTAAAGTAAGCTACTGAGCAGAACGCCAGTTCACTGGCATCTCCAAACACATGTAGCTCAATAAAAGATGGATTGTTTACGACATGACGATAAAACCGGGGAACAAAGAATTCTGAAAGCCCCTCCAGTTCCTCCTGCCATTTGGACCACTCTATGAGGAATTCTGGTGGTGGTGCATCATCCCAGCCAATACCAAACTGCCCCAATTGTTGAAGAAGGATTTTTGCTCCCACCAGGAATGGAGCCAGGAACCCAGTTGGATCGAACAATGATGCTATCAGACTCAGAATTTTGCCAAGTCCCTTTTAACCACCTTGTAGGCAAAACAGTCAGAGTTAGTGTCCGAAATGACACCAAGAGCACGTTCCACATGCATGACAATTTCTTCTTCAACCACCTTTCGGAGGGAGCTCTCCCTGATACTGGTATACGCTCGATCACTTCCTTTTCATTTGAGATCCATTTGGTCAAGTTAAATCCTGCAAGCTTCAGCATTGCAACCAGTTGCTGTTGCAGCTCCAGAGCTTCGCTGCTCGATTCCACGGACTTGAAGAAGTCATCCATGTAGAAGTTTCGCTTTACTGCAAGGGCAGCAGTTGGAAACTGCAGTTTATTTTCTTCCGCACTTCTAAGAAGCGCATAGTTAGAACAGGTTGGTGCACACTTGGCTCCAAAGATGTGACGCTGGTATTGATAGACTTCTGCTTCAGATCCAGGTGATTGACTCCACAGAAAACGAAGGGCAACTTGATCCTCTGGCGGGACAGCAACTTGATTAAACATCGCTTCGATGTCTCCAGAAATTGTAGTCCGATCCTTTCGAAATCGCATGAAAATTCCTACAAGATTGTTCATCAAGTCTGGACCACTCAGAAGACTTGAAATTTAGCAGCAGCATCACATACTCGTCTAACCTTTCCAGGTTTACTGGGATTTAGAACAGGGTGATGAGGCAGGTACCATTTGTGCTTCACGGGTGCATTTGCTTCTTCCTTAGTCAGCTTCTTGATGTACCCTTTCTCTAAGTCTGAGCTGATGGTTTTCTCATAGGCAGCTGCTAACTCAGGATCACGTTGGAGTCTCCTTTCCAGAACATTAAGACGATGGACTGCCACAATGCGGTTGTCAGGGAGTCTGATGTTCTGATCTTTCCAAATCAACGGAACCTCATATCGACCATCCACCTTTCCGGTTTTCTCATTCAGAAACTTCATGACATTTGCATCCTCAACTGAATGTTGGGTATCATAGTCATAGCGGCAACCAAAGTTCTCAGTCCGCCACCAAGATTTCACTGTTTCATGGAGCTCGTCATCCGCCGTCACAACATGAACCTTACAAACTGACTCACTGTCTTGAATATAACCAGGTAGGCGGCCAGTAATAGCCCACCCAAGTTCAGTACGAATTCCAACTGGTGACCCTTTCGGTCCACTTCGGGTTTCCAGTGACACAATAAGCTCTGGGACATCACTGCCTAGAAGTAGAGTGACCTGTGTACTAGCAACTTAATTCAACTCTAAGTCCAACAGGTGTGGCCATTTCTCCTGTAAGTCCCTGAGTTCCACCTTTCTTTCAGGTACATTCAGGCAATCAACTACCAGGACTCCATTCACATCAAATCGATTACCAAGGTCGTTCAATGGACTGACTTGTAAACTTACACGCCTTGTCAACAGGTCTGATGTTTTATGAATTCCATTTAACAGCACGCTTTCTAACGGACCATCCAAACCAAGGTTACGGGCAACATCTGCCAACACCAAACTGCACGTGCTTCCAGTGTCTAACATTGCATACGTGTTGAAGTATCCCTTTGGACCATACAGTGTTACAGGTACCACTTGTAACAAAACTGAATCTCTGTTTCTATGAGATGCGCTGGAATGTTCGTTGGATGAAGTTGCTGTTACGGAATCACTGCTTCCCAAGGGATTGACGCTCCTTATAGAGTGCAATAATGCATTGTGAGGTCGTGTACAATTCCATTGACACCACACTGCTTCCACTTAGGACAGTCGTTGAGCCAATGCCCAGATTGAAGGCAACGAAAACACAACTTATGTTTCTGAACTTCACTGAGGCGTTCCTCAACACTCAACGCTTTGAATTTGGAACAATCAGACAAGTTATGTCGCAGTCCATCTCTGGACTGCGACATAACTCTCCAGATCTCGGGAGTCCGGGACGAAAATTTTCTAATATGAACACGGTATCCCGGTTACCGGGATGAAGTCGATAACCAAACATTCGCGTCTTAGAACAGATATATTTGATTATTACGGCTCATTTCTGAGATGTTCTAGTTCAAAATAATTCGTTTTCGTAGTAGAGATAAAGATATAATACTTTTGAGGTTTGTAGAACCGATAAAAATGAAAAATTCTTGCCAGGCTTGTTCGGTAAATGTCACGCTCGATTGACCGCGTCACCACTCTTCATCTCGGTAACCGGGATGAAATTTCCCATATGAACGGACTGCAAAATTCATCCCGCTTACCGAGCCATCCCGGTAACCGGGATCATATGAAGAGGCCCTAAAAGGAAGGAAGAGACCATGAAAGATTGGCTGGAGAACTACCGTCCTGTGCGTCAGAGAACCGTGAGGAGCGAGACTACTAAAGATAAGACAGGAGCTCTTCCTCTTCATCCGGCAGTGTATTCAAATTCAAATCCTAATTCCACTGCAAGGGTCTTCTTTCCAGCTGACCAAGTTGACCAAACGCCCACTGCCTCCGCTGAGATGCGCTCTGTTGTTTCCGATGTGTCCGTGTTGAGTTTCGAAGAGATGCCACTGTTCCACAGCTAACCCGCTCGTCAACTGCAGATTTCAACCACGTGGAGGAGTACGAGATCGATTCGGATGACAGTGACAATGATGTCGATATTGAGTAAGAAGGACTGGTTTTTGGTAAGCCAATAATGACAAGATCTTGAAGACAAGTCAAGGTCTGGACAAGGTTTGATGTTTAGACGTACGCAAAATGGTGAGCCAGGCCATACAAACCTGTTAATTAAAGCTTTGTGATTCATATAGTGATTGTTGCTATTTACAAAAAAAGACACAATTAAATCTGCTTGTGCCATAGGTTACATGTACATGGATCTGTCGTTCCTTGTTTATTTTCCTTTAAGTAATTTAAAACTCTATCTTATTTTCGTATTAGTTATATTTTACTTCTGCAAGTAAAAGCACAAAAGTTATATAGTTCACTGAGAATGTACACACACACACACCCCCACATACCTTTTCACTCACGGCTCAAACTAGTCCAAAGACTTTCAGTATGTTTTACAAAAATGGAAATTAATATTTTACTTCCTAAAACAATAGCAATTGGTTCTTAACAACTCCTGTTAACCGAATTGAAAAAAAATTTTAACCATTAGCTGTAAAAAAGCCAAAATATTAACCGTTAACCGTAAAAGCCACTACCCCATTGAGACCCTCAATTTGCGCTTCAGTGCTAAAAAAAAAAAAAAAAAACGTTTAAAAAGTATCACTTTCTCAATTGTTGTTTTTGTTGCCTTGAGTATGTACATGTTTAGTAATCAAGCATTTTTGCCTTTTCACAATTTTGCAACTTCAAAGTTTACCGCCGAGGGTCAAATATTTGCATTTTTTTACGGACTTTGTAAAGCTCTCGCGAGGTGTCAGTAAAACAGTGACTCGGGGTCGGGGTCTCTTTTTTTATCATTATTTTTTACCTTTTTAAAGTTTTTTTCTTTTTTGTGTCTTTTATTTTTATTATTTTTTTAATTCAAATGCCAATTTCTCCCGATTTGCATCAGCAGTGCATCATTGCTAATCTTCGCATATAAAGGAAATGAAATGCATTGGAGCCTCATCACCGCAAACGACCGCGTCACATTTCAGTCAAGACAGTCCAATATAGAAACTGTACAAATTTCTTTTCTAGTTCACCGCTGATTTGGGTAATGCAGAAAGCGACAAGCAGAAAAGTTGATGCCTGAAACAATGTTTTTTTTTGACAGTTTAATGCGGGTACATAAAGAGCTAACGAACTTGTCAAAGGTAACGCGGGCTTTTGGATAAGGCATTGGATGTCGTCGCCGTTTGGTTTATACGTCCATAAGTTAGACGAGAATTAAGATATCTACTAGGGTCAAATAAGGATTAACGCCTATAAAAATAAGTTAAGTCTCAAAACCTTAGGATAGGTCATCGGTGACAACACTCGATGCAGTTCTATTCTGGCGGACATTGATTCCGTGAATTGACTACCTTTTACTCTTCCAAGAAAAGAAACGACGCAAAACATTCAAGGTACGAGTATATTTCCTTGAACTAACAAATTCGTGAACTAGAATGTGCATGAAGTCACCATGAACACCCCCGCCGCCTTCCATGGTCGCGTTCGTTTGTTGAAACTCCCGTCCTTCCAACGTGTTGTAGAGGTTGATGTTTGATCACGTGTCCATTTTAGCGAGAAAACGATTGAAAGCCCTTCCCATGATGCCGAGTGTATAATTCACATTTGGTCTGTTATGGTTGCCGAAATGTAGCAAAATTCAATAAAATATATTTTTATTCAATAAAATATATTACCGTTCAATAAAATATATTTTCATTTGATAAGATTTATTTTGGTTCCATGAAATATATTTTCATTCGATAAAAAGAGATATTCATTCGATAAACTCACGTGGTAACCATAAGCCTGGTTTCATAGGTTAAACATGGCGACGGATGAAGTTGCCTAGATTGACTCCACGTGGGATGATATGAGTACCCAAGTAGATGTACTCCCTACAGTGGAACCCCGCTCTACGGACACGCGCTTAATACGAACACCCAGATATCACGGACAGTTTTGTTTGTCCCGACGAAAAGCCAATTTTATTTCTCTCAAATTAACTCGCTTAATACGGACACCTGTTAAATCGGACAGCGGACACTAGTAGTGAGGGGCACACCACAGTTTCCGGATTTTTGCGGTGGTTTCTCGTTAATACGCGGTGGCATACATTATCGCCGATGGTGGTGGAGGTGGAGGTGGTGGAGCTGTTGGTGGTAAAGGAGGTGAAAATAGAAATGAGGGGGAAAGGAGCGAAGATACAAATGAGGAAGGGGGGGAGGGGTAACAAAAACGAGGGGGAGAAAAATAGAAATGAGGAGGAGGGAAATAAAAATGAGGGAGAAACGAGCGAAAATAAAAATGAGAATGAGGAGGACGTAAGGTCAGCAAAAATAGAAATATTAAGCTCCGCATGGTTATTATAAATTTATGAGGCAAACTCGGCGATTCGGATAAAGAGTTGAGAGTTACCTTAATTCCTTCAAAATCTCTGGTAGTAAAACAATTTTATTATTTTTATTTTCTATTTAAAGGCAATAAAGTTCTTTTCAGGTTTCTCGAGAAATGTGTCTTGTTTAATAGCAAGTATTTAATTAGTCGCGTGTTTTAATTGACTATTTCTATGAACTTAAGCTGTCTATTGTTTATGATTAGTTAATTGGCTTTTTCCGCGGAGTTTTTATGCAAATTTAGGTTTTGGTTTCGTGGTCACTCTGCTTCTTGCATAATTAGTAGCTAACGGAGCGTGAAGAGAGGTTACTCAAGAGCTTAAGTCTCTGATCTGAAAGCCAAAAGCCCATTGACCCTTGTTAACGTAAGTAAAGGTGGACAGTCATCAACATCAAACATAACCGACTTTAATGTGTTATATACATATTGTAAAATCTCTGTGTGCAGGTTATTCTTATTCCGGGCACTGTAATAAACAAAGACAACAAAAGACTGTATTAACTCTTTAATCCTCAACAAAGCTTAACCTGAAACGAAACTTTTTAAGTCATTAGGCGCGAAAGGTGCTTAGTTAATTTAGGCGAGAAACACACACGACAAATATTTTTCATTATTTCCGAGTTTTCGGGAAAAGTCAGGTTATATAGAGTGTCAGAAAAGGCCAAACATAGGCCAGAAAGACCATAACCAGGCCTGAAAGGCCAAAACCACGCCAAAAGGGACAAAAGGAGACAAACGGGCCATTCGTAGTTATGTGTCTTTATTTTTCTCAGACACACGCGTGGGTGTCGCGTGATTTGTGTTTTGTTTTTTCTAAAGAGACTTCAGAATGCAGATTCTTTTACTTAGAAATTGTAGATCCTGGAGCTTGCGAGTGGCCAAAGGGCTTTCGCCTTCTTTGGAGCAAAAGTCTACAATAATTTATCGAAGTATTTCAAAGACACGGAAAGTCTTAGCGTTTTGAAAAAGAGACTTTTTAAAGAATCTTTTCAATTAATATATTTTTTATCGTAATTTTTTTCTCTATTTTGTTATCTAAATGTAAATAGTTTTCGTAATTATTATTTTTATTTTCACGTATGGCGGAAGGGCCTCCAAAGAGGAGCTATACAATAAAGTATTTATGTATGTACTATATGATGTCATATATCCAAAAATAACTTCAGAAAACCTGTCAAACCGGTGATACCGACCATGACTGCCATAAGTTAAAAATAGAGCATGACATCACTGATAAACCTGTCAAACCAGTTCATAACCTGTTGGTAAGACTAAGATAAAATATGACGTCATCCCATAATCAGCGAGCAAGACAATAGGCGGTGACGTCATCGGCGATAATGTATGCCACCGCGTATTAACGAGAAACCACCGCAAAAATCCGGAAACCGTGGTGCGCCCCTCACTACTGACACTTGTCTGTGTCCCGAGTGACAAACCCTCATACATCGTACACTGACATCATACATACGGACACTGATTATCTACACACTGGCTGTTTTCATTGTCACAATTAATTGTAGACATTGCACCCCGTTCAAATAATAGGCACTTTACGCAACGACGACGGGAGACTGTCACCACGGCGTTCGCGCCAAAATTAGGTCATGCGCATGCGTAATCGTGAACGCCTTCATGCGTGAAGGCCGTCGTGCTCCCGTCCACGACTTCAGTTCGCCTGTTTTCACGTCGACTAGTGAACGTTGATCGACTGGTGCTTTAAAAGGTGAGTATATAGGTCGAAGTATGTTATTTTCGATTAATTTAACACTCCATCGACATTTCTTTTCATCTTTTTGTAAGCTGATGGATTTGCAGCCTATTTTGACCGGGTTGAGCTATATTTTTCATTTTGTTTACAGTACTCAGAAAGCACGCGGGCGGACTCTTCGAAGATTCTCCGAAGGTCTTCAAACGTAAGTTAAACGATTTTAAACCCATGAAACGTTCGTATTTCTTCCTATAATTAAGCTTAGTGAAGGTGAAAGCTGTTGTATATTCGGTGTTTGTTTTATAAGGCTACACGTTTAATGCTTTCTTGCAATTGTTTGGAAGCTAAACTTGATCAACCTTGCGATTTAAATTATCTCCATAGATGAATACTGCAGCAGCAGCAGCTGAACCAGAAGTACAGCTGGTAGCAGCCACAAATTCAACGAAGAAGAAAAGGTGAGCCTTATTTCATCTTGTCACAACTAGTGTAACTGTAAATGTACTGATAAACATTGCGTTTTACACCAGCATCGTGTATCTATTTTCAGTAGATTATTCAGATTATTTGATTTACATATACATCCAGTGTGTTTTGTGCCAAACACACATAAACCCTGTTTATACGAGCAGGTTCGCGGCTAAAATAATACGTGGCTTATTTATCCACGGACTATTTTCTCTCTTATAAACGGCCCTATAGTTTGATTGCATCCCGGCTTATTCAGTATGTGTAATCAGGTGGTGAAACGTAATTTGTGAGAAACGTAAATTTTGAGCATAAAGCAAGAACAAGTTGGTCTTAACAGTACGCATAGTAGGGAGTGTTCATTATTTACGGGGAGGGGGGCTGGCAAATGGGAAAGCGTAACGTTGAAAACTTTTTAGACCCCCCTCAACGATGAAGGAAAACTTTTTTCGCCTCCCCCATCATGAAAGTAAAAAATTTTCTGAACCCCCCCCCCCCAAGAAGATGATCTTTCACTCTGTGAGAGTAAACTTCACTTCCCCCCCCCCCTCCCATTTGCCAGCCCCCGCCCCCCATAAATGATGAACACTCCCTTAGGGGATTTGCTGAATAGGTGTGAAGAAGAAAATTGCTTGTATATATGGTGATTAAAAATTATAGTGAGAGCACCCCACCTCCTCTCCCTCCCAGGGCTCATAACTGTGATTTTAGCCAGTATAAGGGTATATGGACAACGCTCTCCAATGCTGAGGTTTATAAAAACTAAATACCTTCCAATTCACTGTTTTACTTTTCATTCAGGGCATCGCCTATGACTTGGACGCCCGAAAAGGACGAAGCCCTGTGTAAGCAAATCATTCTAATGGAACCGTTTAGATTTCGACCAAGGACAAAAGAGAGTGGAAACGCATGGTCGCAAGTTGCTGATGACTTAAAACAGATCAAGTCTCTTAACATGAACGTTGACCAGCGAGCTGTTTGAGAGCGTTACAAGATACTTAAGTCCCACTTCCTTCAAAAGATGAGAGAGGAGGAAAATGGTTCCGGTATAGCGCCTCCCGAGCTGACCCCAGTTGAAGCAGCATTGGAGGAGATCATCGAGAAAGAAAAGGAGTTTGAGAAGAAGCACACCACTGAAGACTCGGATAAAAAGGAAAAGGTTGAGAAAGACAGGAAAACAGCCGAAGAGATGCGCCAGGAATCTCTAGAAACTTTCGCAGAAACCAAAAAGAGAAAGGCTTCAAATGGCGAAGAAGAGGAAACAGAAGGAGCGAAGTTTAAAAAAAGCCGGCGTTCAGTTACAGATACGCTTGCGTATCTCAAAGATAAATCAGATCAAGAGTTGGTAGTAAAGAAGAAGGAGTTGGAAATGCAGAAACAAATGCAAGAAGAACAACTAAATGAGCAAAGAAACATGAGGCAACAACAGGCCGGCATGATAGAGGCTTTCAGCAGTATGCAACAGTCCATGCAGAGGCAACTGCAATAGCAAACGGAGCTGCAACAACAGCAGCAACAACAAAACAACCAGTTTATGATGATGATGATGCAGATGATGCAAAACATGAAAAACAGTTAGAAAATTGATTTAACTGGTTTTTTACTGACTGACAATGTTTTCGTCAGTTATATGTTGTGTTAGAGCAAGGCAGTTGTTTCTCTATAGGTTTTATAAATTTGAGAAAAGTTTTGCAATTATACTTAGTTGAAAGTTGGTGGACACCCTTTCCTTTTATCAACGTCATTTGTAACACAAAAGCAAAAGTTCAATGTTTCTTTAATAGTTGTTTCCTCTCTTTATTATAACATTTTTAGCAATAAATGTCTGATGCTGACATGAAGTATATTGCCTTGGTTATTACAACAGCATCCCCTGGGGTACTCCCCTTCATAAGCTATAAAGGTATGTCCCCCAAATTAGTTTAGCCAGAGTGAACCGCTCCACACGCAAATTTCCCTTCTCTAACGGAGCGGTTACTCAGGCTAAACTAATTTGGGGGACATACCTATGGCTAAAATGAGATGAAGTTGATTACAACGTGTTCAAGGTCTGAAGGTAGACATACGGTCAGAATTTGTTTTTTGCTAGCTAGCTAGCCTGAAACATGGTATGAATTTCGTCGGGAAATTCATCTATTTTGGCCTGAAATGAGTAAGGGTTTAAAGAAATGGCCAATTAATTTTACAATTGTAAGCAGCAATAGGACTAACTAAACTCAACAACTGTTAAACTCAGTTTAAAGTTTTTATCCAATACTCGATTTCACTGGAAATACGCTTCCAACATAGGTGGATCCAAGCCAAAATACGACGATGTTACGGACTGGTAAAGACATGTGCGGGCATTCGTCAGCAGGGCACACACCATGTACATTTTGCCAACTGCACTTAAACGAATTTTCAAGTTCTTCTTCAAATCCATAAAAGCGAAGTAATTTATAATGTCTCCGAAAACCCACTCTACTGATGTTCTAACACTGCTCATTGCACTGTTGTATTCATTCTGTAGAGGGGTAATCCTGGCACCTTTGAATGGTCCTTGAAGGTGTATATTTAAGGGGTAAGCCGGATCCCCATATACACATAAGGGTTGACCAAGAGGGGAAAATGAGTGGCGTTGCAAATCGCCAAGTAAAGCAGACTCTACTAACATACCACTGTCATGTCGTCTCCCTTCAACTGGACCATACAGGTTAGCTATCAATCCATTTGGGGCGGCAACGGACTGAAATTTTATGGCATGGACCCTCTTGTGTCCGTTGTACAGAACTCTTTGGTTTTTCCCAGGCCTAGAAACTGGCCTAACCGTTCCATCGATAAAACCCCAACAGTTTTGAAGCGGAGCTCCTGTAGCATGAATTACATCGGCATAATTCTGAAGATTGGCCTGAGAAAGCCATGGCTGGTTAAAACTTCGTAAACGGTGGTTTTGTGTTTGATAAATGAGTTCATCATTTGGTTCGATATCATGCAAAGTTGTGGCACGGGTCTTGCAAATCTTGGCAGCATATCCGAATATCTACATGGGTATGCAAATCGTTTAAGAAAAATACACAGAGCTTCAATTCCGTCCACAACAACACGATTATAGCATCTTATTTCATCTGGAACATGCATCACTTCAGCAAGACGGTAAACGTCGTTCTTGAGGAATCTGAATTCCGACTTGCATTCATCGTCCGTTAGCAGATCAAGGTCAAACTGGTCGTAGCTCCAATACGGTAGATCAAGGTTGTTTGACTTGTTTAAATCGTACAAAAGCAAAAATTCTTCATCATTTATCAACTTATCACTGTGAGCAAAAAGCAAGATATCTCTAACTTCTCTTAGAGAAGGCATACCGTATATCAAGAGCAGGAATACAGGTTGTTAAATCATTAGTCGATCAAATATAAACACAAGACAAGTCAACGCGGGCCTCGTCGCCGATAAACTCGACATTTTCCCGCCGAAATGAGTGATTTGCATTTCGCGCCGTCCTCGAATCCATCATTGCGTAACGCAACGGACTGAGTTTGTCGACCTAGTTACTTTCTGTCGCGAACCCCGTCGTGAAGCTATCCCGTCGTTGTTGGGTAAAGTCTCTAATGACACATTTTTACGGTTTAATACGATTTTAATCCTAAAAAAAACAGCAGCAAATAGCGGAAATGTTTGATCATTAAAATAACAATAAAGTAATTTTAATCCGACTGACCTGCCTCGTCCCCAGGCGTCGCTCCTTGATCGCGTGCTGTTCGTGTGGCGTTGTGGGATTGATTTAGCGCGGTGCGCATGGCGTTGTGGGACTGATGCACAGACGAAGGGAGACGCGCTCCGCGTTTCGCCTCCTTCTCATTAACGCCCGCGCTCCCTTTTTTTTCGCTCGGCGCCTGGGGACGAGGCAGCCGACTGACTATGACAAATGTGAGTAAGGTTACAGTTACTGTACAGATAAGAAATTAAACAACGTTTTCTTGACGTAAAAATGCTTGTTTTATTTTATGTACACGGACACCCGGCTTACACAGACTAGACACTTTGGCTAATCCCCGTGGTGTCCATATTTAAGGTTACCGTACCTTCAGGGGTGGCTTCAGTTTAACGGATGCGGCGCCTCTCGGTTAAATCACAGATACCCAAAACCCTATATCAAATTAAAGCTTATAGAACTGGGTATTCAAATATGTCATTGCTCTACCAAATTAATAAATTCCCAGGTTTTCTGTAAAGTCGAAACTTGAAGGTTCAGATCGTCGTTCGAGAGTTCCAACTCAATGCGATTATTATATTTTGGAAGTTTGTTTTTTTCCTCCAGGTCAGGATCCCAAAAGCTTAAAAAAAATGTCGGGGTTTTCCTTAATTCGATTGCGTTCAAAAGTTACAGAACATTTTCAAAACTGAGAGAAAATCATGCGGAATGAACGCACGGAAATGGCTTTCAAGGAAAGAATTTTTAGAATTATCGAATTCCCCGACACGTTTTTGTTGATTATATATTTTTCTGGAATCTCGCCAAATTTGACTGAAATCGGCCAAATCGTTGTTGAGTTGTAGCTCTTGAAAGTGTCCCCTCCAAGCGAAAATTAAAGTTTGAGAAAACAGCACTTAAAAAAAAAATCTCGGTACCGCCCCCTAATGCCACTTTATCCACATATGCCGATGACACTCAAATATTTTACGCGGGTAATAATGAAGTGGAACTCGAACAGGCTATTAGCACTGATCTTAAAAGGGTTGATGAATGGTTTGACAGAACAAAATACAAAGAAATCCCAGCAAATACACAGCTATCGTATTCGGCAATCTACGAACTGGTCCACCAAGATTTGTATGCGAAAACACAGTCATCCCTTTAAACGAAAAGGTGGAATTGCTTGGTGTTACGATTGACAAAAAGCTAAAATTCGATGCACACGTAGCAAAGATCTGTCGTCGAGTAAGTCAGCAAGTGGCTGTACTGAGAAGGCTAAAGAAAATGCTGCCGTTCGAGACGTGTATGAAGCTGTACCAGTCGTTCATTGTACCGCACTTCAATTACTGCGCAGAAACATGGAACTTCTGCAGCAAGAGCGCAACCACTAAGTTAGAAAAACTCAATGAAAGAGCACTGAGATTTGTTTATAGAGATTATAGCTCGTCGTATGAAATGCTACTTAAACAATCTGGCTACCAAACGTTGTTAAATCAAAGATTGGCAAAGATAGTGACTACTGTATACAAAGTAGTTAATAGGCAGGGCGTGTCAGAATCACTATGCGATCTAGTGGAACTAAGGGAAAGTAATTATAATCTTCGAGGAGACAAAATCTTGACATTACCAAAAGTAAATACGACTAAGTACGGACTTAAATCACCTAGATACGAAGGAGCCAACCTGTGGAATAAACTACCGAATGAATACCGAAAAGCGGACTCTTACAAACTGTTCAAGAAACAGATATTAGATACGGATTTGGCCGGCCGCTACATGTTGTAATCAAATGCTGATATATTTTTAAAACATTTTATACAATTTTACACTATATATTCAATAATCTTAGAAACATTGTAAATAGTATCTTTCTCATCTTTTTCAGTATTTTCATTTATCATTTTCATTACTTTTTCCTTTTATTATTATTATTACTATTTTATTTTGTGACTATTCCTGTAAAGTAGCTGGTTAGCTAAGTGTTTAGTCACGTTAATAAACTTACTTACTTACTTACTTACTTACTTACTTATGCCTTTATCGAAAATTAGCCAATCATTTTGCAAGCTACTTTTTCTTCCGGTCACCTCCTGTGAAAATTTTTTTTCGTAGTTTTGCACGTACTCGCGTTCCAGGGTAATAAACTCCTTCGCCATTTTGTTGGATATCTGCGGTGTTTGTTGTACGTCGATTTTGTAATCTGTAATCATTATGGGAAAAACAAAACGGGGACTGAAGCCGTCCTCGTCTGTTGGGCTGAAGCAGAAGCGGGTAAAATTGTCAGCACAAAGAGCTACGAAATTATCGGGGAACCACCGTAACCGCATGTATTGTCTCAGTCAAAACGAAAATTCTTGCTACTCTTTAAAAAGCCGGCGAATACATCTATTCGAGCGAAATATTGTTGAGAATAGCGAAGTTTCGAGATTGCTTATCGAACGTTCTGGTGATAATTCGCTCTTGTATGAAAGTTCCAAAACGTTTATAATGCTGCGAATAGGAAACAAGTATCCGTTTGACGCTTGAAAGAAAACGTTTAAACGGAACCGTCTAGAAGAGTTGACTCCGTTTAACGCTTTGGAAATTACACTAATACAGTAAGTCTTTATGAAAACACAAGCGACGACTTTCGCCTCACTAGTTATCTTGTAGCGACGGCCGACGTTGAGGAAAGATCAAGACATACTGAGTAATTATTGTGCCTCTTGATTGTTAGCGTTATTATCCAATTTTTTTGTTTTGTTTTGTTTCCGCTTGCCGAGACTTGTAACGTTTACGCACCCCAACGCATGATTCAGTGATCTGATAACATTCAGCCGCAAATAATAATAACAATAAAAGCAAATAATAATAATAACAATAAAAAAGGCAGCTCGTGAAGCGCGATTCACGGACACCCGAATTGAAACAAGCGCGTCTCCAAATATTCGCTTGGCTAGAAGATTTTAAGACCTTTACCTACTTTAAAGTGTACCTTAAAGCTATTGTGTTCTTTTATCTTAGTTTCGTACTCAAGCAAACGCAAGTTCTTCCACTAAATGCAGGATATTCGAAGTGCGGGAACGCGAGGGGTTGAACAATATAGAAAGACCGTTCGCGCGATTATCGCAACGGGTGGTTACACCGGCAGCAATATGCTGTCAATCAAAGTAAAATTTAACTTCCGGTGGAAATCGCTTACGTCACAATTTCTCGGCAAATACTCACTCTTTTTCTAAAATTCTTGTTTTTATCTTCTGCTAAAAAAAATGAAAATACATTTTTTTCCCCTCTGAACGTACAAGGTAACTTTAATGACCGGGTTCCACTGTACCTGCTGCCGTGGAGTGAGTACCCAAGTACTCACTACTTGCTCTTGTCTGGCCTCGTAACACAGTCAGTAAAGCAACGTATGATCAAATCTGGAGGTCGTGGGTTCGATTCTTCTTTGCCTCGTGCGGTTTCCCATCCCTTAATGCTAGGGCTAATGTTCAGTGGGAAATTCATAGATTCACTTGAGCACTTTAACATACACTGCAGAGTTAATACAATGATCCATTTGTGTCCTTAGTGCTTGTGGCACAACATTCATTCGTTTTTAAGAGTTTGTTGTAAGAAGTCTCATTATTATTATTGCTTCACCAGTAAAACCTCTTTTGACACCTGGTGAGTGACACGAGGTATAGTATATTAATTATTAGGTTGTTAATGAACTAACTTGGTGTACGTCTATTAATTATTCACTACAAATTCTAATTTTAAAACTTCACTAAATCTTCAATATTTCTTATTTCTCCTAATTTTACCAATCCTTCTAATCTTAACCCAAATATACCCAAAAATCACCCAAAAATTCACAAAACATCCTACAACATAGATTCACAGCATGAGCGTAGAGTTTTTGGATTGCTTGAAACGTGAGCGAGATATTCCCATTAAAGTCATGTCAAGTGGCGGAAAATGGCGTTTAGGTTAAGTCCCTCTTAAGTTAACAATCACAATGAAACCATAAAACAAAGTTAAACTTAATACTAATATTCGAGACTTAGAATCACTTCAGGTGACAGGTCTCTTTTAATTATTATTTATTTTTCTTCCCTCTCCACGCTGGAACTACGCAAAAAAACAATTTTTGTTAATAAATAAATAAATAAATAAATAAATAAATAAATAAATAAATAAATAAATAAAATTAATAACAATATATTTGCTATCACCAACGGACTATGGTTGTCGAAATGCAGCAAAATTCGACAAATATATATTTTTATTCGATAAAATATATTTCTTTCTTTCGATAAAATATATTTATAAAATATATTTTCATTTGATAAAATATATTTTCATTCAATAAAAATAAATTTTCATTTGATAAAATATATTTTGGTTCGATAAAATATATCTTCATTCGTTAAAAAATATGATTCCCTACTCCCGCCTTCCAAAAATGCGCTGATCAATGTTTTGGGTTCGTGTCAATCTCGTACCCCAGATAGTCTCCTTCGCAGCCGCTCTGGCCGGACTGTTACGGGAATGGTTTTCAAACAACATCGGACTGGTTGTACAACGAACCTTTACCGCTCGCAGCCAGCTGAAGGTTTTTGTTTTCGTTAAACGATTAGAGTTTAACCTTGTTCGCGTCCTTTAATCCCGGTTTTTTCTTAATTTTCACCCAAGGCGGCTTTCTTGTTTTGCCCTCTTCAAATCTAAAATGGAACGCTGTTTCACTGTATAAAACGTCGTGACATGCAGGTAAACCTTTGCCGCGTATTAAAAAGATCAACACAGCCCCGTATAAATTGGATTATGACACCCTCACTAGCTCACCGCTATTCCTACAAAAGTGTTTTTTTCCAGATAGCTCGCGTTATTTTCAAGCATCCCTTTCTTGTTTCAACAATTACCTAAAAAAGTTTTTTGAGAAAAATTCAACCTTTCTTCCCTATCAGTAACCTTAAACGTCCACGCCGTGATCACAGTAGTCCAAAGAGAATTCGCTATTTCCACCCACCCATTTCATATTCAATGGCTGAATGGCCCATTGTCTCTTACCCACCATCAATCTTGTCCAAACCAAAACACCTCCGCCCCCTTCCAATCACAATACAACATACAATACACTGGCTCAGTAGCCTGCGAACACAGATGTATTTCCGGCTGTCGCTTCTCTCCGCCAAAGGCTTGACAGTTGGCGTGTAGCCTTCAGAACAGGCGTTATTTTTCTCCCTTTTTTAGGCAAACGGAGGCAAGCGCGAGTCACACACGGCTCACCTCCGCTCGCCTATAAAATGCAAAACAACAACAACAACAACAACAACAACAACAACAACAACAACAACAACAACAAAAAACCAAAAACAACAGCAACAAAAAAAATCACGCCTGTTCTGCGGGCTAGTTTGCGTGAAACAAACAAGAGCCCCTCCTGGCAGGCTAGTCCGTGGAAACCACTGTTCTCATGACGAGATTCACGAGGTGCTGAAATATCGGACCCCTACGTCTTTTGCCTTAGCAAAAGACGTGTTTGTCTGTAAACATGGCGCATCCGGCGCTGCACAGAGTAAAAGTTCTGGCTCTGAACTAGAAGACGTACTGTGAAGCGTCGTGCACTCAAAGCTATAAAGCGATGGTACTCGCAATAGCTCTTTTCAATGTCAAAACAGGAAAACAGTCGGGTTTGTCGCATCCAACCAGGGTTGTTTATTATTAAACGGTAAAAAATATTCACACAAAATATTTCCGTTTAATTAATGCCCAACGAAACGGGAAAACACTGCTACGGTTCGGTCTCACTACAGATCACAGAAAATACAAGTCAAACTGTTTTTCGGAATCAACTAATCAGCACCAAGGTTTTCATATGCAACAACAACAACAACAACAACAACAACAACAATTTATTCAGGTATTTCCATATCTATACATGGCATTACCTAAGTTAGTTATTCAAATGTATAAAATTACAAGTTTTTTGTACGATTTACTTAAGAAATAACCTTTTGTATCTTAACTTCATAATATCGAAAATGAAAGCAGCAACTGATCTGCAAATGAAGGGGTCTATACTATGAAAAAGAAATAAAATTTTTGTGTTGACGTCTAGGTCTTTAAAAGAGTTCTATTTTTGAATGACGTCGTCAAAAAATTTCGAACGGAAATTATTATAAACTATACAAAAGAATAAAACATGAGATTCATTTTCAATTTCTTTAGATTGACGCAACCAACAAATTCTCAAATTTTCGGGAGTCTTGAGGACAGTGTGCCTTCCTGTTTGAATGTGTAACCGATGGTTCCCCAAGCGAAATTTATTAATAGCAGTTCTGTTAAGAGGATTTTTTTATAAAGTCTAAAAATACAGCTTTTTTGGTGTCTGTTTGTCTGTTAGTTTTAAGAAGTAAGAGTTGGTGGTTAATTGAAGTTTTCCACATATTTTGATTGATGTGGGCGGTAAACGCTTTACTGTTACTTTTTAAAACCAAACTGAACTCGAATTACATTTATTTGTTGCATAAAATTTGAATTTTCTGTATTAATCCAGACTGGAATTCATCAGCCATTTTTTTGGGAAAAATGTAGACAATGTTTTGCAATATTATTACCTGGCAAAGTTTGCAGATGAAGCCAAAATTTGAAAATGGAAATGTCTATAGTCAGTTTTAACGACAATCTACCTAGTTCATTTCTGGCTGCAACATTTGGACACTGCTTATTTACGCCTAAAGATTGTTTACAACGGAAAATATGGGTTCTTTCAGTTACATCTTTTTCCCAATTTTAAAATCATTTTTATCATAAATCCCCCATATTTCTGATCCATAAAGAAGGGTGGGTAAAAAGAGTGAATTAAAAAGTTTATTTGCGATATCAATTGGTACTTTTGAGAAATCTAAATAACGACGAGTAGCAAAGAAAGATCGTCTTACTTTATCATTTGGATTTATTTTACAAGTTTTAAAGTTTCCATTAGAAGAGAAGTTTATTCCGAGATAAGTGTAATTGCTTACAATTTCAATGCTGTGTTTATTAATCTGAAAACAATTTTTATGAACGATTGATTTCCTGTATTTCTTCTGAAATATCATAACTTTTGTTTTCTTTGGATTTATAGATAGTAGCCAATGATCACAATGTTCTGAGGGAATAGAGAGTTGCTTTTGCAGGCTTTCAGCTGAGTGAGAAATCAAAACTACGTCATCGGCATAGCCGGAGTAAACAATTTAGGAGGGATCCATTTGGTAAAACTATAGGATCTGTGCCTTCATGGTCAAGTAAAAAGGGATTTCATTTAGGTATAAATTAAACAACATGGGAGAGAGGATACAACCTTGCATATGCAATTGTTGTTGGTCAAAGCCGCAAATCTAAACAATGATCACCTTCCTTTCAAAAGAATGCTTTGAATTATGTTTTTTTATCCAGATCTTTCTTTATTCAACCAAAGCTGTTCGTCATAAAATTCCCAGAACTTAAATGATCTCCATATTTCCACTTACTGCCCAAAGAACCACACTATACTTACATTTAAAATGTCACTACTAAATGGCCTGTTTCGTGCTCTCCTAGGGTAGGAATTTTTTCCTTAAATATCAGTTGAAAAAGCGTATACGGTCAGTCTCTTTCACGAAACTGTCTTCTTGCTGTCTAACTATTTTCTCTAGTTATTGGGAAGCTTCCGACCGCATCATAACACTCCTAAGCAATGCAAGGAATTGTTATCAACCCTAGCAGCCTCACGCCTCAAGGAAATGGTATACAGACATTCAGTTGGTCATGCCAAAATTACATTCCTCAAGGTCTTCTAATTACAGCGAATTTCCGTAGAGTAAAAGTCTGATATTTGTTTCTTGCCGTCAGTTAACACTTCGAACTTGATACCAATATTTTGCTCCTGGAATTAAAGGTGTTGCCTGAAGTTATTCTGTGTGATCACGTTCAAAGAGCCACTATTCATCAATGGTGACCACAAAGAACATTTTTATTTCCAGGGGCGTTGGAACCCACTTACCTAAATTATCCATAAACCTAAATAATGGACTGTCCCTTAGGCATCAGTCAAGTCGAATTTGGATGGCGCCATATAGTGTGACAGGTAGAATCAATTCTCGCTCGGCATTTTTCATCTCATGTTTCAAAACCTTCCTAGCACAAAAGTACCTCCAATATGCAATTATTGAGTCTGAGAACAAATATTACTGATTCTTCTGTTAAAGCACAGAACCCCCTCATTTTTACCTGTACGACTCAGGTACACTGGACCTACTTTAACAAACCCCTTTGTTTGCTTGTTTTTTTTTTGTTTAAGAGATTACTCCTGTGTCCTTGTTTTTGATAGAATCTTAATCATCTGAATTGCGTTTCCAAATTTTTTTTCCAAGCCGTTTTGCCGGCATGCACAAAGGCAAGGAAAAAAAAAAGACTTGCGAATGAGAGAATGGGGTAAAATTAGAATACTAAGAACAAATGACCTGGTCAACTGTGTCCGGCGATGACGCCAAACATTCGTATCATCGGGATAGTCAGAAGTGAGTTAAACTCTAGTGATTGATTTTTGGAAAGAGTGGAGATTGAGTGAACCAGCATACTTCCTTTTACAGTATACTCTAGCGGTATACCAGTATACCTCGAGAGTTTAATTAGCCAGTTGGGTCGCTGATACAAAGAGGTATGTGGAGTCCTCTGAAGAAATGAAAGGAACTGGAATACGTCCTCCATTTAAATTAGTTTAACTGATTAAGTATTTAATGAAGCTATCTGAATTTCCCGTTACGACTAGGTGACATCGACGATCGGCCAAGAACATCGACAAAGAGCTGATCAAAACAGAAGCGAACTTCTAGAATACTCCTTTTATTGGAAACAATAGATCAATATATGATTGTGCTGATGAACAAATTAGCAATTCTGATGAACTTCATTCGAGTTTAAAAATAAATTAAGCTGTGCTCTGTTGGATAAAGATAAAGGATGTCTGCTTGATTGGCATGGTCTAGCGAGGGCATGTCACATTCGTATTTCAATGATGTTAACTGTAGTCATAATTCATGATAAATCCTTTTATTTTCTTGAGGATCTGGCAAGACATATCTAGGAGGTAAGTTCAATCTTCAATAAGAAATATTATTTTTGCTACAGTCAATTCAATGGAAGAGTTGAGGAGAAATCGTTTAGTTCTCACTTCAATTTTTTCGCAGTATTCAGTCTTTTCCCGTGCTTTTCGGTTAAGTGCTTAATGTAGGCACTAGCCAGTAGGGTACACGTATTTCTCAAACCCTAGCTAGTATACACCTTCCAAGATATTTCTTGAGAGAGAACCTCGAGTTTGCAGGCTAGGCCGAGTTTCAGATGTGTTATTTTTAAACTCAAGCAAGTAATAACCTCATACCTTAAATAGTTTTGGACTGGATGGTAAACCAAATATGAGCCTATCAGATTTGCTTTTACTTCCTTAATTACACCGCCATCATCATAGCAACTCAATCAGACACACTGCAAACTGTGATCCGCTCTGATAAAGGGTTAATACTCGAAACCTCAGCTTTGAAATTTAAGTGTGACTATATTACGAAGTTCGTCAGCACAATCATATTGATCTCTTGTTTCCAATGGAAGGAGTATTCTAAAAGGTCGCTTTTGTTTTCATCGGCTCTTTGTCGATGTTCTTGGCCGATTGTCGATGTCACGCAGTCGTAACGGGAAATTAAATACTTAATCAGTTAAACTAAATTTAAATCGAGGAAGTTTCTTTCCCTTGAGACTCAATGAAAGACCAAACGTTCTAATAGTGTGGATAGATACATTTTTCTATACCGAAATGTTGTCGTATTCTAGTTCCTTTCAGTTCTTTAGAGGACTCCACATACCTCTATGTATCAGCGACCCAAGTGGCTAATTAAACTCTCGCGGTATACTGGTATACCGCCAGAGTATACTGTAAAAAGAAGTATACTGGTTCACTCAATCTCCACTCTTTTCCAAAAATCAATCACTAGAGTTAAACTCACTTCTGACTATCCCGATGATACGAATGTTTGGCTTCATCAACACAGTTGACCAGGTCATTTGTTCTTAGTATTCTCATTCACCCCATTCCCATTTAAGAGAGCAATTCTTTTCTTTTCCTTGCCTTTGTGCATGCCGGCAAAACGGCATGGAGGAAATAATTTGAAAACGCAATCCAGATGATTAACATTCTTTATTATATGGCTGGCTCCGCGAGCGGGCAAGATGAGTCAAATCCTGCGCTGTGATGGGCTTCCCGAGCGGACAAGATGGAGCGATCTTGCCCGCTCGGGATTACCTTGGATTACCCGTTGCCCGTCCGCTGGGCATCGAAAGTTTAATCCAGAGCAACAATGCAATCTTTTCTTCGTTTTTCTCGTTGTTCTGGGGGAAAACGCTTTCTAAAATGTTTGGTAAACTCTCAACATTTACTTCGTCTCGGTCCATAAAAACGCAAAAAAAGAACTTGGCCAATATCCAGCCATCTTGACCTTACGCTTGGTCAATAACGCATATATCACAAACAAGGACACTGGAGTAATCTCTTAAAAAAAAAAAACTAACTAACAAAGGGGTTTGCTAAAGTGGGTCCAGTGTACCTGAGTCGTACAGGTAAAAATGAGGGGGTTCTGTGGTTTAACAGAAGAATCAGTAATATTTGTTCTCAGACTCAATAATTGCATATTGGAGGTACTTTTGTGCTAGGAAGGTTCTAAAACATGAAATGAAAAATGCCGAGCCAGAATTGATTCTACCTGTCACACTATATGGCGGCATCCAAATTCGACTTGATTGATGCCTCAGTGACAGTCCATTATTTAGGTTTATGGATGATTTAAAATACAATAATACAATCCAATAATTTATTCAGTATTCCCACATATATACATGGTACTACCTACTTAATAAATCTGAATTACATTAAATAATTATGTCTAATAATTAAACTAGCATTGAACGTCGCTCCAGCATTGAATCATAAATTTAAGCAGCAATGGCTCTACAAACAAAATGATCGATGTTGGAAAGAATCCTGGAAAGTTTGTGAGTTATTCATGATAATTTCTCTGGAATAAAAACCTGAATGAATAGGTACAGACTCGGCTAAACGTTTAAGGGGAGGTTGAAACACTTTTAATACTTTTTTGACTTAAACTTGGCGTGGGCTAAGAGCATTTTTTATTTTATTTCAGTTCTAACCGAAATCAACATGTTCAACGTGCGAATCCTAAAAGGTGGTTGTCGTAGACGGGAGGCTGCAAAATTTGGAGTGGTAGGTTTGAAGAATATTTGTGTTTGTTTTGATAAATGGAATTTGTTCTTATTAGTTGAGTCAAAACTGATCACAATTGTCATTTTATGATCTACTGCAAAAAATTGAAAAAGTAAGCTTACCTTACCCAAGCCTTTCAAAATAAAGCTAACGTCTTACCGTGATCTCAACTTTTGAATTCTGATAAGCTTTAGTACATAATTTTAGCGTTGATCAGAGGCAGAGGCAGCTTGAGTAGTGTAATTATTTCCTCATCACGAAAAGGGAAAAGTAAAATAATAAAAGCTTCAAGATCTAAGTTAAGTTCTTATAGAAAGGTCGATCTATAGTTTATGAAGTTTGTAATTAGGCTCCGGTCGTGGTACACCTTTGATCAGGGCTCGCTGTACATGTTAAACGGCTCGCTCTTGATTTTGATTGGCTGAAAATAAGCTTATCTATAACTTGATAATCTACAGTCCTCGGATATGGTCAGAACAAGCCACGCACATCGAGTTACAGAACTTGTATTTCTTAGGCAGCACTTTTCACAGAAAAACCACAGAATTTCAAACTTTTTCGTCAAAAATAAAATTGCATGGACGCAAATTTTGTTTATGTAAACCATGAGAGAATTCAAATGACCTTTTATTAGTTGCCAGGAGTTTTTAATTTACTATTTCAATTATGTATATTGCAAAGATCATTGCAAGGCTCGGTAGGGTTGTGGAGGTCAGTGGGTAGCGATCCGAACGGTTTTTCCCCCCGCTTAAAGTACCGTTTTTCCGTCAGGGGATCTAAGCTTATTTTAGAAACCAAAACATAGCATTTGTTAAAACTTTTAAATCCTTTATAGCCATTTGATTAGCCGTATGGAAACATTTTCTCAAATAATTTAAGTTTTAGAACAGTGGGAAAAAGCATTCGCTCTACTGGGGGGAAATAAAGCTTGTTGTAAAAAGATAAAAACAACAACTCTAACAGTTTAAATGGGCGCTGCTAATTTTGAAGTGGCTGATAATTGTGCTAAACGTACTCCGATAATTACAACTGTGGCCACATTTTACACTAAGTAGTATTTGACAAATAATTAAGCAGTGGCATTTTTGTGTGTGGAATAACGACGAGTAGGAGGGTTGCTGAAACGCTCAAAATATTTTGATAATCAAGATAAGGGAGTTAAGCGTAAAATGTTTCTTTTATCGAATTAATTTAAGACTATTTAGAGAAGGAAAACCGTCTTGGAATGACAAGAACATTTTTCCAAAGACACAAATACATTCTATCTATGAATCCGGTGAGGCAAGAGTTTCCAATCGTAAATATCTTCTCTCAAATTCACCCTTCCACTTCCTGTCGTTTAGAAAGGAAGGGAGAGACGTATTACTCGTCTGGAAAAACTTGAGCTTGAATAATATTAGTATATTTAGGCATGCTAAGCCAATTCAGGCGGGGATCCAGGATTTTGAAATGGGGGGTGAATTTTTGTAATAATGTAATAGAACCAAAGCCTGGTTGAGGTGTTTGAGGTCTGTGCATCAGCATGATTGATTTCCGATGAATAATTAACATTTTCGAATTTTAGGGGAACGCAAATGTCAAAAGTATTATTTAAGATTTGTAAATTCATTTGCAAGGAGCCAATTCAATTGCAGGGTTTTCTATTGGAAGCATGGGTTTATATCTTGACCAGAGAGCGTGTTTGTTGAAATGATACCGAGAACTCATCTCTATCATTTCTAAAGAATCGTCAACTGAAGAGATCCACAAGATAAGGATCGAAACCGCGGTCTTGCCTGTCCATTGCCTTAAATGCTACAGAATTTACTTACGGCCGAAGGACTCGAAGCAGCCCCAGGCCAGAGCACGTAATCAAAACACAGGAGGAAAATACTAAGCTCCCTCAACACAAACCTCACAGTTACAGAGCTTAGCGGAGCGATAACAAAACACACAGCCGTAACTTAAGCGGCCTTTAGCCCTCAATTTAACGCATTGCATAGCTACAATGCTAAAGAAAGGATCAAGAGACAAATAACCGTGATAAGAAGCACAACTCCATCTTGCAACAAAAGCAAATAGCCGGGCCCGGCAATCTGACAAAAGCTGCAAGATAATGTATAGTTATTACACAGTTCAAATCCTATCCTTTCAACGATATAAAGAGAGGGTATACTGTCACCAGACGCACTGAAATGAGCCATACCAAGCCTAAACTAAATGCCACAAACGGCATAAGAACGACAGTCGCTAAACAGAACAACAAGAGGTCAAAATGACCTTTGAGGTCAAAATACAAAACACACGACAGTTAAACACTTTTTTTCTGGCTTTGTTCAGTGTCTATCGTGCCTGGCTATCGTGCAAATCCTCGAAATCATGAATGGCATTTAATAAGAAGAAAATCCAGCGCTAAAAGAAAATTTACAGGGAACACCACTCATTTCATAGAGAAAAGGGTTTTCTCTGAAAGACATACCCGTAAGGGCAAAACTATTATTTAGGCTGAACACCGCACATGAGAGTCGCGCAGGCCTGTTAACCCCATTACTGCCAAAAAAAAAAAAAAAAAGAAAGAATGGGGCTCAGAGAAAGGGGGGGGGGGGGGGGTGAAAATTCACCCATTTCACCTCCCCTGGATCCGCGCCTGCAATTAAGAGCAAGTACGTTTGCCAATCGACTCAAACAGGAATGGGTAATTTTGCCAACCATGGAAAGAAAATTGAGATTTTAAAATGTGTTTTACGTTAGCCAATCGACAGCATGTAAATTTAATGAATTTCAAGCTTTCTTGGTTAAAAGAGACTCGATCTTATTTACAAACAGTTTATACATTTTCCATCCATAACAGCGAATCTCTTGCTATTACACACGGCTTTAGGCTGTGCTTGTCGAAAGTTCTTCGAGTTGCCCTAGTTTTACATTACTACCTTCTGTAGCCTTCATCCTCTCTTGGCTAAGACTTTTGCGGCGTTTTCTCCACCAAATTGAAGTGAAACCAAATCATTTGTCACTTGCTCGCCACATTCTTCTGCGCTAAATGCAAAATTAATGCATTATTTTTGAGTTTTGATGGTTCAGTATTATGTCAGTTTAGACGGATGTTACTAGTATCCAGAGTGTTTAATCGTCGTTAAATTTAAACCACATGGCCTCCCTCTTATTTCCATGTTAATTTATTGTTTGCTTAAGTAAAGGCAATAATCTTTTTGTTCATGTTTCAGTTTTGGCGAGCATGTTCAACGCTTGATATAAGGAATCAAGCTGGCGCATCCAAGGGAACTCAGCTAAAGAGCTACCCAGCAAGTAAGGTCGCTGATCATGACTTGGAGAGCGACAAACCGCAGGAACTAAAAAGCCCGGTGTGTTCATACAACGAATGGGATCCCCTCGAGGAAGTCATCGTAGGACGCGTTGAAGGTGAATAAACATAAAAATATACTGTGGCTTGACATACCCGACCGAGCCTACTGCTTCAGTTTCTTGTTACTTTGCTGGAATTTGGTGCATGCTGAGAGTTTCCAAAAAATACGAAACTTTTGAATGCAGGGGACAATACAATGCAATGCTATACAATGCAATGCAATGCAATGCAATGCAAACTTTAATGAGGGCTTCTCAGTGACAAATAAACTGTTCTGAAGACGTTCCGTTACCGGATCTCTTGTAGCAGAAATGCACGTGCCAGACGTCACTTTACGTGTAAACTAAAACCAAACTGATTGCAGAGCTGACCCTACGGTAAAGGGCTTATTAATTTGGGCCAATATTTCAACTAGTACAACTAATCTCCTTCAGGGCTAGAGTTACAATGAGAAAAACTAACGCCTCTTAAGAGGTATTGTAATTCTGGCCCTAAAGAAGACTAGTTGTACTAGTTGAAGTATTGTCCCAAACTGAATAAGCCCTTTGCCATAGTGTCAGCCAAGCAATCATATTTTCAGTTCTTGGTTTCGTGATACAGTGGGTACGTCAACAAGCAAATTTTTAAAAACTCTTTGCTAGAATCTAACCTGACTTAAGGTCGAAGGTCAGCTCTAAGTGGGTCTTGCTTGTTCAAAACTAAATAAATGTTATTAGCTGTTAGTTATTTCTGATAAAGTACAGTTCACTTCTCGGGCCTCGATGTCTTTTTAGTACTGCTAATAAAAAGGTTTGACGAGTCAAAAAACAAACAAAACAAAACAATAACAAAAAAAAAAAAACCTTCGAAAAAAACGCTTGAAACGTACGTCAGCACTCGAATCTCTTTGCGGTAGCGATTTTACCTTCAGTTATCAACTCTGTTGATAAACCAAACATTCGTCTCTACTCCCCACCGATGTAGCAACACAGTTCCTCAAGAAACTAGCCTCCAAATCTAATTTTAGTTTATTAAGTGTATATAGTACAATCATTTTTATTTTGAAAACCTGGTTTCCATTTGGTACACCCTCCTTACCGTGATTTTTTTTTTGTTATTTCAGGGGCTACTGTGCCGGAGCTCTCTGTCGAAGTGAAAGCATACGCTTGCAAGGAGAACTGGCCATTTTTCAATCGGTTTGGTGGCCAATCCTTTCCAGTGGAGCATCTTAGGAAGGCGCAGGTGGAAGTAGAAGAATTTTGCAACATCTTGCGACATGAAGGAGTGATAGTGCGCCGTCCTGA
Organism: Pavona decussata; assembly: GCF_977016875.1. Classification (NCBI taxonomy): domain Eukaryota; kingdom Metazoa; phylum Cnidaria; class Anthozoa; order Scleractinia; family Agariciidae; genus Pavona; species Pavona decussata. Next base: position 1,517,859 of record NW_028145718.1, read on the forward strand.
TGCATTGAACTTCTCAGAGGTAAAGGTGTAAGGGGAACAACAATTAACACTTGTGATTGTTTCAAGGTGAATCGCCGGCGACGTAATATCGTAACAAAGAGTGCATATACACTATTAAATTTTTATGATTGCCTTTCTTAACCTATAGTTTTAATGTTAGGTCTACAAAACTCCGGACTTCCAGTCATCCGGAATGTACGCAGCTATGCCACGTGATATTCTCATGGTTGTCGGTGATGAAATTATCGAGGCGCCCATGGCATGGCGGTCTCGTTTCTTTGAATATCGCGCCTACAGGCCCCTTCTCAAGGAGTACTTTAAGCAAGGTGCCAAATGGACGACTGCGCCAAAACCTCTCATGAGCGACGACCTTTATGATCAGGTAAAAACCTTGAGTATTTTTGAAGTTTATAAACCGTCAGAAGAATTACTATGTTGACAAAGTTCCATTGAAGCAGGAAAATTTGCTGTATTCAGTTTGAGTTAGTGACCGTGACGTCTGACCGTCTAGTCTCTCCTTTAATTCAGTTTATTGAGGTCTGTGTTTCAACTTTCAGAACTATCCAGTGCGTACAGAAGACCGCCACAAGTTGGCCGCGAAAGGAAAGTTTGTGACTACCGAGTTTGAGCCCTGTTTTGATGCCGCTGATTTTATCCGAGCAGGACGTGATATATTCGTCCAAAGGAGTCAGGTGTTTACAAAGTTCTTCCTTCTGCCACTTATTATTCCCGTAGTTGTTGTGTTAAAGGAGCAATATCACGGAGATTTGGCTGTACTTTGGTGCAAACTGCGCGAATATTTGACTAAGAACCTCCTCTCTTACACGAAAAGTAACCTTAGAGCACCGGGAGAAAAATATTAATTGGTTTCACTGAGCAAGAATATACCAAATTAAGATTTTTTAGTGATTTCTCCAGGCAGAACTTGAAAAAGTTCACCAATTTTTTTCAAGTTGCCCCATTTGCATCCTAACCATCCGCAGCCAAAGATAATTTATACTAGTTTCTGTGCACTACTAGGGATATTGTTAACAGAAGTGAACCATGATATTAATGATCCACTGATACAAATATATTTTCCACCTTTTAAAAGGGACACTAAAAATAGGTTACACTGCCCCTTAGCCTGTTCCAGGCTCCTAGAGAGACGCGCGAAGGAGAGGGCGAGGGGACGAAAACGACGGGGGTGGGGGAGAGGAAAAGAGGGAAAGAAGAGGAGCCTGTAATCATTCTCTTAAACACCTCATGCCGCCCACTTTTTCCAAAATGTGTCAACATGTCAAAATGTCAAACTTTTCATTGTCCGGGTTTCGATTACTCACGCGAGTTCTCGAGTTCGCGCGGTTGTCCTTACATCGCTTCGATGTCGCGGACACCGAAAGGTTCTCCGGGTTTGAGATTTCAACCCTCAAAATCCTGTAGATTTTGCCAAAAAAATTTGACGTGTCTTGGAACGAAAGTTCCCCGGGTGTACTTGTTCAACGCTGTTCGAAATAAGGAACTTATTAACGCGACGTTATCGAGCGACGAGACTCTAGTGTTGGCAGATGTTGTGTCTTCGCTTGGTTGTATCTTCGCAAGCTATTGAGAAACGAAGAGCTTTCCAGCGTCAGCTGCCTCATTTGTGCGAGGATCCTGGCCAGAATTTATGGCACGTTTAAATAAGTTAAAATGGGGTTGACAGACCTACACGACTCCCACTGTGTGTGCGTTGTTTTGATAAAAGCTTTTAAAATGCAAGCATGTCTTTAAGCGATTTTCCTTTTGTATAAGAGCTTCTTCCCTTTTGATCAAAACGTGATGCGACGGCTCTGCTTAATGGTGTTTATCTTAATCGTGAGGGGGGAATTCTCATATATACTGAATGGAGAGTTTCTTACTGATCATTCTGAGCCGTTAGGATTAGATTTTGATATGCCATTGTGTATGCTAGCTCTGTGGCATTTGTTAAAGTTTAGCGGCTAGGATTAACTGCAAGATTTCAGGTAGCGCTAAATAAATTTTATCTGTGAAGATACAGGATCCGTGGATTTCTTTACTTGTGAATTCATGTTTATGCTATTGCATATCACTGCGGGAAGATTGAAACTGCCGCAGGATGTTTGTTTATCACAGATATGAGTGTCTAACAGATCCTCGTCTTTCAAAGCTTATCATTGTTGTCTCTTGCTTTCGAGAGCTATAGCATTTGTTATACATTCGTCGCCAATTCCTATTGCTGCGGCCGAGAACCCTAGTTGTTTTAACTGCTCGACCTGATCTCTCATCACTGAAACCAACGGAGAAACCACTATAATGGTTGACAACGGCTTGACTTCACTTGAGCACAAAGCACTCGAGACTCGAGGAAACAGTTGAAATATCAAGCTCTTCCCGAAACCGGTGGGTAGAATGGCGAAAACGTCTTTCCCACGAGCTAGATTGAGAAGGCACGCTTTTTGCTCCTTTCTGAGTACTTTAACTTGCGGAAAATCTCGAAGACAATTCTCTAAAACTGTATTAAACTCAGTCTCATCAAAACCACGCGCGTGTGACACACTCGCCATTTTGACTCTTTCAGATTCTTTCGCGATATCTTTTGAGTGATGTCTGAACTGTCAAAACTGACCAATCAGAGGGTATACCGGGAGCTGGTATACCGGCATGAGGTATTTAAGAGAATGATTACAGGCTCCTCTTCTTTCCCTCTTTTTCTCTCCCCAGCCCCCCTCGTTTTCGTCCCCTCGCCCTCTCCTTCGCGCTTCTCTCTAGGAGCCTGGAACAGGCTAACTGCCCCTTTAATCATTTGTTAGGTTTACAGCCGAAAGCATGGATTGTTTATCTATCAAGGTCGGTCCTATCATGAGGACACAATATTATCTTGCGTCTGTTTCTTCTACGGAAAATTGCCGAGGCCAAAGAATTTTCTTTGACCGCGGCAAACAAAATTTTCTTCACAGAGCAGCAAGCCTGGGGAACTATAAGGACAACAGTCCTCTTACTGAGCACTCCGAATAATAATTTCATTCAATTTCAATCGCACTTAATGGGTGCTACGCGGTTCACAGTTTACAGGACTTGAATATCCCCATTGCTGCGAATGAAAAAAAAAAAACTAATTTCCACGACCAGCTTGCTCCCAACTGGCCTCCTCAGTTGGTTGAGCGCTGGCAGGCTGGGCTGAGTTGCTCGAAGTATGGTTAGCGCTAACCATTGGTTAAGAGCTATTAAAACCTATAGGTTGTCATGGTATTTAACCCGGGTTAGCGCTAACCATGCTTCGAGCAACTGGGCCCTGGTGATGTAATCCCAAGACCGTGAGCTTAAATCCCGCTGAGGTTAAAGATTTGTTTTTAACCTGGGAAACCAAATTTCCTTCAGAAAGCTCAGTAGCAAGCCCGGGGATTTACACTCATGTCCAGAAATGCAGGCAATGGCGTATTTGGCAATTTTGACGAAATCTTGCCACAGTCATTACGGTGATGGATTTGGCAAGATTTCGTCAAATTCCCAAATAAATGCAAATAAGCTAAACTCATGGAAACCTGCCATGTTGGCGGATATTTTGACAATTTTGGCGAATGTGACAAATTGAGCAAAAAATTGTCAAAGTGCCAAATGCATGCAAATAAGCTAAACACATGGAGGCCAGCCATGGTGAATTTGACGATATAATTTCGCCAAAGACCAAAATTCAGGCGAATGAACTCAAGACAAGGGTACCAACAAAGTGGCAAATTCGACGAATACAGCAAATTTGATTAATTTGACGATATTTCGCCAACTCAAAATTCAGGTGAATAAGCTTGATCAGGAGAAGCGTACCAACAAAGGGGCGAATTCGGCATATTTGTCGAATTCGCCACTTTGTTGGTACCCTTGTCTTGAGCTCATTCGCCTGAATTTTAGCCTTTGGCGAAATATCGTCAAATCCGCCATATTTGCTAAATTCGCTGTATTCGTCGACTTCGCCACTTTGTTGGTACCCTTGTCTTAGCTCATTCGCTTGCATTTGGTCTTTGGCGAAATATTGTCAACTTCGTCATTTTTGTCAAATTTGCCGAGTTCGTCGAATTCGCCTCTTTGTTGGTACCCTCCTCTTGATCGAGCTTATTACTCGGGCCGTAAGGCGGCACGAGTTAAAGTGCCCTCAACTCTTTGATTTGTTTTCTTTTGGTAGATTACCATATCTGTGAAGAACTCATTTTCGGAAAAAGTTTTTAGAAATATTGAAACCTTTTTTTTAACGAGCGCTAAAAGTTACTGAAATTTTAAATTTTTGCGCGCTTTAAGCCCCGCTGGACAAACTTTGATCTCGTGGGCTCATTAGGAACGAAAGAAAAGGACACAAATCCAAATCTTATGCATGCTGATTCCTTTCTCTACATTTCGAAAGTTGCTGCATCCAAAAACAACACATTTTTCAACCATGTTCTCTGTTTACAATTGAAGCATTACCGCGAATCTTCGGATATTTTTGCACGATTTGGCCGAGTGGGGAACTAATGCGAACAATAGGTGAAAATATCGACAAGACTGCCTTCACTTCTAGCGCTCGAAAAAAAAGGAAAAGGTTCAATATTTCTCAAAATTTTATTCGAAAATGTGTTCTTGAAAGTTATGGAAATCTACCAAAAGAAAACAAATTAAAGGGTTAGGGGCACTTTAGGGTTCCGGTAGCATTATCAAATTCTTTTTTATTTTTTTGGTCACGATGGGCCGAGAGATAAGACTTCGGGTCATGAGTTATTGTTCTCGGTCTCGTTTTTTGTACTCGGCTGGCACGATTTAAGTTTTCGTTGCGTTATAAAATTCTTTAAATAGGCTTTTTTTTATTTGTCTGAAGTGTCTGTACTGTTTAAAGCGAAGGACTTAAAGTGTTTTGTACGATATTAAGTCACATTTGAGTTCTCTCACGCGATATTTCAGTAGCTGGTACCATCTGCAATATCTTATCGCGAAATATCAAATTACACGTTTGATCAAGTTTTGTTACTTTTACCGCGAAATGATTATCTAAATAACTTGTAATCGAAGATTTACCTTTTTACTTCTAGTTTCTAATTAGTATAATTACTCAGGTGATTATAGAGATTCCGTTGATCTGATTGGTCGAGGATTGCGTCATATCCTGCTACAATCACCTCGCGCGAGGTGATTATAGCGGGAGCACTAACTTTCAAAATGGCCGCTTAGCTATTTGTTGACATTTCTGAAAAAGAAGTAAATAGAATGAAAGAAAATGCAATTCCGAAAGGCACTAAAGATGCAGCTAAGTCCGAGGTGATACTTTTCGAAGGCAAGAGATGAAAATTTTGCCAATTGTGATAAAAAACCCTTGTAAATTGCATGTTGTCGATCTGGATGACTTAAAATGAAGACAACAAATTAAGTTAAATTCGAGCAAGATTTTCTTTATTAACAGAATGATTTCACAAACAAAACGAGTTTAAGACAGAATTTGAAAGCATGGAAGTAAACAAGATGAATAAATGTCTCCGTAAGTTTTACGTTTCAGTGACGAGAAAAGAAAACAGTTTTTATAATCTGAAAACTAGTTTGTTGTCGGTTCGAGTGGCTCTCGACCACCATCTAAAGTCACCGCCTCACAACAAAATATTTTCATCTGCGACGACCGTGTACTTGTTTAGTGAAGCCAACAAATGACTTAATTCCTACCTGAAGCAGCTTATCTCCGAGGGCAATTTATAAGCGTCCGTTAACCGGCGAAGCCATCATGTCAACAAGAAATTGTGCAATAAAATGCTATCGCTAACACTTGTGATCCCGGCTCGAGTTTTACAGCAAACAGCCTGGTTCATCTCCATCTATTTTGGCAACCGGGCCGGAGAAACCCAACATTCATTCACAGAAGTCAGTGCTTCGTCTCAATGAAGCGGCAGTTAAAGAATACTGACATTCTGCTCGAGGCCGTGTGCAGTTTATCGATTGCGCATGTGATTTCGATTGAGCATGTGATCGGCAGACTGCGCGTCTCTGTTCATTGACGCGTGACGATTTGAAACAAACAAACAAAATCGACATTTTTCGGACGGTACTTGTTTTTCTCTGATAATCACCTGAGTAATTATACTAAAACAATTATTCGCCTCAGGCTCAGTAAATATTGGTGAATATTCTCCTCGACTTCGTCTCGGGGAATATTCACCAATATTTACTTCGCCTTCGGCGAATAATTGTTAAATAATAGCTTGGAAAACAAAACACAAGTCGCTGGACTGTACTGGACTCTCGCAGTTGTTGCTGCGCCTTTCAATAATGATTTGTGTGTTTTACTGCCGTCAATCATAATTACGCCGACAACAGTGGATCGAAAGCCGCCAAGACAGCGCACGAACATGATTTTTTTACGCCGCTGAGCCAAACGATTTTGTTTTCTAATAGGCCCACTGAGGAGATGTACGGAAGTGAAAAGCATAATGATTGCTTGTATTATTTTAATTTTTTTGTACTTCAGAGTCCGCATGTTTTTGAAAGCTAAGGCGGAATAAGGTGATGTTACACGGTACAACTTCACAACGAAGATGTGATACAGACGCGTGGACGATTTTCTGTGAAGATTTTGCGTTACAAGTTTTTGAACCAGCTTCAAATCTTGCAACGCCAAATCACTAATTCTCCTCAAGTTGTTTCGTGTGTAACATACATGTCGTCAATTTTCTGTGCAACGCCTTTCCAAAACTCTATTCGTTCCAAAGGAGAAGAAAATATTCCGCAAACGCCACGTCATCCTTGCACTCAAGTTCACGAACAAGCTGGTGGAATGCACCTCTATCTTCTAGTCTTCGTAGCCAATTCCTTGCCCAAACAACTCTCCTCCTCTTATTTACTCCTTCAAAGCTCTCTACTAAAAACAGCATTAGAACGACGCTCTACGCTATCTCCACTCGGTGGCTCCAGTCCTCTTTGTTTCACAAAATAACACCTTGTGACCTGGCCGTTAGTCTAATTTTTCGCACGCGATTCGTTGCACTAAAATTTAAAAATCGTTCCTTTAAGCACGTCTATTGGTAACGGATTTGCGTGCACACTGCGTTAAAATTGTTCGTGTAACATTAAATTAAAAATCGATGCTGTCTTACGCTGAACAATTGTCCTTGCGAATTGTCCCGTGTAATATCACTCTTAACTCGTGAATTGCTTGTAATAGCTGTGTTCGCCGTATTTCATTTCCTCTCCCTTTCCCAAGTAAAAGATGATTTCAAGCATAACTCGGTGTACTATACTTGAAATCATCTTTTACTCAGACACGAGTACGATTTTACATATTTTTCAATAGGCTCGCAGTAGGTATTCTTCCTGGACAAAGAACCATTCGCTTCTAATCCAAGGTTTTCACAAATCACTCTAAGATCTACTAACTTCAGAGAGTGAAGCTTGTTAGAGCTTACTAGCTCACATATGTTGTTGGAACCAAGTACAATCGGATGGGTCGGCATTGCCATGTCATTAATCACAATGGTTCTGAGTGTTTCATGAGCCACTTCAGATTGGATTGCAACAACGTCTTCTTCTGTGACATCCTCCTCTCTGATACCCCTTTGGCGCTGAACAGTCTTGAAAACAAACTACTGATCTGTTGTGAACTCCTCCATTCCTCTGGCGTGAACACAAGGTAACCTTCTTCGTTTCTCACAACTTTCATTTCTTTTGCTAGCTGGACAGGGTCTGCTTTATATCCACTTCTCGCTCCATCATAAAACTTTCTCAGCAGAAATTCCTTTGACTTCTCTGTCATTCGTGAGGGTTTCTTAACAACTTTCATGGCCCACCCCGGTTGTCTAACTTTACCACTTTCTCCAAAGCCAAGTTCAGATGTAGTACTTCTGCTTGGGCCTTGGAGATCAAGTGTAACTCCCGTCACTCGGCTTGCCCATTGTTGACGTATCTTGTCAAACATTGACTCTGACTCTAGCTCTCGTTTATGTTTGCCTGTGTCCATGTGCTTGTCTACCTCTGACTGCGATCTAAAAGTCAGAATGCACCCAGTCTCCCTTCATGGAAAAATGTCAACCTGATTTCTAACAGTTTCTACCAGTGTGCCACGTTCCTTGATTGGTGGGCCAAAAGGTTGGATGTTTTTTAAACCAGTGTCCCCTTGTGAACTGGTCTGAAGATCAGCGTAGGATATTAAGCGTCCTGGACCAATATTGTAGGCCTTCCATACTCTCATGCCAGTGTCGTCGAAATGGAAGTTGTTTAGAATACTGATCCGCGGAATCTTGCTCTCCTTGTTTGCTTCCTTTGAGGTGTCAACTTCTACCACTGCTGCACGACATCCCTTTAGTCCACCATGTGACTCTAATGCCTCCTTCATTTCCTGAGCAGTGGTAACATTATGTTTCTCGTTTACCCAGCGTCTGATATGGGCCTTCATAGGTGCTGCTTTTTGATCGCATATGTCCTTTCCAGCTTGCGGATCGGAAAAATCGTACCGAATTGGTCGGACGCCAGTTAACACCCCTAGTTCTGGTAAGCTGACAAGGGGTGGTCCATTATGGTAACAACAAGCGTTATCAGAACGAAAAAAAGCTTTGTTAACACTGGGATATTCAACCTTGATAGTTTGTAGCAAGTTCTCGATAACGGACAAAACGGCGAAACTGTTCTGTGTGCAACTATTGAAAAAGTGAACAAAGCATTCCACTTCAAACTTGTTACCCTCCGTTCCTATCCTACCCTGGGTAGTGATGACTGCACCGATGTGCCAACTTTTTCCTCGTTTGCCAAAGAAGTCACTCATTTGTTCGCGATACTGCATCGGAAGAAACTTCATAGCCCAATCCATTATTATTAGGCAAGCTTCACTGTCGAGTTTATTGAGCACATCTTGTTTTGCTTCTTCTTGGTTGCAAGACCGTAGTAAATGAGCCTTCCACGCCCTGATGTCGTCCAAACTCTCTGCAAACTCATATTGTAATCTTGTTTTCTGTTCTTCCGGTACCTGCACGTCATCCAGCATTTTACCAACGTCCCCTAAGACTTTCTCAAGCGATTCACATCTTTCACACTGGTATTGATGTTCGTGATCGCATTCAGCACTAAACTCGGAAATGGCTTCGTCACTTAGAGCGTGAACAGTACAATGATCACTGCATTGCTCCTCTTTGCCAACGTGCGTCTTGTAGTCTGTTTTCAAATATCTTTTGCCATCTTTAAGTAACATTTGAGTGGAAGCCGTACTAATACCATGTTCCGCTAGACTTTCGACAATAGCTGATATTTTATCAAAAGCTTCCGTTCCCTTTGCTGTGACGTTGTCAAGTCCATGCAAAGACTTTTGCATAGACGCCGAACATACCTCTATCATCCTATACAGGGAGCGCTCGCTTGCTGGAAGAAAGCCCTCCTCTCCGCAATACTCCATGTATTGGCTTATTATTCGAGAAGGAATAAGTGTTCTGATTACTGCAGGGATAATTATTCTTTCGCCGGAATCGAGCTTCATGGTTTTAGTGCCGAAGGCCACATCTTGTACATACTCTGGCCTTGAAATGAAGTTGATAAAGTGGTCGACTTTGACAGGGTCAATTTTGGTGCGGTAAATGGGCCTCTCGAGAGGTGGCTGTCCTTTACCGGCTACTGTTGTGTGTTGACGGGCTTGATCTATTCTCCATTTGGACAAACCATATCTTGCAGCTCGCTTCGTGTGAAGTCATTCGCAAAGAGTGAGAGAATCTGGCGCTTTGTCTGCCATGAGTCAGCTTGATTATAAGCCTTTATTAATACTTCTACGATCCCTGTAGATGAATCAAAGCGCTTGCGCTTAGATGTATTCTCCAATAGTGGCTCCGTCTGTAATGCCTTCCACACAGGCTCCTCTTGCCCTGGTGCTATAACGGAGAGAGAGGCAGTAAAGGTCTCCTTAACCTTGCGTACGTAGTAGCGCTGCTGAGTGTCAGAAATATCATTCCAATCATTATTCAGTGTTGACCGGACAGGGCTGTACCGTCCAACTGAGATATCATCGACTGCTTCATTTAACTTTTGCCTCTTTCGATTTTGCTCCTCTATCTCATCGATCCAAATGCTAACTTCCTCTTCAGGAATAGAACTGTGCGCCGATTGTGAGGACTGTGAAGACTGCGTGGATTGTGAAAATGTCAATGAACTGACTGTTTCCAAACAGACACCAGCCGCGGGCTCATCGATTTCAGTTGTTTGAGGTGCCAAAACGTGACCGGCCTCGGGCGCATCTTCTTCATTAGTAGCCCAGAAAGGAGAGACCTGGGACATTTTTCAACCAATCTCAATTCTCCCCCCTTTCAGCATAAAAACCAAAAAAAATCAAGCAACAGCCAAAATTAACACCAGAAAGCAATTAAGTAGTATATAAAAATCAGAAAAAAATCAAAAATCCGACCACTTTTTCAAAAAAAAGTGTCCCAAATCAAGTCTCCCTTGATTTGCGTAAAAATTATGGTGAAACCAAAAAAACAAAAAAAATTCCAAAAAAATTCAAAAAAATTTTCAAATAAAATGGATTACTCACAACTTTCCTCAAAACAATTAACACAAATTTGTAAAGAACGACAGATAAAATATGCAGCAAAGATGAGAAAACAAGAGAAGATTGAAATTCTCTCACAGAATGATCAAGATCCTTCAAAAATAATCCACTCAGAAGCTAAAAAAAGAACAACAGATTACACTAATAACTATCGAGACAATGAAGAACAACGAGAAAAAGCAAGAGAATGTTCACGTCGTTGGAGAAAAAACAACCCTGAGAAAGCGAGAGAATATTGGCTTCAATGGATGGCGCACATTGAAAACGAAAAAATTCAACAAGAGAAAGAACTAGCAGAAAGCTGGAGAGAAAACAATCCTGAAAAAGACAAACAATATTGGGAAAAATGGATTGAACAAATTGAAAAAGAAATTCAAAGAGAACCAACAAATTATTGGGAAAAAAATCTCGGGAAAATTATGGGATAAAAAATTAAATGAAATTTTGATTTCCACAGAAATTCTCTGGAAATTATTCTCTTTTGAAATCATACTTAACATTTCCAATCTCAATTTTTCCATTTTTCACAGCATCAGCAATTCGGTTTGCTGATATTTGAAGTTTTTCCAATGCTTGTTTTCTTGTGTCAAATTCAAGTCTTTCATTTGGTGACTCAAAAACAAATTTTCTCAATTTTTTTTGTTTTGAAGGAAAACCAAAAGCTTTTCTGAGTTCATCGTTTGTGTATGCCATTTTGTTCTGAATTTTTTTTTTATTTGCCATTTTCAAAAGACTTGCATGAGTTGGATAAACTTTGATTTCATCACTTTTTGAAATAATTTGGTTCAAATAATCCAATGATGAACCATTGAAAAAAATTTCAAAAATATCTTTTCCACTCACTAAAATTTTTAATTCAATTTGTTCTTTTTCCATTTTATATATTTTTAAAAAAAAATTTAAAAAAATAAAAAAAATTCAAAAAAAATTTAAAAAAAAAATTTAAAAAAAAAATATATAAAATGGACAGATTGAAAGTTCCAGAATTAAAAGCTGAAGCAAAAAGGCTTGGACTGAGAAGATTCAGTCGATTGAGAAAAGCAGAACTCGTTGATGCGATAAATCAAGCTCTTGAACGAGAACGTGAAAGAGCTCGAAACCTCTCACCCATTTTTGATGAACCAGTTCCAGAAATAAATTCACAAATTATCCAACCAACAAGGGCAGTGAAAAAAAATCAAGATCAAATTCAAAGAAGAAAAAGTGAAGAAAAAAATCGCCAAGAAATCAGAGAACTTGAGGAAATGCTTGGTTTGAGAAAACCAACAAGCCCTTCTCTTCCAAAAATCAAAATATCAACACCCGAAGAAATCGAGAAAGACAAAAAAATCTCAAAATTGAAAGAAATCAATAGAATAAGAGCAAAAATCACAGAAACAGCAACTGCATTGAGTGGTTTTGCAAGACAATTTCGAATTGAATCAGAAGGAAATTTTGATGAAAGTGAATTTATGCAATTTGTCAAACCAGATGTTTTGCGATTGATGAGAGAAAATCGACAAACAAGAATTAGACTCATTCTCAATTGCTATATGACAAGAACTGATTTGACCAACGGAAATATTATAACTGCTTATCCATATTTTCATTCTCAAACAATTGAAAATCATGAAGGGACGAATGAATCAGAAATCATTGACTCTATGATTGAAACAATCAAAGAAAGATTTCAAAATTTCACTAACAGAGGATCAAACTGGGTTCTTGAAAGAGTTCTGTCACTTGACGTTCAAATGACACAATACATCCCACTCAGAGGGAGATCATACATCCCACTGCCAAAAATTCTAGCAAACAAAAAAGCAATTATCAACATGAAAAATGATGATAATGAATGCTTCAAATGGTGTGTCACCAGAGCACTTTTTCCTGCAGATAAACATCCTGAAAGAATTGACAAAAATCTCAGGGAAAATTCAAAAAGACTCAATTGGAATGGACTGAAATTTCCAATTGATGTGAAACAAATAACACATTTTGAAAAATCAAATCAAAACATTTCAATCAATGTTTTTGGATTTCAAGAAGTTGTTTATCCTCTTAAAATATTCAAAGCTCCAGAAAGGCAACACCAAATCAATCTTCTTTTGATTGCAGATTGTGAAAAAAAGCATTATTGTCTCATCAAAGACATGAGCAAACTGTTGTCAAGGCAAATCACAAAACACAATGGATCAATTCATATTTGTTTAAGATGCTTGAATGCTTTTCAAACAAATGAAAAACTTGAAATTCACAAAGAGATTTGTCAAAGCAATGAATTCATCGAAATGCCAGAAGAGGGAACTTTTATCCAATTCGAAAATCACATTCGCTAACAAAAAATGCCATTTGTCATTTATGCTGATTTCGAGAGTCTTGTTGAATCAATCAGCGGATGTGAACCAAATCCAAAAAATTGTTTCACCAACCAGTTTCAAAAACACAAACCTTGTGGGTTTTGTTATCACATCAAATGCTCTTTTAACGAAAATCTTTCAAAAACTGTGACATATCGAATGAAAAGTGAAAACGCAGACATTTCTCAAATCTTTGTTGAAATGATTGAAGATGATATCACAAGGATTCAAAATATTCCACCAAAACCCTTGATTATGACACAAAATGACTGGAAAGATTTCAACGAATCAACAAAATGTTGGATTTGCCAAGAAGAATTTGAAGAAGACGAAAAAAAAGTCAGAGATCACTGTCACTTCACTGGGAAATTCCGAGGAGCAGCTCACAACTCATGCAATCTAAAATACAGAAAGCCATGGTTTACTCCAGTGATTTTTCACAATCTTCAAAATTATGACGCTCATCTTTTCGTCAAGAATCTCGGAAAAACTGAAGGAGACATCAGATGTATTCCAAACAACGAGGAAAAATACATTTCATTCACAAAAAAAATTATTGTGGGAAGCTGGATTGACAAAGAAGGAAAAGAACATTTGATCCGACATGACATCAGATTCATTGATTCTTTCAAATTCATGGCATCTTCTCTTGATGCATTGGTCAAGAATCTGGAAAGAGACAAAAAGATTGAAACAAAAAAAAGTCTTTTGAGAGAAAAATTGAAAGAAAGAGGAAAAACCCTGGAAGAAGAAAAACTTTCTGAAGAAGAAAAAAAAGAACTGGGAGAAAAACTTGATCTTCTTTCAAAAAAAGGAGTTTATCCTTATGACTTCATGGACAACATCAACAAATTTCAAGAAACAAATCTTCCCCCAAAAGAAAAATTTTATTCAAAACTCAACGATGAACACATCACACAACAAGACTTTGAGCATGCTCAAAAAGTTTGGAAAACTTTCAAATGCAAAAACATGGGAGTTTATCACGATATTTATCTCAAAACAGATGTCCTTCTCCTTGCTGATGTTTTTGAGGAATTCAGAAACGTTTGCCTTGAAAACTATGAACTCGATCCAGCATGGTATTTCACTTCTCCTGGACTTGCATGGGATGCATCTTTGAAGAAAACTGAAGTGAAACTTGAACTCCTCACAGACATTGACATGCTTCAAATGATTGAAAAAGGCACCAGAGGTGGTGTTTCAATGATTTCAAACAGATTTGGAAAAGCCAACAATAAGTATATGAAAGATTTCAACCCAGAAAAACCTTCAACATTTATCCCTTATCTTGATGCAAACAATCTTTATGGTTGGGCAATGTGTGAACCTCTTCCTGTAGGTGGATTTGAATGGGTTGACGAAAAAGAATTCAATGACTGGAGAAATTTTCCTTGCATTCTTGAAGTTGACCTTGATTACCCAAAAGAACTTCACGATCTCCACAATGATCTCCCACTTGCTCCTGAAAGAATCATTGTCAACAATGTTGAAAAACTCATTCCAACTCTCAACAAAAAAGAAAAATATGTGATTCATCACAGAAATCTGAAGCAATATCTCCAAATGGGACTCAAACTGAAAAAGATTCACAGAATCATCAAATTCAAAGAGGAAGCCTGGTTGAAACCTTACATTGAACTCAACACAAAACTAAGAGCAAACGGAAAGAATGATTTCGAAAAAGATTTTTTCAAACTCATGAACAATTCTGTTTTCGGAAAAACCATGGAAAACATCAGGAAAAGGGTGGACATCAAATTGGTTAACAACAGATTTTCAGCATTGCGATTCGCTGCAAAACCAAACTTTGAAAGTTGCACAATATTTGATGAAAATTTGATTGCAATTCACATGAAAAGAGTGAAACTTCTTTTTGACAAACCAATTTATTGTGGAATGTCGATTCTTGACATTTCAAAAACTCTCATCTTTGACTTTCATTATGATTACATCAAACCGAAATATCAAGAAAAAGCAAAACTCCTTTTCACAGACACTGATTCTCTTTGTTATGAAATGGAAACAGATGACTTTTTTCAGGATATTTCTGCTGATGTTAAAGAAAAGTTTGACACATCAAATTTCCCAAAAATACATCCTTCAAACATTCCAACTGGAATAAACAAAAAAGTCATTGGAATGATGAAAGATGAAGCTGGAGGAAAAATCATTGAAGAGTTTGTTGGACTCAGGTCAAAACTTTATTCAGTCAGAATGTATGAAGACAAAAAAGAAGAAAAAAAATGCAAAGGAATCAAAAAATCAGTCATCAAAAAAACAATCACGCATCAAGATTACAAAGATTGTCTCATTTCAGGAAAAAAACAAATGAGATCAATGAATATCATCAGATCATACAAACACGAAATTTTCACAGAAACAGTTAACAAGATTGCTCTTTCTGCAAATGATGACAAGAGAGTCATAAGAGAAGATGGAATCCACACGTTTGCAAAAGGACATTATAAAATAACAAAATGAATCCAGAAAACATTCCATTCAATGCTTTAATTGTTGGACCAACAAATTCAGGAAAAACAACTTTTCTTGTGAATCTTCTCAAAACAAAATTCAATCAAAAATTTGATTTCATTTTCCTCCTTTGTCCAACATTCGTCAACAACAAAACCTGGGATAATTTTGCTGAGAATGACAAAGATTTTTTCATTATCATCCCAGAACACCATCACATCAATGACTGGCTAAAAATAATCTCTTTTGCCTTTGAAGGAACAAACACATTGATCATTCTCGATGATTGCGCCTCATCAAAAGATGTGAAAAAAAGGACAAATGAACTTGTGAAACTCGCTTTTTCTGCAAGACATTCAGGAATCAGCGTTTGGGTTCTCACTCAACAAATGTCAAGCATAGCAAAACCTTTCAGAGAAAACATTGCTTCTTTGATTCTTTTTTTCACTCCATCAGCAAAAGACATGAAAACAGTCTTCGAAGAATTCGCAGGAGATTTGACAAAAGATGAAAAGGAAAAATATATGAAAGAGTTGAAAGAAGTCAAATTTTCTCATCTTGATTTCTCCCTCAGACATCCTTTTGAAATTTCTTTGAACTGAAAAAAATTTCCACTTCATTTAAAATGGAAATCCAAGCGAACGAATCAATTAATGAAGTCATGGCGCTTCTTGAAACTGAACCCCAACCAATTGAAACAGATCACAGAGAAAATCTTGCCATTTTGGCTGCAAGTGGTCAATGCAAGGAAATGATTGGAGTTGAACTCACACAAGATCAAATCAAAAGACTTTCAAAGAAAGATGTTGAAAAATATTTCAAAAGATACGAAGCTTCTTTGTCTTCGAAAACTTGTGGTGCAATTGTTGAAACATTTTTGCAAGCCAGTGCAAAAGCACTTTGTTTTTTTCTTCCTCTTGACCAAGAAAAGTTTTTGAGTGGGTTGAAAAATGATTTCATTGTGAACAGAGAACTCAATTTGATTGCTGGAAGTCTTTATTTGAAATACGGAAAATACATGGCTGCTGCGAGTGCAAGTCTTTTGGCAGCAAACAGTTTGAAACTTGAAGAAGCGAACAAAGTGAGCGCGCGAAGCGAAGGAGCGAATAGAAGCGAAGAACCTGTGAAAGAACCTGTGAAAGAAATTGAAGAAGAACTTGAAAAAGAACTTGAAAAGAACCTGTGAAAGAAATTGAAGAAGAACTTGAAAAAGAACTTGAAAAGAACCTGTGAAAGAAATTGAAGAAGAACTTGAAAAAGAACTTGAAAAGAACCTGTGAAAGAAATTGAAGAAGAAATTGAAAAAGAACTTGAAAAGAACCTGTGAAAGAAATTGAAGAAGAACTTGATAAGAACCTGAGAAATAACTTGAAAAAAATTTAAAAAAAAATCAAAAAAAAATTTTTTTTTTATTTTTAAATAAAATGGAAAGTCTTCAATCATTATCAGCCAGAGTTCTTGCAAAAAATGATTTCAACGAGAATTTTTTTCATAAAAAACTCATGTGTCATTGGGAAATCAGAAATGCAAAAAAACAAGAAATTTTCGATCAATTCAGTGTTTATGAAAATTTATGTTTGGAAATTGAAAAAATCCTTGATAACACTTATGAAATTTCCGAAAAATATTATAGTTTTATTAATTCAGCAACAAATGGACAATATAATGATTTGCTTTATGAAATTGAAGAAATTTTAGAACCAAATTATGAAAAAAATTATCAAGATCCTGATGAAATCAGAGAATTTTTAAATGAGTCAATTGAAATTCTTGAATGGATAATAGAAAACGAAAAATCAATTCAAAAAAAAGTTCAAGAAAAAAAATCGAAGGAAAAAAAAATTGAAGAAAGAATTTTGAAATTTGATGAAGTTCATAATGATTATCAAGATTTTGATGAAGATTCCCCGCCTCCAGATGGGTATAACGAAAATATTGCAGCAAAAGAATTGATTGAAATTGAAGAAATTGAAATAATTAAAGATTCATTGGGTGATTATATTGGAAAACATTATTTGGATGGAATTGAAATGATAAAAGAATTTTTGGAAAAAAAATTGTTTTTTATTTGAGTTTTTCCAAAAAACTGATTTCATTTGGAAACCAAATGAAATTAATCTTCAAGATCAAAAAATGACTCAATCTCTTCATCGTTCAAAAAATCATTAATCAAAAATTCATTTACTTTGACTTGCTTTGCATAAAGGTTGAGAAGCACACCGTTCTTTGAAAATGATGAAAAACACGCCAGAACACAACCACGCATCTTGATTTCTCTGTTTTCATTGAAACATTTGCTTTGATCCATTCTTTTGTTGAACTCATCAAAAAATGGAGTATTTTTGTTCATCGAAATGCCGATGCCACCAAAACAAGTAACATTTTCTTTGCCAGCCAAACGATGGATCCGATCAAAAATCTCGTAATCGACAGGTTTCAGACAAAGTTGCAGCCTTTGACCATATTTTGTGATGACAAAATCACCCTTGAGTTTTTGGAGAAGATCTTTGCCATCGTATTGAATTTTTTCGAAATTGTTGCCTTTGTAACTTGATGGTATCAATTTGAATTTTTCAGGTTCAAGAGTCATATTTTAAATAAAAAAATAAAAAAAAAATAAAAAAATTAAAAAAATTTATTTCATTATTATTTGCATTGATTTTAACAAAAGAAAAAGAGAAACGGAATAACCAATAAACTTGTGAAAGAAAGGAGTTTTTTTCTCATTTTTAACAAGTTCTTTAACATCCTTCAAGATATCCTTTTTCAACCTCATCTCGTGTTTGAGTCTGTCATTGAAGACTTGCATTAGTATTGTTTTTGTTTCTCCCGTTTGGTTTCGGAAGAAATGAAATGTTGACTCATGATTTTCTTGAAGATTGTCTTTTTCAAGATATTGTCGATGTTTTTGTCTGTTTTCTTCTGATTCATTTTTGAAATATTCCAAAAGCACTACAAGTTCTTCTTTGTTTAATTTTTCCATTTTAAATGAAATGACAAGAAATTGAAAAATCATTTAAAATGGACACTCAAGAAGTTAAAGAACCTGAAAAAAACAAAGAACCTCAAACAAGTTCTGAAAAGAAAGAAAAACCTGATTCTGAACAAATCACAACAACAACAAAACAAACAGTTCCGAAAAATCCAGGAAGAATTGCAGCTGGAAAAAAACTTGCTGAACACAACAAAAAAGCACGTGAAGCAAAGAAAAAAGCAAAAGAAGTCACGAGAACAGACACTAAAAGAGTAGAACAAAAAGAAAACCCTCCAACTGAAAACGAAAGCGAGCAAAGCAGTTCATTTTCTCTCACTCAAGTGCTTTCGGTTGCCAGCATTGTTGTTTCACTTGCTGGATTGTATTACAAGAGGGAAGAATTGAAACATCTTTTCAAAAATAAAAGCAACGTGGGAAGAGAAAGGAGTGAAAAAGCACAAAAACAATTGATTGATCATATGGTAGAAGTTGAGAGGCAAAATATTGAAGTCCCACATAGTGGGACGCAGCAAGCTGCAACAAAAAAATCTCCAAAATTAAAACAAATGGATTAATTTGTTTTTTGAAATAAAATGTCAGACAATAAACTCGTGAAAACAATGACTGATGCTGCAACAATCACTGGATTGGCTGCAGGATTTGGTTGGCTTGCAAAGAAAGTAATCAAAGAACCAATGACTTCTGATCCTTCCTCAAATCTCATGAATTATGTTAAATTCACTGTCATCATTGCTGCCTCTTTGGCAACAAAAGATTATCTTGAAAAACAAAAAATATTGCCAAGTTAAAATGGCAAGCATCGCAATCATGATTGGAGGAGCAATAATCAATGCAACCGCCTTTGTTGGTGGATCTTATCTCGCAAAATTTATTTCTGGAGATTCAGAATCAGCCTCACTTGAGGAAAAAAAGAGACACAACCTGGCAGTTGAAAAATATCAAAAAGAACTCGAAAAATACGAAGAAAATCGAGCAAAACTGAATGATTGGATTCAAACAAATGACAGAATCAAAGATGAAGCAAAACAAAATTTCACAAACACTGATTATGCTTTAAAACTTTATAACAAGGTTCATCAACAAAAAATTGATCATCTCAAAGAACCTCAATTTTCAGACTTTTACCAACCAAGCGAATCTCAAAAACAGGGAGAGTTGATCTTTGTTGGAACATCAGCTTTGGCTATTGGATTTGCAGCAAGTCATTTCCTTTAAAAATGTCAAACAAAAAATTGTCAAAAATTTATTATTCCCCAAAAGGATATTGGAAAGGCCTTCAAGCAGTGAAAAAACTTTCTCAAGAAGCCAATGTTTCTGAAGATGAAGCAAAAATCTGGCTCATGAAACAAGCGATCTGGCAAATTTATCTTCCTGTTCCCAAAAACATCCAAAGACCAACATTTGACGTTGAACTTCCCAATGCAGTTCATCAAGCTGATCTTCTCTTTCTTCCTCACGATAAACTCCCAAGAGGGAGAAAGATTTTCAAATATGCCTTGACTGTTGTTGATGTTGCAAGCAGATTCAAAGCCGCTGAACCTCTCACTTCAAAAGATTCCTCTGAAGTTTCAAAGGCTTTTCAGAAAATTTACAAAGGACCTTTGAAATGGCCAAAAATTCTTCAAGTTGATCCAGGAAGAGAATTCATGGGTGATGTCACAAAGGAAATGTCAAAACATGAAACAAGAATCAGAAGAGGAAATCCAAATGTTCACCGTGATCAAGGAATTGTTGAGAGATTCAATCGAACTTTGGGTGAAAGACTTTTCAGTTTTCAATATTCCCAAGAAATGAACTTTAAATCTGGTGAAAGATCCACAGAATGGGTGAAAAGGCTTCCAGAAGTTGTGAAAGCATTGAACAATGAAACAACTCGACTTACAGGAAAGAAACCAATTGACGCAATCAAAAAAAAGGTGGTTGATTCAAAGAAACCAAATTATTCAAGACCTGTTGGAAAAAATGAAAAGAGACTCGATTCTTCAGTGAATGTGAGGTTTCTTTTTGCTCCTGGTGAACTTGAAGGAGGTCAAAGAAGAGCAACTGATCCGAATTGGTCTCTGAAAGTTTTTTCAATTGACAGAGCAATTGTGAATGAAAAAGAACCGGTTCTTTATTATTTGAAAGATGGTCCAAAAAGAGGATTCGTCAGAGAAGAGTTAATGATTGTTCCTCCTGGAACTGAATTGCCTCCGGTTTGAAAATTTCTTTTTGATTGATCAAAAAGAAATTAATATGCTACACTCTCAAGCTCTTTGTTCAAAATGCTGAATTGCGCATCAGCCAAGATGAAGATGTGGCATTTGACATTTCCTGAACCACTTGCTTTTCTTTTGATTGACAAATAAACTCCGTCTTTTGTGTTCACCAATCTCATTCCACTTCCATGAAGATCATTGTCTTTCATGCTCCTGAGATCGATGAACAATGCAAACTTGTCTCCAGCAAAGAATTCAGTTGCGTTCATTGAGGAGTTTTCCTTTCCAAATCTTCTGAAAACTTCATCAAACATGTCTCTCGTTTTCATTCCTTGACTGAAAATCTTGTTTGGAACTCCATTCACGTCAACTTTCACCTCTGTGATGTCAGGATTGAATGTTTTTTCTGAATCTCTTGCACCTGCAGTGTAAGGTTCGAAGAAAAGGAGGAGGATTCCCTTCATTGATCTTCTCGGAACATTGATTGACTCGTTGATAATTGAGTCTGTTCCCTTTGCAAATGTGATTGTTTTGTGATGAGTGACATGCTCAAACATGAAACGATCTCCGTTGAGAAGATTTGAATTGACTTCATCTGAAAGCTTTTTGCTTTGAATAACCTCATATTCAAGCTGAATGTTTGTCAATTCATATGCAAGTTTTGTTGCATCTGATCCCTTCACAACACCGCTTGCAGGGGCAAGGGTCAATTCAAAAACCAGTTCATCAGACAAGGCTCTTGGATAAAAAACTCCGTGATCTTTCAAAATTTCGTGATCAAGTCTGATTCTGTATTTGCTTTTGAAGATATCATTGAGCTTGTTTTCCTTCACGACTGAAGAAGTTGGTTTGTCTCCAGCATTGGATCTGATTTTTGAGAGAGCCTCAGATTGAATTCCCTCACTCAACATGTTTTCTCGTTCGTGTTTTGTCAAAAAGAGATCTTCCCAGAGCTTAAAAAGATCCCAACCGTCTGTGTCAACGAGAATTTCTCCAGCAAACTTGATTTTCAATCTGGAAACCAACGCTCTTGAAACATTGTTAACCAGAAAATTATTTGCATGGCCACTCACAAGCAAATCAAAAATCAACGCGAGTGAATCTGGAACCAAGACTGTTCCCTCATGAAGCTTTGGAACTGGAATCCTGAGTGTTTCACCTGGGGAAGCCTTGTTTGGGTTGAATGTGACTCTGTGAACAGTTCTGTCTGCCTTGAGTGCGTTTGATGTTTTTTTCTCAAAATTTGGATTGATTTTTTCACTGACTTCCATTTTAATATATTATTTTTAAAATGGCAGAATACATTCCTTTAGAAGATCTTGATCCTGATGAAGAAGATAAAAATGAAGATAAAGATGATGATGATGATGATGAAGATTCTGATCAAGAAATAAACAATCCCAGTGAAAGTACTCCAAAGACAACAATGAACAGAGATTATGGAAAAGAAGGAGCAAGACCAAAAACTGCAGAAACATCTTTCATTGAAGGTGAAACTCAAGGTCGACAAACGTGGGGAGAAGCGCAATCCCTCACAAAAGATGCATGGGATGATCTCAGTATATTATACCCAAATGCAGAAGATGATAAACTCGAAGCTTCGTTTTTCAAAGATAAGATAGAAGTCAGGATGAAAAAAAGTGGGAAAAAATTCTACCCATTAATGACCAAAGAGCAAACAACAGGAAAAGAAAGATTAAACCCACAATTGCCAAAAGAAATATTATCTGCTTTGGGAACTGATGCTGAATCTTTGATCGCTAAAGATAATTCTGAAATAAGAGAAAACCGGCAGAGACTGAGAGAAGCAGAAAAACAATTGAAAAAAGCAGAAAAGAATGCTGAAGAACTCCAAAAAAATGCTCAAGAAATCAGAGATTATAGAAACAAACTCGAAAAAACGCAAGCAAAAATTGATGCACTGGAAGAAGAACATGGTTCGAGTCTTGAAAATCAAACAGAATTGCAAAGACTGAAGCAAATGAAAAAGAATTTGCAAAAAGATTTTGAAAATGCAAAAAAAGAAAATGTGGATTTGCAGAAACAAGTGAAAGCGAAAGAAAAAGAACAAGCAAAGGTTGACAAACTCAAATCTGATCTTGCAAAAAAACAAAAAGAAAGAAACACTCTTGAAGAAAGGCTCAACACGACAAAAACTATTGATGAACTGAATGAAAGAGAGGCTGAACTAAAAAAACAAATTGAAAATGATAAAGTAATCCTAGAAGATGAAAACACTTCTTCCCAACTGAGAGCAGAAGTTGAGGCAAGAGTTGCAGAAAATGAAGAGGAGCTTGCCAGGCTGGGAACACAAATTGAAGAAATAGAAAGAGAAAGGCCTCTTCGAGAGAAAATCAAAAACATTTTCAAGAAATATGGATTCACAGTTTTTGCTGTTTTCCTTGCTGTTGGCACAACAATCGGTGTGATTGTGAATGCGCTCTCAAAAGGACTCAAATCTGTTGCCAAAGGAGTTGGAAATGCTTTGAAAGATCTTGGAAAAAAGCTTGGTCAACTTCTTCCTGGATTGATTGGTTCAATCGTCAGTTTCATCTTCAAAACTGCAGGACAAGTTGTTGGATTCCTTGGAAAAAACGCTTGGCTGTTGATTCTTGCTGTTGCAGTTTTCATGGTTGAAAAGATTCAAAAGAAAGCGAGCGGAGCGAGCGCGCGATAGCGAGTTAAAAATTGAGTTTAATCCATTGGATTGGACTCAACGAAAAATCCGATAAATGGCAAATGCTCCGAGTGATGCTGCAATGATGACGCCAGATTTGAAAGTTTCGTGTTGACTTGATTCTTCTTTTTCTTGGTTTTCACTCGCTTCCTGAAGTTGTTTTGTGACTTGTTGTGAATCCAAAGACGGTGGTTTTGTATTTTTGTTTTCATTTTCTGGATTTGAAGAATGCGAAGTTGATCTGTTGTTTTTTGATTGTCCTCCATCCATATTCCTGGCTCCAACTTTTTTTAAGTCAACATTGACATCAGAGTTGACTCCGAGTTTCATGTTTCCAGTTGCTTTTTTCAGATTGTTGTTGTATCCAACTGTGCTTTGAGTGTTAATGACAAAATTTGAAGGCATCAACCATGTTCCTGGTGAAATGGCAAGATCAAGCCTGACTTTTGCCTCATCAATCGCAAGCTGATATCTACTGATGCTTTTTGACAAGTCAGGCTGTCTGATTGCATCTTCCATGAGGACGAGAAATTCTCTTTGAGCTTCCTTTGCGCCTCCAAATTCACCAAGGATTGATGATCTAACGTTGACTTGTGCTCCAAGAATGCAATAAACGAATGCTTCAATTGATTGATTGATTCTTGCCATTCCTGCTTGAGAAAGTCCATTGAGAGGTCCGTTTGACATGAAAAATTCGAATTGTTTGTCAGCTCCTTGATCGTTTCTGATGAAATCAATTCTGTTTCCTTTTGCGTCAGTTCCGCCTTCATCGGAGAATCTTTGACTTGATGGGTTTTGAAGGGTTGCTGGAGGATAAATCCAATGCTTTTGTGCATAGTCTCCTTCTCCTGGATAAAATATGTTAACATATCCAAGTCCAAAATTTTGACCAAAGGTGAATCTGAAATCTGCGTTTGGCGAGATTTGAAATTCTGCACAGATTCTCTTGTATGAAGGAATGTCGAATTTGTTTTCAGTTTGACTGAATGTGGGATCACCTGGGAGAGCAGATTCACTTTGAATTCCTCCCATTTCGAAGAGAATCCTTCTTGTTGTGAAATAAATGTGGAAAAGAAGAAAGGACTTGATTTGAGGTGGGAGTGAATTGACGAGATGTCTTGAGATTCCAGAAGCTGTTGTTGCGCACCAAAAGGCAAAGTTGAGTTGTTGCGGCCAATGGTCCATGTTTGGTTGATTCAGCCATTTTCTTGATTCTTTTGCTGTTTTGTGGGTGATCTTTGTTTTCGCGAAAATTTCTCGGAATTTTGTTGTGAAGCTTTCGTTGGGTTTTACAAAAATTTTGATTGGTTGGTTAAGGATTTCCCCAAAAGATTCGGGGATTTTGTCTGAAAATGGAACAGCTGGAACTGGATTTGAAGGATTTGAATTGAGAATTAGCTCGATTGGAAAGCCTCCAAATCCAAGAGCTTTCTTCATTTC
Source organism: Pavona decussata (assembly GCF_977016875.1). NCBI lineage: Eukaryota > Metazoa > Cnidaria > Anthozoa > Scleractinia > Agariciidae > Pavona > Pavona decussata. Next base: position 1,542,493 of record NW_028145718.1, read on the forward strand.
AACAGACCAATCTTTGGGGTTGGGTGAAACAATTTGCCAATGTTGACCGGGAACAATAACCAAATTTATTTGAGCTGTTGCGTGTGTTTTGTCGGTCATATCCACTTGTGCAACGAATTTGCTGAGGTCAGCGTTGGGAAATTTGGCTTTGAAGTTTCGCCACGCTTTTTCTTCTGCTTGTTCGGAAAGTCTTTTTGCTTCTTTTGGGTGGGAATCTATCCATTTTAACAAGTTTTCCATTTTTTATGTTTTGAAAATAAAATGGTTGTTTTGACTGTTTTGACAAATTCAAATGATCACACGGTTTACTTTGATGAACCAATTGAAAAATTTGGGTTCATCAGGTTGATCAGTTGCTCTTTTTATAATTCTTGGTACAATTTGAAAGAAAGAGGAGAAATCGGTATATTTGATGACAAAAATGTTGGTTCTGTTAAAAGGATTTACCACGGAAATTACTCTCTTGACACACTGGGAAAAAAGATGAAGGAAATATTTGATAAAGAAGGCATAAAAGTAAAACTTAACGATCATGAAAAAGGTTCAATTGCCATTGAAAATCCTCTTGGCAGGAAAATTATTTTCGACCGTGACCTGTCTTATCTTTTTGACTTGATTGATAGCAGTCAGGACAAGAATTTCGAAAAAAACAACATACCAAAAGCTCAGAGACGGTACACATTAAAAAAAGGAGATACTGCCATCAATCGTTTGGTTTCATTTAACAACCTCTTTATCAAGTGCGATCTCGTGGATAAAATGGAAAATGTTTTCAATGAAAAACCTTCAAATGTTTTGGCGTGTTTTGACATCAAAGGAAGTCCTTTCGAAAGAGTTGAATATTCATCAAAACATAGCCCGTTTCGGAAAATAGCAGGTGGGAAAAAAATAATCGATTCTTTGCGAATCACAGTGACGGAAGAAACTGGTGAGGTCATCGATTTTAATGGGCTTCCGTTGAGATTTGAATTTGAAATTATTTGAGATCTTTTAATAAAATATGAGTGAACAAAATATTATTCCAGGCCCCACGGAGTGGGACCGGGGCGTAGCCCCAAGTGCGCCACAACTTTATCCTTCTCTCGAAGCGACGTTGCGCAATTCAGATTGAAAAAGATTTGTGATTGTCAAAAACAACTCGAAGGCGAAATTTCTCATTACAAACGAGTCAGCAAGAAGTACAAGAGAGCAAAATCAATCGCTTCGAAAATAACATCAGTTTCAGTTTTTTTGACAACCGTGTTGGCATCAAGCAGTGTTGGAACTTCATTGAGTGGAATCGGGATTGCTGTTGGAGTTCCTTTGAGTTTGACTGCATTGATCACGACTCTCATATCATCGGCTTCAATGGCTGGGAGTCAAAATTGCGAGAATAAAGTGCGAAAACATGAAAAGACTATTTCTCTCGCTGAATCGTCGCATTTGTCAGTGAGTCGTTTGATTTCGAAAGCTTTGAAGGATGGATTCATTTCTGATGGCGAGTTTGACTCGATTTTGCGAGAGATTGAAAAATATTTTTCGATGAAAGAGCGTCTTCGAAATAAACAAAGAAAGGATTCGACAGTCGAAAGCGAACCGATGAAGGCAGTTGATATTGATGCCTTGAAAGAGGAGATTAAAAAAAAATATCAAAAAAAACTCGGATCCCTTCTCGACGTAGCGAGTTAAGAGTTGAATTTGAGAAGAGATCGGGTGGTTTTTCGTTGTTTGTTTTGCGGGAAAAAAATTAAAAGCGATTAATTTACATATCCAAAGAAGATATGTAAATTTTAGTTTGGTGAAAAATAAACATCACAAGCGTATGAAATAAAAATCATTTTATTTAGTTTTAAAGACATTTTTTTTTCTTGGCAACGGCGGACATTTATGGCCGCTGTTTCTAAGGCATTGTTTTCTTGGCAACGGCGGACATTTATGGCCACTGTTTCTAAGGCATTGTTTTCTTGACAACGGCGGACATTTATGGCCGCTGTTTCTAAGGCATTGTTTTCTTGACAACGGCGGACATTTATGGCCGCTGTTTCTAAGGCATCGTTTTCTTGGCAACGGCGGACATTTATGGCCGCTGTTTCTAAGGCATCGTTTTCTTGGCAACGATAAAAAAAGTTTCAAGTTGTTTGTGACCAAAAGGTTTTAAACTCAGGAATCTCAAGAACTTTGAGAATATTTGATAGGTTGTTGCACATCTCTGTTGTTGTTAAATCAAGTTTTTTCAAGCGTGGAAATGGTTGTAAAGCCTTTGCCAAAGCTCTAAGTCTTCTTGCATGACGAACAGAAATGTCTGTGTTATTTGTAATCCACTTATCGAAAGTTCCAGTCACGCGCTTGATAATTTTTTCCCTTTGATAAATTTGTGATCCACTTTCCAAGAGAAGACCAAGATTGATGTCCGCAACAAGAGCTTGATTTTTTTTATGTTTACCGAAGAGTATGTGTTTTTCTATTTGAAGTGAAATTTCTTCCCAACTTTGGTAAACAGAAGAGTTAAAAGCAGGCTCTGCTTCTTGAAGTTGCTGATTTATGATTCTTGATTTCAGAAATTCATGCATTTCTTCCACAGTTTGTTGGTGTCTCCGACTTCTGTGCCCAAACAAGTTTCCAAGACTCGCTTTCGGTTTGCTTGGTTTGTTTTCTTTGAAGTAAACACTCGCCGCGATTTCATCTTCTTTTTGTCCTTTATCAAGACAGGTCTCAAGAAATGTTTTCATTTCATCGTGGTAGTTAATATATTCCTTCAGTATTGCTTCTTGTTCTTTAGAGATAGTTAAATTTGTTGCAACGCCAAGCAATTCAGTACCACAAGTGTCATCCCACAACATTTCCCCATCATCAGCCATTTTAAAATTGATGCGAAAATGCGTTGATTGCTCTTTTATAAAAGAAAAAGGAAGTCAATCCTGTCAAAGGATGACCAATCAAGTGGTTTTAACATGATGTAATCGAACAAACGTGATACTATTTTTCTTCGGTTAGGAAGTTTTTACTTTTGACTTCCTCTAAAGCTGACGTAATATTTCAATTCGCCACAAGAAAGGAAGTCTTAAGCGGTTTCCTCTTAAAATGTTGTGAAGCACGTTTACTTGATTTGGGACACTTTTTTTTGAAAAAGTGGTCGGATTTTTGATTTTTTTCTGATTTTTATATACTACTTAATTGCTTTCTGGTGTTAATTTTGGCTGTTGCTTGATTTTTTTTGGTTTTTATGCTGAAAGGGGGGAGAATTGAGATTGGTTGAAAAATGTCCCAGGTCTCTCCTTTCTGGGCTACTTCATTTGATTGGGGTGCTGAAAGCTAGAAAATATAAATTCAGTTTATTACGAAACAGTTCGTTGATTTCTCAGCGTTTTGAACACTCACTACGTTAAGATCTTTGATCGAATAAGCAAATATAAATTACCAACCTCTTTTTTGCTTTTGATGTCGCGTGCCTTGTAATGTTCTTTGCGGCAAATCGTACATATGGCTACAGTTGGACAAGAAATAGATCGTACATTAAAAAGTACTAGAAACGTTAAATTAAACGCTAAACAAATTATCAAATCTAATCACAGCAATTAGGGCAGTGGTTCTCAGCATGTATATATGCAAGTAAACCGCTCGTAGATTCCTGTGTCCTGTCATGTAGGCCCTTCTCTATTTCAGAGACAGAAAGCCTAAAAGCAACAAGATATCACTTACACTCTTTTATTTTCTTTTTTTCTCTTTTATAGTCAAAAATTCTTCGGAAAAGTCGAGATATCGACGAAATTTGCGGTTACGGACAAACTCTACAGAAACATGCACCTCTTTCATTTGGGGTAACAAGAACAGTACACAGAACTCAATTATAAAACTGGCGGGAGGGACAACCACAGGCCACCAGTTCGCAACAGTAATAGTATATTTTGTGAGGGCAGGAACAATCTCGTACCCAGCGTCCTCTGGCTTTTTGGTCAGCGGATGGTCGACCACCCGCTGACCAAAAAGAAAGAGGACTCTGTCTGGATACGAGCCAGGAAAGGCTAAATCTCGTACCCAGAGTGAGTGGACCTCAGGCTTTTAAGTCAGCGGGTGGGCGCCAGGAGAGACTCTGGGGTACTGGAATTTTATTACCGCAGGATTTCTGCGGTAAAACAATGGAAGCCGTTACGAAGCCGTTAAGGGACAGCCAATCAAAAAATTTAAATAAAATTTCAGCCCCCCCGAGTCTCTCCTGGCGCCCATCCGCTTACCAAAAAGCCTGAGGACGATTGGGAAAGGCTAAGGGCGATTTAGACGGTACGATTTTCTCTTACGACTGTCGCATGCGATTTCTAGAGCGCACGCTGCTTGCGTCATGTAAAAATCGTACACACCTCTCGCCAGTCAACATTGCCTATACCTACGATTGTCGTACGACATTTTTCGTGTTGTGTGCGTCTGTCGTAAGGATGTTGTAGGTTGATTTACACGACGCGATTCGTGTTGTAGGCATGGCGTAAACGTGTCGCAAGCGACAAATCGTAGGCAAAATCGTACCGTCTAAATCGCCCTTAACAGTTCGGTTGGGGATGGGAAAGAGAGAGATCCTGGGAACGAAAGCTGCTGTTGTGTCTGCGTATCCTGTGTTTGTCGCTCGTGTCGTTTTCCGCAACTCAGGGCAGGTTGATTAAAATACCAAAATTTATCTTAGGATCACATCAATCTGGCCGCTCCTTTTTAGTCTTTCAGGTGCTACTCTTTGTTCCTGATCGATCCCATTTATTTCAGGTGTCTGACCCTATCAACATGGGTTGAATCAATTAGTGGAAAAATTCTAAGTGAAAAACGGGAGCTTAGCATAACGTGGATCCCACAGTGGTAGTGGTTATTCTGGGCTTCTGTAAATGCCATTTTTTAATAGGTTTCGCAGGCTCCACAGATTCCGGCATTCCACTACTCCATTCTGCTGTGCAATTCTAGAAATAAATAATTTCCTTTAAAGTGCCCCTAACCCTTCAATTTGTTTTCTTTTGGTAGATTTCCATATCTTTCAAGAACTCATTTTCGAAAACATTTTTGAGAAATATTGAATCCTTTTTTTTTTACGAGCGCTAGAAGTGAAGGCAGTCTTGTCGATATTTTCACCTATCGTTCGCATTAGTCCCCCACTCGGCCAAATATGGAGCGTGACGTAAGAAAAGGACATCGTGCAAAAATATCCGAAGATTCGCGGTAATGCTTCAATTGTAAACAGAGAAAATGGTTGGAAAATGTGTGGTTTTTGGATGCAGCAGCTCTCGAAATGTAGAGAAAGGAATCAGCATGCATAAGAGGGGTGTCGAATGGTCCCATTCAATTTAAAAGTGCTCGCAAAAATTGGCCTTTGCTCGAATTGCTCGCAAAAATTAAACGGGTGCTCGCTTGCTCGTGCTCGCAAAATTTTTGCAACTGCTCGCATGCTCGCACTCTCGTTAACATGTACTCGATTGCTCGAGATTTCGTTAATCCTATTAATAAAAGAGAGATTCCAGCTCGCGGAAAATTTACGAAGTACTCGAAGTGCTCGCTGCTTGCTATCTCTATTTTTCTAAAGTGCTCGCTGCTCGCCATCTTTATTTTCTAAAGTGCTCGCTGCTCGCAAGAAAAATTTGACAACAGCTCGTGCTCGCAAAAATAAACACAGTGGTCGCATGCTCGCAAAATGCTCGTAAAGACCATTCGATACCCCTCATATAATTCCTTCTGAATCCTTGTGGTGTCCTTTTCTTACGTCACAGTGTCAAATATCGGACGCTTCTCATTGGCTCGTTCCTAATGAGCCCACGAGAGAAAAATTTGTCCAGCGGGGCTTAAAGGGCGCAAAAATTTAAAAATTTCAGTAATTTTTAGCGCTCGTAAAATAAAAAGGATTCAATATTTCTCAAAAATTTTTTTCGAAAATGAGTTCTTGAAAGATATGGAAATCTACCACAAGAAAACAAATTGTAGGGTTAGGGGCACTTTAAAACATGCCGATAACCCACTATACTATTGGACCTACTATTAAACTCTCTTTTCCCAGTCCACTTTAAAGTATTCAAGACCTTACCTGACCCAATGGGAACTACTTTGCCATGTAAGTCATAGATTTTTATAGACATAGTAGTGGTAACTCGGCGTGGATTGGGTAGCTTCTTTTGTGGACCTTCGTAAGAAGGATAAGCACACTTATTGGTTTTGCGGCCAACCCAATCTTTTGTAAGTGAATTTCTGTGCTTTGGACAGACAGTCATCGCGGCCTTCTGTTCAGGAGTCACACGGAAGTAGCCAGCACGATTTAGAATGAGGTCATCTTCGCTAACAACAGTTCGGCCGCTAGCGCCGATGGTTTTCAGTAGAGGTTTGACATCTCTTGTAAACGCTGGTAATGGTATAATAGTGTTTCCTATACCGACTTGGTCACAAGGAGAGTCCTCAGAATGGAAAGAACAGCTCACTAAAATACTCATGTTTTCAAAAGCATTCGACTACTTTGTTTACGTGCTGTTCAGTGAAAACACTAGCTCAAATTACATGACGTGACAAAACGACAACCGGGAATTGTAATTATTCGCTCAGTCGGTAAAAAAAAATGGCGGGAAAATCGATTTAGACCGACTGAAATGCCCAATTGTGCGAAAGAATTTGGAGGTTCCAATCTAACTTTTGCTAAACATTAAACATGGATGGCTAAACTGTGCAAACACCGCTTTTCGTTAAAATTCTATCCACGCAGATGCTAGAAAATGTTTTTTGAAAAGAGCTTAAAATTTTCGAATCCGCCAAAAGCCACACCAGACGAACATTTGCACATTAACCAAAGACATAAAATATATCCTAAATCATTCATCTTGTACATGTGGTTTGATTGAATGTCAAACATTTTATATAAATCGTAAGAACGCTAAAAAGCGGTGAGACGTAGGTGAAATAACTTACGCAAGTTACCCTAAATCTGAAGCTATTTTCTTATGCAAATTAGCCAGAAACAAGGGGGGTGGTCAAAATCGCATGAAATTAAGTCAGTTCTTTTTAAAAGGGAATATTTTTTAATCTTATCCGAAAGGTAATCTGTGCTAGGAATTTGAAAGGAATCGGCCGACCTTGAACCGTGGGCCCTGCCCGGTTCTCTCTGACAATGACACTTAAAGCCCGAACTGATTATAAAAAGCATTCGTATGACAAATGTCGTTTTCCCCTGTATTTCATTCTGACTGCAGGAAATGCAATTCTCTCTGGTGGTCACTTATTGCCTCACTATATCGCTGTATCTATCTATTTGGAAAAATTAGCGATGCTGGAGGTTGTCACTCCTAAAAGATTGTAGGCTTACGCACCACGCTGTCAAATATGGCCCGAGTATAAGCTGATAACAGCTTCTTGTTGACCTGAATTTTGATCTTTGGCGAAATATCGTCAAATTCGCCATATTTGCTAAATTCGCTGTATTCGTCAAATTCGCCACTTTGTTGGTACCCTTGTCTTGAGCTCATTCGCCTGAATTTTGGTCTTTGAAGAAATATCGTCAAATTCACCATATTAGCCAAATTCGCTGTATTCCTCGACTTCGCCGCTTTGTTGGTATCCTTGTCTTGAGCTCATTCGCCTGAATTTTGGTCTTTGGCGAAATATCGTCAAATTCGCCATTTTCGTCATTGCCTGCATTTCTGGACATGTGTCTCATTTCTATCGCAAAATTACCTGAATGCCGCGCAACCATTATTGAAGTGCGAATTTTAAGGAAGTGTTTTACCAAGGTCTCCTGGATCAACATTACAAGCAAATCAGCTAAATCACCTGAAGTTGCAATTCTGAGAAAAGATCCCCGAAAACACGGAAACAACGTTGCGTATATAAATTGTTGCTGACTTTCTCGGATGAAACAAACGAGTTTCCGCAATAAATCATCCGAGGGCTGACAAACGAGGAAAAACTTAAGCGGGAAGAATGATTCTGTGACAAGGGTTCATCGTCTGTCAGGGCCTTAGGTTCAGCCTTGTGTTTTCTCTGTTTCAGGTTACTAATAACCTTGGAATTGAATGGATGAGCCGCCATCTTGGTGAACGAGGTTATCGGGTTCACAAGCTGTCGTTTGACGATCCTAACCCATTGCATATCGATGCAACGTTTTACGTCATAGGACCAGGATTAGTGTTGTGCAATCCTGAAAGGCCGTGTCATCAGATTGACATGTTCCACAAGGCTGGATGGACACTAGTTAAGCCACCCACTCCTCTCATCCCAGACACACACCCGATGTGGCTGTCGTCCAAGTGGTTGTCTATGAATGTTCTGATGCTGGATCCAAGCAGAGTTGTTGTTGAGAAAAATGAAAAGACCACTCAAGAGGTAGGTTTAGTAAGGATAACTTTTAGACAACAATGAGAAAACATGCATCATCGATCTCTTGACAAAGCAACGTTAAAACTTAAGCATTTTAAAGTGCCTTTGAAATTAAAAACAAGTTAAGCTTGTTTGAAAGACCTTTCAAAATAAATAGAAATGGAATGGTGTTATCTTATTTGTAATACCTCCTCTCGTTCCAAAGATATTCAAGTTAAACGTTGGCAACTGATGACGCAATAAGTGGTTACACTATGGGGATAAATCAGAAAATCAAATGTATCTCTGAAAATACTGTATTAACGTAGCTCATACTTGGCACTGGTAATATTTAACTTGAGAACGACATAAAGTAATACATACTGTGTTGTCATGGCAATTGTTTTGTTTCCAGATTTCTGTCATGCGGGAATGACATTCCCTTTGTTGGGTTGACAAACATCACATATTCCATCATCATTGATCAGGAGACTAAGCTCAATATAGGAAACTTTTGGATGCAGGGGACCACACCACGCAAAATAAACTGTTCTGAATACGTTCCGTTGCCGGATCTCTTGTAGTAGAAATGCACGTGCCGGACGTCACTTTACCTGTAAAAAAAAACCAAACTGATTGCAAAGCTGACAACCATTAACCGTTTATGTTTACGTTCAAATTTAAACTTTTGAGAGGCGTTAGTTTTTCTCATTGTAACTCTTGCCCTGAAGAAGACTAGTTGTACTAGTTGAATTATTGGCCCAAAGAAATAAGCCCTTTGCTGTAGTGTCAGCCCTGCAATCAGTTTGGTTTATTTACACAATGTGGGCATAATGCGTCCGTTTGAAACAGGAACATCTCTTTCTTGTTATAGAGTCAGTGTCACAAATGGCAATGTTTTGTTCAAAGCAGAAAGGAATTGGAGCAAATAGCCTTAGCAACATCACAATATAGACCTCCCTGTATCTTTCTTAAAGCGCAATACTAGTGCCAAGTTTCAATTGCCTAAGCCACGAGCCCATTACTACCAAAGCCCTTTCTTTCTAAAAGTATTCATGATTTTTTTGTTTGTCTCCATGCTGTAGCCAATTGTGGCGTCATCATTTTTTTAATTTGCACAATACAAAAACTTGAATATCTCTGGAACGAGGACACCATCCTTCCTCATTTTAAGAGACGTTTCAATAAGCTAGAGGCTTTTTTTTTTACTTCACAGGCAATTTAACGGGTCGCAGTTGTAGTTTGTGAACTGAAAGAGCATCAATGAAATCCAAGAAAATTCCGACTAGAAATTGCAATGCAAAGATTATTTCTGTACAAATATATTAGGGGATGTTCTTCCGTCCTTGGCCTGCAGCAAAACGGTACCATATCGGTAAAAGTTCCTGTGAGAAAGGTTTAGGAGTTCAACCTCCGGCCGGGCGGAGCCGCCCCGTGTGAAACTCCATTGAGCGACCACCGCCCCCGCCCCCCACCTCCCTTCTTAAATAAAAATTAAAACTAAATACTTTGTGACAAAAGACCCTTTAATTTCCAACATTCTTTACTTTTGCTGTTTAGATGTTCAAGAGTCTGGGAATCAAGTGTGTTCCAGTCTCCCTCCGCTTTGCCAATTCTCTTGGTGGTGGTTTCCACTGTTGGACATGTGACGTCAGACGCAGAGGGACTTTGGAATCTTATTTTTAGAGGGCGTTGGTGCCTAGCCTTACACTGAAACTTTGGTTCTGTAAAAGTAGTTCGATTGTTTTCCAGAAAAAAATTAAACAACATCAGTACTGGTCAAGTGAAACGTCTGAAAGCAATTTTGTTAGGTCCGAATAACACATCTCAGTTTAGTTCTGATAACTAAGGATTTGGAAAAACATTTCAGAATAAAAGGTAGCGATATTAAAACATGACGTTTCGGCGACGACATGTCACCATTATCAAATGTAAATTATAATAAGATAGGTAACGTTATATAAAGAAAGGAAGGTGTGAAATTACATTAGAATAAAACGAGATGGAGTAAAACAAAGGAATGTGCAAAATTAAATGAACAGTTTTGCTGGTATGGAGTCTTTTTGAGTGTTAAGAGTCGGTCTCTTTTTCCTTATTAGAAGCATCTCGTAAATAAGGCACTCGAATTTCCCGCGGCATTTCTTTAGGATGGCAAAGTGCTCGTGAGGATTGTTCGGTCTTTGATCGTGTTGGTCCTTAAGATGTTTACCGATGACGGAATACTTGTGATCCTCAATGCGGAGGTGGAGGTGACGGCTTGTGTAGCCTACATAATTCGCATCACACGAATTGCATTTAAACTCATACACAACGCCTTGTTGATTTACCAATGAGGGCTTTTTTTTCCGTGACTTTCAGGTCTTCCGAGATTTTCCTATTTTCCTACTTTTCCTACACTGGTTGTAGAACACGATCGATTTTCTTTCCAAGATCGCTTAGTTGTCTGCGCACGGAGTCGGCGGATTTCTGATCTTTAAAAGGCAAGATGATTCGTACGGGCCGGGCTGTCGACTGGCTCAATTTGGTTTTGGTTCTGGTCTTGGGAAGCGTGGAAACTCTTGAAAATAGAGTCAATAAGTTTCTCAGGATATTTCAGTTTCAGAAACATTGTTCTCAGATCCTGGCATTCTTTTGAGAAAAGGTCCTGTGAGGATGACAAGCGGTTGGCGCGATCAAGCATAGTTCGTATCAGCGATCGTTTATATCTGTTGTCAACATGGCTCTGATAATGTAGTAGAAACCCTTTGTTGGTCTTTTTTCTGTAGACAGAGGTTTTGAGGCGGTTATCGGTCTTGTTGATTACCATGCCTACGAAGGGTAAGCTATTGTTGACTGCTGTTTCCATTGTAAACTGGATTGCTGGGTGTGTATCATTCAGAACTGAAAGGAAATCAATAGCAGCGGCAAAGTCGTGTACTAGAGCAAAGGTATCGTCGACGTATCTTCTGTAGAGATTGGGAAGCTTGTTTCCTTGTGCAAGTTTCTCCTCAATGGAGCACATAAAGGTGTTAGCCATCAGTGGTCCTAATGGTGAGCCCATAGCAACGCCGTCTATTTGCTTGTACAAGTTACCGTTAAACTGGAAAAGCTGATCTTTAGTTGCGATTGTGAGCAGCTCGATTAATAACAACACTAACAAGTAATACTCTACAAGTTAAGGACGGTGCCTCTTAATACAGAAGTATTTTTGCATAGTTTATGACTATGCGGAAAAAGGAGATCTTAGTGTGGATTACAGGAATCCAGAAAGAAAATTGGGGGTAGTGGGATATTTTTTTAGAGATAATTAAGCAACAATTATTCTAAAATCAGTAAAATACAAAATAATGTATGGCGTTGTTACGTTGTAACGTTGTATGGCGTTGCACGGTTACCCCTGGTTTTCGTCTTGGATACCAAGAGCACTTGCTAAGTTCTGCTTTCTTCGCATAGTTTTAAACCACGCAAAATAATCCCTGTATCTCGAGATGCGCATAACGTATGCGCAGTAACAAAAGTAAGCACCGTCCTTGGGTGAAAATTGAAAGAGCGGAGTACAGATTTGTCTCCCATTTGTAGATTAACTCTTAACGTCTTTGGCATAACTTTATCGTTATCATTTCTTTCAACAAAGAAAAATAAAGCAATAAGAATGTCAAGAGAGGTTCGCCTCGATCTAACATCTGCTCTTGGGAGGCCCTTTGTGAATAACATTAACTTTGAGAAGATGTATTAATCAGTAAATGACACAGGCATACTCGGAAGAAAACCGAGTGCTCCTATCAGGAGTCTAATCTAAGACCTTCTTCCGATTACTAGTTCGGATACTCTACCACTGAGCTACAGGAGATTCGTGGGAGCTAAGGCCATTAAACTAGATTCATGGGACAAACATCCTGCATACTGCTAGGATGGGAATGTCAATGAGGGTATATGCGCAATGGAATGAATGTGATGGAATATGTTAAGCCTGGTGAATAAATGAGAATGATGTATTAATCAGTAAATGACACAGGCATACTCGGAAAAAAATTTGAGTGCTCCTATCAGGAGTCGAACCTAAGACCTTTCCCGAGACTATTAATTAAGTGGAGAAAGATGTTGATTATTATTGTTAACATCTTCGGTTTACTGAGTGCAACATGCTCGATCGTAAGCAAGAATATATCTTTTAAGGTGGCTTGAACCGTTTGCCATCACTTTCCCCAGTTTTTATACTTTGAAGGATCAATCTTTGTCATTTAAGGAAGGTGCCTACAAATATAGAAGTATTTTTGCGCAGTTCATGACTATGCGGGCAAAGCAGATCTCGGTAAGGGCTATTGGAACCCAGAAAGAAAGTTGGGGTAGCCATGATTTTTTTTAGGGATAATTGACAAACAATTCCGAAACAATAATTGTAAAAAGCGCCAAAATACAGAAAAATGTATGGCATTTTTTTGTTCTCAAATTGAAGCTAATTATCTCTGAAAAATCCGTGGTTACCCTAATTTTCTTTACGGATTCCAATAATCCAATAATCCGAGTTCTGCTTTTCCCGCGTAGTTATAAACCGCACAAAAATATTTCTGTTTTAGCAGTCACTGCCTTTGAGAAACCCAACTTTCTCGGACCAGCCCGAGATGCGCAGAACGTGTGCGCAGTAGCAAAAGTAGGCACCAAACAAATGACTCAAATTTCTGCAAGGCTGATCGGACTGCGTAGAAAACTTAACACGACAGCGGCATGAAAGAGACCAAACCGAGAATCAACAGAATGCGGCAACCGTGCACAGCTGTTTCGAGCTGGCTGGCTCTCGTCAGCACGGTGTATCACAGCAAAAAGTAGAACAACCAGATCTTTTACAGATCCTGCGTATAGTTGCAGCATTTTCGTTGTACGGTCCCTTGCTTAATGTTTGCTATGCCAAACAAATGGCCAAACCTGATTGATGAACAAGTAATGGTCGTTTTCCCGGCATAATAAGTTACCATAGCAACAGTACAAACTCTTAAAAGCACCCTTAAAAAGGAGTTGGGCTACCACCATTTGATATTATGAACCTGTAATTAGCATGTTCAGACACGTTTTGGAAAGTTTAAAACAGTTCTTTGGAAGGGGTTAAAAGACACTTTAAAGTTCCTTCTCTGTTCCATCGTTCAATAATTTCGTTTCCAAGGGTTTGCTTGGCAATCAGGACGCTAAAGCGAGTAAGTTGTCATTTTTTTGAGCAATGCAGTTGCTATGACATGCAGAGTTCGTCAAATAAAATGCCACCCCCAATAAACACCACCTAAAAGCGAATAACAAATCCCCCGAGACGCATTTGTTTTTTTTTAATAATCAACAGGTCATTTCACCAAAGTGCACTAAACACAATACACCGAATCACGATTCATTTGGATACTGAATCAGAATAGTTACGGGCCGAGTGTTCGAGTTTCTGATGGCAAACAGGTGAGCTCTTCCAAGTTAACAGCGTTCATTGGACAGCTTATGCATCAGTTAAAGAAATTCTAAGTTCTGTTCATTTTAGCTAGTTGCATCTTTTGATGGATTTTTTACGCAATTTTGGCTCTAGGCATGGCACCTGAATGACTGACAAAGGGGAGAGCTGTTCGATAGGCTTTTACAATTATGCTTTTGATTCCCACTGAAAAGCTACAACTTGTCTTAATGCTCGATTTTTTCCACTTAGATGCTCGGATAATGAATCACTAATTTACAACTACAGGTTACCACGACAAGTTTTCACTGAACCACCACAGGGGAGACCTAGTCAGACTTTCATTTGACTTGCCGCCCCCTTATGATCGCGGGAAGCAGCACAGTACCAAAATTGTGTTCCTACAAGTTGTTAATGATATGCAGCGTGCCATTGATGATAAATGTGAACTGCTCTGGTCCTTCTAGGTTTATCGACCGCTTTCGATACCTCATTGACAATGTTATTCCTCTTGACAGACTAAAATATTATTATCACTGATGGCTTTTCCGACTTTGGCCATTTGTGTCTAAGTCTAAAATTGAAAGGAGTGTGAATCTGGCAGCGAGATGTGAAAAACGGCATTGGAAAATAACATAATCTAGCGTCAGGGTATTGAGAACCGGGCGAAACGGCCCTCCTGAAAGATTCTGAGGGATTAAACTCATTCAAACAAAATGGAGGATTTAAAGCAGCACGTTTATTCATACATTTATTTTAATTATTTAATATGGTGCTTTTGAATGGCTAATTTAGTTCTCCTCACTGGGGGCAAAAAAGTCAAGTTGCTATGGCTTAATTGTATCTAAAATGCCTACTGAAGTGCTAAAATGCGTCCTAGAGACGGGGAGGGGTGGGTCAATTTGACTCTCTTAGGTCTGAAATGCACCTATGGACTAAATTGAGTCCTAAATTAATTAATTGGGCACTGTGGGACTGAAACAGATCTTTTGAGTACACGTCAGCATTGTAAATGATAACATGACGACATAACATAACATAACGTAACGTAACGTAACGTAACGTAACATAACATAACATAACATAACATAACATAACATAACATAACAGTACACTAACCTACACATCACAAGCTAGCATAAATTAACGCCATTAATTCTAAAATACGACAATGCTTGAGGGTCGAGTGTGGACTAAAAGAATTGAATTTAAGAAACATTTTAATAAGATTTAAAATCTGGAATGTTCTTAGGCAGTGTCTGAAGAAATGGGACAAAAACTAATGAAATTCTCCGATATCTGAAATGGTCGCCATATTGTGACGTAACATGGTTATCAGATTTGTGCTGATGCCAGATTCATGAAGCACTCCTAAGTTTAACAAACGATACTTAAGATAAGAACGATGTATTATTCAATAAATGACACAGGCATACCAGGAAAAAAAGAAATCCGAGTGCTCCTATCAGGAGTCAAACCTAAGACCTTCCGATTACTAGTTCGGATGCTCTACCAATGAGCTACAGGAGACTCGTGGGAGCCAAGGCCATTAAACTAGATTCATGGGACAAACATCCTACATACTGCTAGGATGGGAATGTCAATGAGTGGCATATGTGCAATGGAACAAATGTGAAGAATATTTGAAGCCTGGTGAATAAACAAGAACGCTACTTTTAAGTAAAAAAATTATCTGGCCTCTGTTGGCATGAACAACGATTTCCTTGGACACAGACCGGCACTGAATAAGTAAGTAGACTACCTGTTTTTTCAGCACCGATTGCATGTTCTCTCGCACCAGTAAAGCACCCAGGAACTGCATCCATAATCGGACCGGTACTTTGGACAGCTGAAGGAAAAGTCTCTGCATGCTATAAAAAAGAGATCATTGACTGGTTTTAGACATTTTTTTCAATTTGAAAAAATTGTTTTCAATCCAGAAATTTTTATTGTAAGGTTCGTTTTAAGCTCCTCGTACCTTGCAAATATCTACATGCACGGTAAGCAAAAATAGCACTGATATTGTAGGTTGTGGGTATTTTTCGGAGAGGTTGGCAAAGAAACTTCTGGAATACATCTTCAGGGTTTTCATTAACCTAAAATACAACTACGACTGCGGCTACTCGAAAAAATTGGGAACATTTTTTTTTTCAGAAGGAAGTTGAGGCTAAGAGCATTATACGGGCTGAGAATCAGTGAAAAACATTTTTATTTGATCGAATGTTTTTAAAATCAACAGTATAAATACGGATTAAAAGATACATGAAAAGCATTTGTACCCATCACTATAGTACATGTAAGGCGCACAACAGAGCATGTCACAAGCAACATGAAGTCAAATTACGGCACATATTGCTCTTTGATAGGTGTCTTGGTCACGTCCGCATAGATTTATTCAAATACTGTACTATAACAGGTAACTAAAAAGAACATTTGAAGAATTTTGCAGACTTAAAGTTCCAAAAAAAAAAAAATATGAGAACGTTCAGCCTCAGCCCCAAAATTAGACGTTCTTATAAAAAAAGAGTGTACTTCACTTTCATTTAAAATAGTATGTCTTGTTATCCAGAGTGTATTTGGTCATATTCCCAAATATTAAAAAAGGAAAAGAAAAAAACTGGTTGTTCAAATTACATCCACTTCAAGATGAAAGTAACATTTACAAATTTAGTTTGATAAATCAGTGCATTAGCGATAACTATGACTGTCCGAGCTACATAAGGCAGTTGTCAGTTAGCTTGAAACACAGACCTCTTCAACAGGACTAGCTGTCATGGATACTATAACTTGGTGTTTCAGCGATACAAGAGGGAATCGGAAGGAGACAGAACTTTCCAAAAAGCTTTGGAATAGCACTTTTAATGACACCAATGCTTGTTTTAACACATCTCTATTTTTTTGTGATGCATTCTAGACGGACAGAGGGCAAAGGCTCAGTGTATGCTGTCAGTTGTGCTACTGACCATCTTAAAATAAAGTTGTCACTCACTAATTACCAATTCCAATTACTTAATTACTACAGAGTTCTTATGAACCAGATTAATAAATACGCTAGTATGAGTTCCTAACATAAGTATGTCTGCGTCTTTTGCATTGGTCACGAGTGGAAATCTATTAATAGGTTTTCGCGAAGAGCCTCTCGCAAGAGCAAGAGCCTTTAGCAGTATCCAAACAAAGTGATTCTGTTCGGTGGCTACTGTCAGTGAGAAATTAAATACATTATGGTAATCTCACCACATGAGTACAGCAGATTCATCTGATAGCTGTCAAAGTAAATAAAGGCTGGTTTCCATATGATCGCGGATCGCAGATCGCAGATCGCAGATCGCAATAAGGTCTGCGATCGTCTGCGATCCTGCGATCGTGATCGCAGACGATCGCAGAAGATAGAACCATGTTCTATCTAAAGGCTGGTTTCCATATGATCGCGGATCGCAGATCGCAGATCGCAATAAGGTCTGCGATCGTCTGCGATCATATGGAAACTGCTTCTGCGCTCGTCTGCGATCCTGCGATTGTGATCGCAGACGATCGCAGAAGATAGAATCATGTTCTATCTCCTGCGATCGTCTGCGATCAATTGCGATTGTTTGCGATCTGCGATCCGCGATCATATGGAAACCAGTCTTTAGATAAAACATGGTTCTATCTTCTGCGATTGTCTGCGATCACGATCGCAGGATCGCAGACGATCGCAGAAGTAGTTTCCATATGATCGCAGACGATCGCAGACCTTATTGCGATCTGCGATATGCGATCATATGGAAACCAGCCTTAACTGGGACCTGTCTTCCGACCAATCGTCACCTGTGAAAACCAAAGTATGTTAATCGTCATCCTCTTTAAAGATGGGGCCTCCTTTTGCAACTGCGCATGCGTTTTGCGTATCTTGGGGTTCTTTCGAGAAACTCTAATTTCTTAAGGACGCTGCCTACTAAATGCAAAGGTATTTGTGCACGGCTTTTGAATATAAGAATATCTTAGCAAGGGGTATTAAAAAAATACGGTTACCACGCATTTTCCAGAGATAATTTAAAATCTTCAACTGGAAAACCACTCCAATCGAGTTGATAGATGATCTGTTTCAGTCAGTGACACAGCAGGTATACTCGGAAAAAAAGAAATCCGAGTTCTCCCGACAGGAGTCGATCGCACCTATGACCTTTTGGACCATCCAGCAGTTCGGGTGTTTTCCCAAGCTACAGGAGACCCATCATACATATGTACATTGCAATGTATTTCAAAAATATATTTTTTAAAAGTTTTGTTTTTTCAGGGAGAGATCCAAGTTTTTATGAAGAATAACAGCAGATATTCGCTTGGCTCGCCAACCGCAAAAATGACCACGTGACCACGATTTTCCCGCCATTTTTCGCGTTTGTCGGTTGCCGTTTCTACGTGAAAACAGGCTCTTTCGCGTTTGCCGTCTACGTGAGAACTACGTAAGTGATTTCTTACCTTTTTTCTTATACATGTAATTGTTGAAAACAAGTACCCCAAATCTGAAACACAAAAAAAAAACCTCCTATAATAAGCCACTCCGAATATAAGCCCCCGGGGGCTTGTATTTGGAAATTATCCTCAATTATACAAACCACAGCAAACTACACATAATCACCATTATCAGGAAGCATTTTTTAGTCATAAAAGAATGATTCCGTACACTAAAGAAATGTGGTCAACAACTGTTGAAGTTTATTGTCTTTTACGCAGTTCGCTCTTCACTCATGCCTTGAATTCACGGCGTTCGGTCCGTAGACGAAGTGTTCGATCCGTCACCCGGAACCCAAACTCCCTCTGGTGCTCCTCGCTTTTCACCTGTTAGGGAGATCTTGAAGCCATTGACGCAGAGGAAACTGATGAAGAACGATATGAGCTTTCATAGTATATCATGAACTTTAAGCCTGAACTACGTTACCGTTTTTACTGTATTTCTGTTCTAACAAAGTTTATTGCCGTTGCGTTTGAACTTGGCATTTTCAGTGCGATTGATTTGTTATGAATTTCTAGCCAGTTGCACATTCAAAAATTTTGAAACCAATTTCCCTCCAATTATAAGCCCAGCCAATTTTGAAACGCAGATTTTCCTCCTATAATAGGCCCCTCCGAATATAAGCCCCTTCCAAAAATAAGACCCTCAAAAAGGTCCTTTGAAAAATATAGGCCCTGTGGCTTACTTTCGGAATTTTACGGTATTTGCACATATTTAGCTGTTCTTTTGTTTTTTACTAAACAGTGTCGATTGAGCTTTATGCTGGCTACCTCGTTTGCTTGTTACTGAATTAGCAGTTAAACCTACCCCAGTCTTCTTGGGCTCAATAGTTGGTTTTTCATTTTTGGTGAAATACTGGCTCCCATAATGCATCAGACTGCCGTAGTCATAAGGAACCCCAAGGGAGTAGATGCCGGAGGTGTAATAGTCAAAATTATGTTCCTTTCCTGCATTTCAAGACAAAAGAAATCAGGAAGGCTCATCGCTTTTTGATTGAACGTGTGTAGAAATGGGGTGAGATAACACGCAGATTTGACCACTTGTTACGTGATCACTATGTCATTCGTCTATTTTAGGGAGTAAATATTCAGTTTTATTGTCGTCAATTAAAAGGAAATTGTCACACGGTTTTAATCTTCAGTTTGGTGAAAATGGGGCAACAATACCTTAGCTTAGTTGCAAAAAGATTGTAGTTCAGCGTACATCATTCTTGAAAGAAACAACCCATGATCTTTTCTGGCGCATTAATTTGAAACGATTATATAATAACGTGAAAAAGTTAGCTTTACTCTCCATTCTAGTCCATCTAATGGCCAGAGACACACACGAGACTTTTATCACATTGGAGGGGTAATTTATAACAACACTGAAATGATATTAATATAAATTTCTGTTAATGCAAAAACGTTTCGGGTTTTTGAAGTGACACCAAAACCCGTTGACACTTCCCCTTTAATCTGCTTTTACACGGTTGAGATGGGCGCAAGCACAAACTTCCGAAAAATTGTATGTGATACAGCGTAAGATAAATAGTGCAAGCAGGAACACAAGGAAAAGAAACCTTTCCATTAGGGTTATGTCTGTGATCTTGCTTATAATATCAGGAGTACGTGTGCTGATATTTCACAAGTCTGAACCGGCGTGAGATAGGCAGAAGGACGCGAGCACATACAAGAACTGATCAGCACTGTATGTGCGAATGTTGTCTTGTGCTTTTGCTCTGGTACATACATGGATACTTTATTTTGCCACACAAATGAAATAAATATACAATATAAAAAAACAAGAAAAGAGAGATGGCGAGGGGACCAAACAGAAACTATAGAGAGCTTATAAGAGATAAGACACCCTCAAACGACGAACTAAGAGTTGATTACAAGAAAAGAACAAAAAGATGGCGGAGGGTCAGTTCATTATTTATAACTACTCATTTGTTTACTCGCAAGTATTTTCTTAAAAGAAGATATCGATGTAGAGTTGATGACTTCATTGTCAGACGAGTTAAAAAACCTGGGTCCTTGGAAAAAAACTTAAAACTTCTTAATGTTTACATTCGACAATAGGGTAGACGTTAGACATGGGAATTTCTTGTACTTATTGTAAGAATAGAACTGATTGTTTTGGGAGAAGTTATTATGAAGCCTTGGCGGTAAGAATGAATTTTTGCAAGACAACATGAATTGTCCTGGTTGAAGCAAATGGATATCATTAAATTTTAGTATACCAAGTTCCTTAAAAATGGGATCTGTATGAGCGTGGAATTGTGATTTATTTATAATTCTGATAATACGCTTTTGCAGATGATAGGTGAATCAAGCTTCCTAAAACAATATCAACAAGAACCTCCCATATTACCACCCTCGAAACAAAAGAATGAGGTCATTGACATAATAAAAATCCGTGATTTTACTTTTTAGTGGTAAGGAATCAGTTGTAGTACATGAACCTTACCAGATTCGATGTTGCTTCTGTTTATGGTGACGTATTGATCTCTATCAGGTCGGGACTGTTCGTGGTAAAATCCAAGGGCGTGAGCTGGTGTTAAAAAGAGAAAGTCATAATGTCGTAACTGTTTGAATCCTAAAAATGCCGCAACACGGAAAGAAATGTTATCGAACTTTACTTTCTAGCAATTAATCTCATGAAAAGAAAATTCGTCTCTTCAAAGTTTCTATTCTCCGAGGTCTTAAACTTTGCTATCCTTTTGCAATCTACAGCCCACCAAACAATCCATCAAAGTACGGCGTCACCTTCCACGACTCTGTTAATTTTCTCAGTAGTTTGACCAAAGCTCACCTTGGACAAAAAAAAAAAAAAAACATGAAACAGCTCTCTTTCATTAAGAATGCTTCAATTTAAAACTTTGCATGTCCGCAATTGACCAGTCGGGGAGGTATGTGAAGGAACAGCACAGTTGTTTCGTCATTATTAATTTCCCACTTAGCGAGCTCTTGTCAAGTCTACAGAGAATAAAGCGAATGGAGGGATCTACAGAACATGCCTGCAGTTCACATTGCCAATTTGGTGGTTTGTTTGGTGATCGGAAGTTTGTGGAAATATAGTAGAGTCATGGACCTTGGAACAGAGAAACTTTGGGGTAAAAATGTTCATTTCATGGCATTTCAGGTAAGGATGTGTATCGTTGTTGTTGTGTTGTTGCCTTCGACGTCAAAAGAACATTGTATGGGACGACGTTGATTGAATGAATGGATCTTGGGACGCGTATCTGACATCCCCCGCAGATTTTGCAGGGGCGGATGACATCATCACCAGCTTGGCAAAGGAGAGAGAACCTGGTGACATCGAATACACTCCCTAATCTTTGATCATTACTACTTTTAGCCGCTTAATTTATTCATCAAATTGATTCTGGTTTCGCATTAGGTTCGAATTTGATACTGAACTTCGCGAAAGAGTATTTGGAGAGGTAAAGTACTTTAAATACCAAAGTTATTTTAGAAACGCAGGGTCAGTTTACCTAAGCCATTTTATGCGTATTCAACTAAAATTCAGATTACTTTTAAGGAAGAATTAAAATCCCATACAAAGTTTTGTAATTCGCAGTTCAATAATCCTACCACAAAAATAAGCACAACGTGAGTCAAACTGTGAACCAATCAGATTCCGGCCAGCATTCGGCAAATACTTCATGTAGATGTGTATTGAAACTCTGCTGAAACTTCCTTGGCTTGGTTTGTAAGGGAAAAATTTTGTCCTTGTTTCTATGAAAATGATCTACAGGAACATTCGCACAAGTCTGGTACAACCAGGGACGGTTGTGGAAACACAAGCTGTAGACTTGAGTTTCCACTTCTTTATGTCCCAAACCTCTTCCCCGTTGAAAACAAATGCTTTCTCATTCATTCTTTAAAAGGCTCATTTAAAAAAAGCGCAGTTTCAATTTCAACTGCTCTAGCCTTGGGATAAAAATTCGGGTACCCTAGGGCATACGTGTGTATGCACTAGGGTCAAAAAGGTGCATTGTCTAGTCTCAGTTTAAAAAAAAATGACATGCTCTACGTACCGATCTCGTGTGCCACAATGCCTGCAGTCCAACAGTCTGTGCCCAAGCTGATATCCTGTTTCCCGCTTTGACGGCGCCCGATCTTGGACCAACACCTTGAAGAGATCAGTAGTTATTAAAAGAAAGCTAGACAGAGCAGTTTTAATTGAGTGGAGTGTCAAAAGCAAAAGCCAAAGCATATAATGAAGCCAATGAGACACAACTTGACATGTAACCCGTGACAAGCGCGGGAAAACAAGTGCGAGCGAGTCACGAATGGTTTTGGTTTTTCATCTTACTGGTTGAGAAAGTGCTGCCAATTTTGCAAACCAATCACAAAGCGTAGTAAAATAAAAACAATTTCATATTTATATTAATAGAACCGAAACAACCGCCTTAGACGGAAACTTTTACCCCGGAGGAAAACTTGTCAAAAATTTTCGCGTACATTTTCCAGACTCTGATAGCCAGGAGAGTAAGACAGACAACTCAGCCTCCTGAACATTTCCCTTTCGGTAGTTTTATCGTCCTTCAAATCAATGATGCATGCCGTTTTGCTTTTCTCAAAGATGTCCTATACATTGTTATAGACTAGAGACGAGTCATGGGTTCCTATGAATTCAGTTACTTTCCTCGTTTAACTGTAACGACAGGCGGAAAGACACAGAGTCCGCAAAACACAACTTATTTATTCCGGTTGAACAGCGACAACAAAACTTCAAGATGGCTTCCCACGAGCTCGGTCACGTGACACGCAAGGCGGGAACTAGACTTGTACTTCATGTAACCATACTCGTTACATCTCCCTTCCTAAGTCTAATAGTTTAGTTTATGCATACAGAACGTTAATGATAATAAAAAAGCAATAACATAATGTTCAAATCTGCCTTAGAAAGTCTCCTATATTAAAACGCCCCTGCAAAAGTACATAATAAAGCCAAATTGAAAAAAAGGGGCAACAAGGCAGAGTCAGTGTCTTATTTCAGCACTCATAATCTTTTAACCACACTGGGGGGCGGCGGTCCCGCACTGGCCGACCTTCAGTATGAGGCCCAGAAACCACTGGTCATGATGGTATCATTGCCTGTGGCGGCTCAGCAGGACTTGACTCTACCAGTTCCATTGGATCGGTCATGTCGAGGTTTGTCTCCACTGACTCCGGTAATTCCTCGGGTGTTGCTCTGAGCCATTTGCGGTTCCGACGATAATGCTTTCCGTTCACTTCAACCAAGTAGGAATGAGTCCCCTCCTCTCCAATGACGCGCCCCAGTGACCATTCCTTCTCGCGTGGCAATCGCATTCTAATGGCATCACCGTCAAGCAATTTTGGCAGTTCATGTGAGTGACGATCATAGTAGTATTTCTGCTTCTGCTTTCTAATCTAGATCTTTTCGGGGACATCAGTTATCACCTGTGGAGTTAACAATTGCTTGGCTACTGGGAGACGGGTGCGTGTTCGCCTACCATATAGTAGCTGAACAGGAGAAGCATTCATACCCTCAGTTGGTGTGTTGCGCCACTCAAGTAACGCCAGCAGAGGATCACGCTTATCAGCTGGGGCTTTGGTCAGCAATGACTTGCAAGTCTTAACTGCATTTTCCACACGACCATTACTTTGTGCGTGATAAGGGCTTGATGTGACGTGGTGAAAATCCCATTCCTTACTGAAGGTCTGGAAATCTTCACTGTTGAAGGGGGGCCCATTGTCACTGATGAGAGTCACAGGAATACCATGCCTGGAAAACCACGCCTTTAGAATGGTGATAACACGGTTGCTGGTGGTGCTACTCATATCTTGCACTTCAAAATAGCCAGAGTAGTAATCAACGGCTATCAAAAATGATTGCCCGTCCAGCACAAAAAGATCAACACCAACTTTCTGCCATGGCAAATTAGGCACATCATGAGGCTTTAAAGGCTCTTTACATTGTTCGGGCTGATAACGGTTACAGATTCCACACCTTGACAAGTGATCTTTGAACTGGGCTGTGATTCCAGGCCAGTAAACAATGTCGCGGGCACGACGCAATGTTCCTTCTATTCCAATATGTGATTCATGCAGGCTCTTTACAACACCAGAACGCTCTTTAAATGGTATCACAAGGTGATGACCCTTGTATACCAATCCATCTTCTATGGTCAGCTCATCACGGCTGTTCCAATACAGCTCAATTACTTGCCTCCGACGCCGGTCATATTTGTGAGCTTCTGACAGGGTCTCTGGCCAACCCTCATGAATAACATCAGACAGGGTCTGTAATTTTTCATCCTGAGCAGTCTCCTTGCGCAGCTCTTCCAGGCGAGTGGGGGAGACACTTAGATCTTCACCATTTTTAATCTGCTCTAACTCAAAAGAGAACAGTCGTTCTCTGACAGAACGGACGTCACTGTCCTGGGTCTGACTCTCTGGTTCCTTTTCCAAGTTAGCGCGACTTAATGTGTCAGCCAAGAACATGGTCTCTCCTTTCTTGTATACCACTTGGATGTCATAGTTCTGTAAGCGGAGACGCATGCGTTGGAGGCGTTTTGGCGAACTGTGGATTGGCTTCTTGAATATGGTTTCCAACGGCTTGTGGTCTGACTGCACAATTACATTGCTCCTTCCAAAAATGTACTGATCAAATTTCTCACAAGCATAAACTATGGCGAGTAGCTCTTTTTCAATCTGCGCATAGTTTTGTTCCGTTTGAGTCATCACACGAGAGCTGTAAGCCACTGGGCGCTCCTCCTGTAGCAGAGCTGCACCAAGTCCACTTTGAAAAGCATCGCATTGAATGACCACTGGCTTATTCACGTCATAGTAGGCAAGTACAGGTGCAGATACAATCATTTTCTTGACATGGGCCACAGCATCAGTATGACTTTGCAGCCAACACCACTCAGCATCCTTTTCAGTCAGTTTTCTCAAGACTTCTGTTTCTTCGGATAGACGTGGGAGGAACTTTGCCAAGTAGTTCACCATGCCCAGGAACCTACGTAAGGACTGTACATCAGTCGGGTCTGGCATCCCCACAATTGCCTCAACCTTGTGTGGATCTGGTTTCAGTCCCTCACGGGTTAGAATGTGTCCGATGAAGGGAACTTCTTGCTGTCTCAGTCGGGATTTCTTCTTGTTCAACTTCAGGTTTCTCTCACGGCAACGGTCTAGGAAGGCACGCACATTCCGGTCATGGTCTGTCTGCCACTCAGCAGGTGTGTTGCCAAATCCAACGATCACAAAATCATCTGCAATTACTTCTACTCCTTTAAGCCCCTCAATGTGCTCTCGCATTTTGCGCTGCCAAACTTCCGGTGCACTATTGATGCCGAATGGCATTCGCTTCCAACGGTAGCGCCCGAACGGGGTGTTAAACGTTGTTAAACTACTAGACTTATCGTCAAGTTCCACTTGCCAGAAACCATTACTGGCATCAAAAACACTGAACAATTTTGCCCCATTCAGCCTAGTTGCAATCTCTTCAATTGTCGGCATCGGGAAGTGTTCACGCTTTATGGCAAGATTCAGATCCCTGGGATCCAAACAGATAATAATAATAATCTTTATTGAGGAAATCAATGTCACTAATATGATGCGTAACTTGGTTTCCCCCTCAGCTTCGGTGGATGGCTTAGTCACCACTAGCATACTGGATACCCAGTCAGTAGGATGGTCGACTTGTTCGATTATGTTAGCAGCTACCATTTCTTCGAGTTTCCGCTGAACTCCATCGCCAACAATTCTATTGTCTTTCGCGACACGTACTTACGGTGCCAAAATTTGCAAAATGAGGCATAAAGATGGTGACTTGTTCCCACGGGAGTAACAGGTAACTGGCTTCGTTGTTTCGGGCTCGCGTCGTGTTCACTTCGTTGAAATAGGTACTGTCAATCAAACTTTTAGATGTGCGAAGGTGAGATAAAATTGACAATAGCAGTCGGGATAAAAAAATCTATTCATGCGCCGCTAGCGGTAAAAGAACAATAATCTAAGAACTCCGCTCACCAGTTCCTGTTGCAGTTAATGTGTAGTATTCATAGTAGGTGAAAAAATACACTTCTGGCTGCGTTTCACTTAGCGAAAAGAATTTAAGGCCAAAAAAAATTGTAAAATCCCGAACGACGCCAAATTGGTGGCTATTCACGTGGAAACAAGTTTTGTTTGTGAAAAAAAAATATTCAAATTTCGATCCGTTTATTGAGATCAAAATGTATAAAAGACTTGTCTTTTATTGCCATCTATTAAGTTGTTAGAAGCTACCCAGAGATATAACATAAAAAAGCGCGCCATGCATCCGACCAGCTTTGATTCCTCGTTGTTTACCGACATTTGAGATCATAGGTAAGTTCGATTATCGAACCAATCGAACAAAATCCGAATGCAATCGAAATCAATCTGATCAGGTTTTGTTCGGAATCCATCTCTTAAGTAGAGTAATCATTCTCAACCTTTATTGAAGGGAATAAATAGAAAAACGTCCCCAAAAATATCAAACTAAATGCCAATGTTCGGTTATACTAACTGATTATCGAAAGTTCGACTGAGTTACATTGCCGACCGTTCAATTATCGAATTCGATACGCCGGGCGTTAGGTGTGCAAGTACTCAGAGAACTCAGAAGCAGTAAATACTTTAAGCGAGTAATGTAGTCGAAAGTGACTCTATTGAAGCGGTAAACATTTAAAGTACCCCGCGTCAGTGTATTCTTATTTAAATCATGCTTTTGTTTGAACAAAGCCTTTGAAAGTTTTTTTTTTTTTTGCATTCTAAAGGCGATCATATTTATTAAAGGGAGTTGTACTCTCAAGCTAGTCAGCACGTGGTCAATATGACTACTGAAGGGTCATAGTGATTGCAGTAATCAAGGAAATGTCATAAAATTTAGTAGCATGCAGCGCAGGTGACCGGTTATTACGTAATTAAAGTTCTATTTCAGTGACCTTTCATGCGAGGCACACACCATTTCAATGCTTAATTACAATGACTTGCCCACTATTGTTTGTGGAGGCGGAGCTATGAATTTATTAGAACTTGCGCGGTAAGTTTAAAACGATAGCTTGACTCCCGTGGGAGTATCGAAAAGGTTGAACTCGCAAGCAAGTTCAGAATTGTGGGGGTAGGTCTCGGAAAAACAGGAAAAAATAATACTTCTAACCGTCGGATTCCTGAGAAAACTCAGCTGTGGAATCTTCACATGTCAAACAAAAATAACCATATGAATAGTTTCGTGCTTACCTCTTATTTCTTCAAAAATTTCGTCCAAAAGTGTTAGTCCCATACAAACGGAGTGCCGAAATAGCTACTTTTGAAGCACGAAATAATAATACTTCTAAAGCAGCTACAAATATATCGAAGGTCACATTTGCTTTATTAACATCTCTTCTACAAAAGCCATATGAATAGTAACTGGTAAACGGAGCAGAACGCTCATAAAAGAAGAATTTAGAAGCGCTACTTCGTATTTTCTGCCAACTTTCTTTATTTTTTTGTGTGCTTTGTGTGATGAGATTTCAAATTTAGCGCCAGCGAGCGTAACAAAAGTCCCGGATATGTCGCGGCATTGTGGGCGATGTCGCTCAGTCATCGCAACAGGTAAACGCTGCGGAGGATGCACTACAGGTCTGATGGACTCGTCTGTTACAATGTGGCACTGTCCGTCCAACTTTCCAAGGCCTTCAAATACATCGTCATACTCTTCCAGCAATGGCTCTGTGTCGGACTTCAGTACATTGACGCGTAGATCTCGGTCACTGTCTAGAATCTTTATCAAGTTCATTTCCAGCATTGTCTGCTTAGACAGTATGGGCTCATACCCATGGCCCCTGACTACATTGACTTCAATTTTGTGTGCGTTTCCTTTGCGGGAGACATACACTGTGGCTTTGCCCTCGATGGGTTGCTTATCTCCATTAGCTAAAACCAGGATTGACTTGCCGCGTGCATTGACGAAATTCAAGTGCAGATCGCCAGTCACCTTCTTGTACACATCCACGGGCAAAAGATTGCATTCAGCCCCCGTGTCCATCAAGAAGCTTACATCGTGACCTGAAAGGGGGTTAGACTCTTTTGATACAGTGAGGGTAACCATCTCACGACCTCCGTTTCCAACACCTGCGGCACTTAAATAAAATCGCTCTTGGACAGAAGACACCTTCTCAAGCATGTTAAGGCATGGCTCAAGGCCATATCTGGGTAAAAAACAGAATCAATCATAACTCTGCAGAAATTTACTGAAAGACCACCAAACTTGACAGCGACACAGAAATTGATGACCTTAACTCACTTCTATCCTTAAGTCTTGAAAAGATATGTCACGTGACCGGTGGGGTGCCGAGTTTACATATGATGGATATCGATTAGAACGTTTCTCTTACCATCTGGTTATGCCTTACATGAATCTGTCCTGAATGGTTGACCTCAACATTTAGTAAACGGATTATTTAACAAAATAGGTCACGTGACTTATTAAACTTCCTAATAATACTTTAATAAAGCCAAAATCTATTCCATTCAGGACAGATTCACTTACTATACAACAGAAGCTACAACTGCACATGCAAAGCTTCGAGTCACAATGAACCATTCTTACCCCATCTGACAATTAGTTTTAAGCGCAATTGTGACGTCATCAAACACGTGACCACTATTCTTATGTCTTAAGGAATTTAAGATCGCTGTAATACGTCAATTACAAACTTATGGCCACCCTAGGGATTTAAAAAACATTGATTTCAAAGATAGGTAGTTTCAAATTCGTGGGGGGTCTTAAGTGAAGAATAAGCCATGCCTTAACATGCTTGAGTTGCTTTTTGCTGGGCACTTGACAACAAAATGATTCCTTTTTTTACAATATGCACAAATCTGGCCAAAGGCAGGGCAGCTACGTCTTTCGTGGTTCCTACCACAGAATCTGCAGTCCTTGATCCAGCCACTGCTGACAGATGGGACATTTTCTGACTGCTCTTTCTCTTTCTCTTTCACAGCACTCAATCCAGACTCAGCAGACATAACTTTCATTTGAACAGCCGTACTCTCGGCGGCACGAGCGATATCTATAGCTTTCTCAAGAGTCAATTTCTTCTCTTTGAGCAAATTTTCACGTACCTTGGCAGTTTTGGTACCTGTCACCAGTCGATCCCGGAGAGGCTGATCGGGTGTGATTGACTCGAAATCACAATTTGCTGCAATTTGGCGAAGCTCCGTCAAATATTGATCAACAGTTTCAGATTCCCGCTGATCCCGCGTAAAGAAAAGAAAACGTTCGTAAATAGTGTTTTCCCTGGGAATGCAATACTCTTCGAACTTGCTTACAACTGCAGCGATTTTCTTCGCGTCGTCTGGCGAGGCCCACGTGAAAGTACGAAACACCTTGTTCGCTTCTTTTCCAATTACGGCCAAAAGTGTTGCTACTTGGCGTGCTTCTTCCTCTTTATCTAGCTTCGTAGCCAGCCTGTAATTATTCCAAGCAGAAACCCAAGTTCGCCAATTGGACGCTGTCGAACCATCGTTTAGCTCGAGTATGTCAGGAGGAGGTATTTGGAAATTCGCCATGGTTATCAAACTTGAAGCCGGACTTTCGCTATTTTGAACACTGGTTTCAGGCATAAATTCGGTAGCTTCTGCCACAAATCATTCCTTTTCGTGACGTGTGGATCCGGGAAACTTCTGACACCATGTAACGACAGGCGGAAAGACACAGAGTCCGCAAAACACAACTTATTTATTCCGGTTGAACAGCGACAACAAAACTTCAAGATGGCTTCCCACGAGCTCGGTCACGTGACACGCAAGGCGGGAACTAGACTTGTACTTCATGTAACCATACTCGTTACATTAACCATGCATGAGTAAACAACTGTTCTTTGCTGATAGCCATCATTATCGTCGCGAACCACTCCCGTAAAGATTCATAATATTCCATGCAATTCATTTGACCAGAATCTGTCCTAACAACAGCTCAGAATATTTCACGTGCTAGTTTCTCATGTTTTGATTAGTTTCACACTTTTTTCATATAGTTCAAACGGAATAAATTTTCACACAATGAAAATGTTTTTTCACATGGTAGTTTCACATGTAGATATTACCTTTCTTTTTTCACATGCCTTATTGGAGGTTAAAAGTTTTGCCGTTCAATTTCACACACTGAATGGTGTTTCTTGTGCATGTAAAACTAGAGAGATTTTGACGTAATTTTATGCCACATATATGTTTCACATGGCTTCTACATTTCACACACCTTATACACACATTTCACACGTCAGTTTGCTTCTGGTAGTACAACCCGGCCTTTGCCAGCGCGGGAAAAATGAGATTGGACCATTTTTTCTTTGTTTCGTTTAATCCACCCGAGAAAACAACATATCTTGTAGGATTCTACTTTAATTCGTGTAATCAGCAAACAAGATGATTTGAAGAAATATTTCGGACTGTTTATTTTAATAGAGAATCTATCACACGTTAAGTCTTTGCTGCCTTAAGATGGATGTATTTGCGCCAACCTTTAATGGACACGTTGTATATGCGTTTTAAATATCAGTCCAATAGCTCTAGAGCTAAATTACACAAATATTTAGTAAGAAATTTACAAGAAGCCTGTACATCTACATCCCTTAAAGCTTATTTGTTGGTAAAAATTTTCAAGCTAAATTCATGTGTTCTTAAAACTTACCCACTTCCCTTCATGAAATGAACATAGTCCGTTTCCGTTGTTCTTTTCTTAAAAGTGATGCAAGTCTTTTCGCTCCACAGCGTCATGGCGGAGTCGATGGCAGTCGTTGCAGACGAATAGGAAGCTTAGGTGAAATAAGAGCAACGTCAGAAATGAGAATGATGTATTATTCAGTGAATGACACAGGCGTACTCGGAAAAAGAAAATCTCTACCACTGAGCTACAGGAGACTCAAGAGTGGCGAAGGCCATTAAATTAGGTTCATGTGACAAACATTCTGCATACTGCTAGGATTTTAATGTCAATGTGTGGCATATGCGCAACTGATGAAATAAATGTGATAGAACATTTTAATAAGTAAAGGTTTAGATATACTTAGGCAAGTAAAAATAAACGATAAAAACGAACAACGTTTCGGTGTCGTCATGACGCCATTACTAAGTTCGGAGTAATTGAAATAAACCATAAAGTCAATGCCAGAAATGGTTACCAAAATTGACATGACATCTGAATATGTAATGTCACGCAAATAGTTTTACTTGAATTGAGTCCGATTGGACATTGAGAGATGGTGTAAACTCTCTAATTGTCAACATTTCGTAAAGTAAACAATCGAACTTATTCACGCACTTCTTAAACACGAAGGCGCGCTATAAAAGGAGGCTTCCTGAGGAAGCCAATGGCTCAGTTGTCAATCACCTTTGACGAGTGAGGATCAAATCCAATATGGCGGCCGATTCAAACACAAAAAAGGTATTTCCATTTTCGATTTATGCGTTTTCTTTCACTTTTTCTTCTCTGAAACACAGCCGGGGGAAAACTAACTATGATGGACAATCTCTCTCTGTAGATCACTATTTTACTCGAAAAATATCTGTCAAGGTCTTTTGGTACATTCAATTGTACGGTAGATGCTTGCCAATAGAAGAAGATTGTTTTTTATGCACGACCACGCGCTGGTGTAAGTGTTTACCCTACATAATTAACTTGCATTGCACAAGTCACAAGTTACCCCTTGTAAAAAAAAGGCCTTCTTTTTACAAGATGTACGTTGATGATATTGTATTGTATTTTAGAATCTTTCTAACTTAGTTTTAGCACCTATTATAGGATTTTTCAATTGTGTTTGTTAATTTTAATGCCTTAGCTTTTTAGCACTAGGTTTAATGCGCACGGCTCTTTAGAAGGCCACTTTTTAGTGATAAGGATTCCGTGGATAAATAAAGTTGTTATTATTATTATTATTATTGTTATTAATATTATTATACTTTGACCATAATGCCGGACAACATCAGCGGCTAATTTTCTCCAGGTTCTATTGCAACACATCAGTGGAGTTCACTATGGAAACAGACGTTAATGGTCTGCTTCCCTTTCTTGGAATGATTGTAGCTGAAGAAATGACTTCAGATGAATGAAATCTTTGTTGTTGTTTCTTTTAACTTTAAAACAAATTGAATCCTCGATTCACTTTTTTGTTTGTTTCCTAATTACGTATAAAACTAGCTTCATCTCGTTTGTCTCTGACTTTTTGTGGCTACTGCCCTCTGGGAAGGCGTAGCCACTATGCGATCGTGTTGTGTAAGTCCGTAAATTGAAAGCTTTCGGAATTGTAGAATTTACGCGAAATTGGGTCGAGTTCACCACGACAGGTTGATGAGATCTTAGTTGGCTTTATTCGTCCGGAAGATCCTTGTTTTTGAATTCAAAATGGCTGCCGCGTCCATCATGTGTGAATTTTCACGGTGGCAGTTAATGGTTCTTGAAAGGAAAACACAGGTTTTCAATACTGTAAATCAAAAGAACGACTTCCAAGGAACACTTGGCTCCTTGAAAAGAGGAAATCAGTGAGTTCATAGCGAAGAAATTCTTGTTCGAGATTGTGTCAAGGCGAAACGTATGCGATCGCAAGCAAGATCTGCAAACCATCACATGAGCGGAACATTCTCGGAAATTTTTATGTACTCCTGTGAATCCACTTTACAAAATACTACAGATTTGAATGTGAATTTACCGTGCTTTATGTTAAATTGATCGATTTTTCCTATTTTAAATAGCTTTTGCGAAATTTTCGAAAAACGTGCGAGAAATTAGTGACTCGCAGTTCACATAGCTTCACTCGAGGCGAAAATTGAACGAATTTGCTTTTCAGGCGTGAACACAGATAGTGTGTGAATAAATTTTTCAATTAAGAAAACTTATTGTCTGTTTATCTGTGTTTTGATTCACGGAATTTCTTTACTATGCGATCTAATGTAAACCATAGGACAGCCAAACCATGTCTATTACTGTCCCCTGTGTACTAAAGTGTAAACAAACCGAAATCCTCCAGCGCATGACAACACGATTAAATGAGGACGCACAATTTTGGCACTGACTAGAGCTGTTCATTTACCCCTCTGAATTTTATACAACACTGCTTTTTTACTGCAATATTCTACAAAAATAAAGCAGTAGTCACATGCAGGCATAGACTGCCTTTTATTTATTACGGTAACATGTTTTCTTGTTTTCGACGTCAATGGTAATTGGTTTTTCTCGATCTTGTACTTACCCAGGGTGGAGTCAATAGTGTATGGTAACACTCCGTTAGGCCAAAGTAGACTGTGGTACCCATAAGCGCCCCAGCTTACTATTCCGTAATCGAGACCAAGTCCAAGTTTAAGGGCCAAGCGTTAGTGAGCAGTCAAAACTATATCGCCCTCAAACAGGTCTGGATTCGAAACTCCAGCATTTTCTAGAATAAAAGAAAGGGAAATGTTTTACTGAAGCGCAAGTAGCTGAAGTCATAATTATGAAAAGGAAATGGATAATAAATGATAATAAATATAGTATAATAATAATATCTCATTAGTAGTAAAACAAACAACAAATACAGAAAGGTGATTAAACAAAAATATCGGTATCGGAAAAAAGAAAAATGCTTCATAATTCTGCAGTTCATGCTAAGAATATCCATACAAAAACTTTTTTCAAAGACTCTCTTCTATTACGCTCGAGTGAACGTTCAACGCCGAACCCTTCAAATGGCTAAAATCGCCTTCTTCAACCTCAGGAACGACAACACACAACATTTAAGGTAAAAATACGTTTATTTTGATGTTAAATGAGAATATCTATCGCAATCTAGTACGATAATACGAGGATTTTCGATATTCCCATACATTGCCTCTATAAATTCAAAATACAAACGGTCACATAGTTTGTGTGGGCCCCCTATGAACAGACAGGACTGATTTTTATTGATTATGGCTAAAAACTGAAATTTTACGCAAAATATTCTTCATCAGTTTAATTGACAATTGCTGTCTCTTGCATTTCCTTCAGCGATCGTCCTACTGCGCATGTACTTAATCCGTATGACATCGATATTAAGTAAGGAACTACAGTTGTTTGTATCCTAAGTCGCGTAGCAGGGGAAGGAGCAGAGGGGGGAGGGGAGGGAGAGGGTTAAGTTTTGTTCAACCAATTTGGTAGTCCCCCCCAGTTGTTTTAGCCTTGCTACGGGCCTGTAATCCATTGAAGGCTGTTGCCAGATTTCATCTTAGGACATGGAGTTCAAATATCTTGTCATCTGTCAAATTATGTCGTTTTGTGGCAAGACAACAGCCTTTGAACACACAATGAAAATGCTTTTGGGTTAGCAGATAGGGTGATCATTATGGAGGTGGTTCCTCACTATATTAAACAGGAATGCGGCAATGCTCGTTACTAGGCTTGACCTAGAAGAAACTGTCACTTAAGCTATAGTTGCGAAGCGCATGCGTAGCACTTTCTTTATTTTCAGGAAACCAACGGCAGTTGAAACATAACCTGACACAAAAAAAAAATCCTCTATTATCTGAAACAACTATAAAGGTACTAAATTTCAAGGAAAAAGGAAGAGTAACAGTTCCTTCCTTGAGCACTAACACTTATGCACAAGCTCAAAGCCAGACAGATTAACTATACAGTAAACTAATGACATATAACCAAAGCAAGGAAGTAGTCTGAATCCATTGGAAGTTGTTTCCAGATTTCTTCTTAACGCACGAATTTGGAAGGCTAGCTCATCTTTTAAATTACATCGTTTTGTGGCAAGACAACAGCCGGTAAAACACTAATAATTATGAAAATGCTTTTGAATTGGTAGATAGGATATGGAGGTGGTTCTTCACTATATTAAAGAGGAATGCTGCAATACTTGTCACCAGGCTTGACCCACAAGAAGCTCTTCCTTTAGCTGTAATTCGAATGCCATGCTTGGCACGCAATCAAAAAATGCTTCTGCAGACAAATTACAGGTTTGATTGTCAATATATTTTTACTGAAATACTATTTTGATCGACAGATTCTTCGTATTTCCCAAATTTTTGAAAAACGTGCTCCGTACGGCTCAATTAACTTAAGCTTATATGCACGCTTCAAATTTGACTGGCAATTCCTTCACATCACTTGCAATTAGAAAAAAAATTTCGCTCGCCTCGAACCAAAAATTGTTTTGTTTGCTTCTTAGACCTATGCAAAGGCTTATCTGTTTGTCTTTTTATTTTCATTTATGAAACGAAGACACTACGTAATCTTACATTTCGCATCGATATTGAGTAAGGAACTACAGTTGTTTGTATCCTAAGTCTTACATAGCGCTTTCGATAAGGTTTGTAATTGATGAATTTATTGACTATATCAACGTTAGCAACGTTAAAACTGTAGTAATTTACCGGGTCGCCCGAAATAGACTGTGGACCGAAAGGGTAGGAATCAAATCCAAATATAAGAAAATTCCTTCAAGAAATTGAAGCGCAAAAATTATTGCTGTGCCAGTTTGGGATGTTCTTCCGTCCTTGGCCTACAGCAAAACGGTTCGATATCCGTAAAAGTTCCTATGCGAATGCTTTGGGAGGCCGAGCCGCCTCGTATAAAACTCCATTGAGTGACCACCACCCCCCCCCCCCCCCCCTCCTGTTAAATTAAAACTCAATATTTCATGACAAAAAAACTTTAACTTCCAAAATTCTTTACTTTAGTGTGATGTTTAATGTGTTCCAGTCTCGCAGTTCGCTTTGCCAATTCTCTTGGCTTCCAAATGATCTGTGACGTAAGACGCAAAGGGACTTAGGAGGCGTTTGCACTTAACCTTACACGACTGAAAACTTTGGTTCTGTAAAAGAGTATTTTGTTTGTTATCCAGAAAAAAATTAAATATAAATATATTACTGGTCAAGTGAAACGTCTGAAACCAGGTTTATTACTATGGTACGAATGACACATCTGAGTTCAGTTGGCCAATAACAACACCAACAAGTCTAGTAATATTTTTTTTTTCTGTATTTTATTTGTTTTTGGGTTTTTACAGTTTTCTCAAATACGCATAATAAATCACAGATTACACATGCATAAATATGCATTACACTACTCTATTACACAAAGAAAAATACACTACACTGGAGAGGCATCACGTATTGACAATAAAAAAAGTATAAATTAGTTCAGCTACTGTTCTATCAGTTGAAGGAGGGGTTTCCATTTGTTGTAATGGATCTTAAGTTTATTATTCTTTCTGGCTATAAAACGTTCTATTTGAAACGTACTCTTAATTCTTTCAAAAAAGGATTTAAAGGATAGAGAAGTCTTATTTAGCTTGGTGCGATAAATAAAGTATTTACTTTTTAGTACAATATAATTAAGAAGGATTCCATCACTGTCATGATTAGGTGCGTCAAAACAACCAAAAACAATATCTTTAATATTAAGAAGTAATGCCCTGTGAATTTAACATGACAGTGACTTCATCCCAGAAAGCGTGCACTCGTGGACAATAAAATAACAAATGTTCTAAAGTCTCTAAATCCTCTTTGCAAAAATAACACAATGGGGAGTCTACTTTCTTAAGTTTAAACAACATAACATTTAGTATTTTATATTAAAACTCCAAGTCTAGTAATATTCTACAGATTTGAATCCCATTTGTAAATTTTATTCCTTTAACCTCTTTGGCTTTACTTTCGTTGTCCTAAAAAAAAAAAAAAAAAAAAAAAAAAAAAAAAAAAAAAAAAAAAAAAAAAAAAAAGAGATAAAATAAAATAAAAATGTGAAAAAAGGTTCGCCTCCATCGAACATCTGCTCACTGTTGGCCCTTTGTGAATAACATTACCTTTCCCTACACCTATTAATTAAGTGAAGGAAGATGTCGATTGCTGGTGCTAACATCTGCAGTTCACTGAATGCAACATGATACTGGTTTCCTAGCGGGATCGATCACAACCAAGAATTTATCTTTCAGTTAAGGTGGCTGGCACCGTTTACCATCACTTTCCACAGCGCTTAGTCAACAATGCTGGTACCAATCAAATGCCTAAACATTGGTGAAGTTAACGTTATGGTCATTTTCCGGACATAATAGGTTACCACAGCAACCGAGTACAAACTCCCCCAAGCAAACACACCCTACGTTTTTGTTTTAAGTGGTTGCCACTCAAAAACGAGTTCGGTGATCGCCATTTTATATTATGAGATAATTTTCTGTGGCTTCATTTTTTTTACGGAATTGAGCTAAAAAAAAACAAGTTTCAAATAGAACAAACTGCCCTAACTTTTTAATGCCCCTTTTTTGAAGACCGTAAATTAAACGTCATCTCAAGTAGTTTGCTAAGAAATTAATGTTCTCTTTGACTAGTACACGGGCCGGCCGGTCCTCACGTTCGATTGAGTCTTGAATAGGAGTACATTCAACAAGAAATCCCTCATAAGAAGTTTTTGGAGTTAGTGGAGTACAAAATTATCATGTGTCAGCCAAAGTTTGCAGAAATGGCTTCCCAAATTTCCTTAATAAAAGACGAGCTATTCCGGCTTATAATTATTCCCACTCATGAATATACATTGGTTACACAGTAACCGGGCCTTTACCCGCGGCGCGCGAGAAAGTGCACGTGGTGTACAACGAAAAAGTATTTCAACAGGGTAGGGCTCGTGTGTGACATAACTCAACTTTTGCCAATTTATACATCAGGTTTTGAGAGGTGTAGAGGAACAAATGAAAAAAATTAGAAAGTTACAGCGATACTGAAAAGTTGTATTCATAAAAACTCAATCTTTCAGGATTACTTGAAGTATCCACACGAAAAAAATTACTTAGGCTACCCTGGTGACAACCTTTGTTCTCAGCGGAACGTGAGATTTCAAGAAGGCCAAAACAAAGGGCTCGCTTTGGTTTTATACCGTTTCAATACGGAAGCTGTGCATTGTATTTCAATCTTTCAATCAGTATTGGGAATTTACGTTTGAAAAATGATTATGCGAAGCTATTTTAACATCATTCTCGCACTTGGCTTATTTATCGTGCCCTCGAGTTCGACGAATCTTGATGGCTTGGCAAGTGGAGTTCCCTTTGGTCATTTGAAGCCGTTGGGCTCTCACAGACCGCCAGAAATAAATTTAGTTGACGATTTACAAGAAATGCCATCTCCTGAAGAATTCTGGACAAAGTATGTATTGCCTTCGAAGGCGGTTGTGTTGCGTGGTGCCGCGAAACACGCTAAAGCTTTCACACAATGGACTGACGATTACCTCAAGGAAAAGTTTTCAGATTTGGAAGTCAGGCTTGAAGGGAAAAAGGAAAAGAGTTCGAATGTACCGATTGGGGCGAAAGGAGTTGGAAGAGACACAATCGGTAAGCTAAAAATGTTAGTTACTTTTTCTTGCTCAACTAAATTTTATTGTTCAAATGAGTCATCTTTTAGCTCTAATTAGTTATTCAAATAATATTGTAAGCAATATATATAAATTATCATTGAGATTTATTTCATTGTTTTTTAGGCTCCCTTCTTTTAAAGTCTTTTTTTGAGCTCTTTGTCGCCCTTTTTACCATAACTTTTAAGCTTACCTTTCCTGGGGTGAGGTGGTAACCTTATTGATGATCGTGGATTTCTGTTCTTCCTCCTTGCCTGCAACTAGTCTCCCCAGTTAAAAGTTTCATACCCTGTGAAATTCATCTTTATAACATTTCCTCAAATAAGCCACCTGAAGGAAGGAGGAGAGAGGGTAGGCAGTCTTAAAGAATAATTATAACCACAATTATCTGACAAGAGAATCACTGCCTTCAGAAGAAATAATGTTATACCAACTACATGTCTGGCCTCATTTTGTGGGTCGTTGCCCCATGTTTTAAAAAAAATCTCTGTACTGATTTCACTTAAAAAAAAAAAAAAAATTGCAAATTGTTGGAAGAACTTTGAATGGTATTGCTAATGTTTTTGATACTATTGTTGGAACAACCTTTTGGAATCCATATACAGCTGTTAAAAATGTAAGGACGGAAGTCTCGTACATTTGACTTGGCAAAAATTGGCATGCATAAACTCTCAATCACCTTTTTCTGCCGGGAACCCCATGTATGATGAATCAGAAAATTAACTCTGCAGTATATGTTGTAGTATATTATAGTGAATGAATGAATTTCCCACTAAAGAAATGGGAGACCACACAAACCAAAGAAAAAAATATTTGACCTTGGCAGGAATCAAACCTATGACCTCTTGGATTTGATCACTGTTGCTTTACCGACTGAACTACGAGGCCAGACGGGAGAAAGTATCCTGGACGATTATGGTGGTAATTGCGGCAATGTGAATGTGAAGGGTTAACTATATATGACTAATGCTCTTAATTAAGTAGGAAATTATAGTTGCACTTAACAGCAGTACAATAATTATAATTTATATACTACTGAGTTTTAAATTCCCTGATCCATTATTTGTCTCTGACTCATTAATGCTAGCAGCACAACATTCATTATATTTCTTTTGTGTACTGAAATTGTATCATTTTAATGTTAAATGTATGAATTTCTATGGCAGTCATTATATAATTTTACAGTGAGGATTATTGTTTTATTCAGGAAACTTTATTGACAACTACCATAAAGATGACAACAATCTCTACATCGTCTCTGAACTTCCCACCCCCATGTGGCCAGATGTGACAGTCATTCCCCCCCTGACATGTGGTTTGTTGAAAGATAGACTAGTTGAAGTTGATTTATGGATGAGTGGGGGAGGCACTAAAAGTATTCTTCACAAAGATGCATACAATGCTATTAACTGTTTATACAATGGCACAAAGGAATGGAAGATGATTGAATACAAGTATGAGGATAAGATATACAAGGCGTGGGAGCCTCCGCAGATGGTAGGGGGGTTCTCACGCATAAATGTGCGTGCAGTTGACTTGCTGAAGTATCCTAAGGTTGCTGAAGTGCCTTGGTCTTTTGTCACTGTAAATGCTGGTGACTGTCTGTTCTTACCCAAAAGTAAGTCCTGTCAAAGCTATATGTATCTGAGTGATAACTAATCCACCATACCAGACAAAGGTAGCGACTGGTACATTTATGCCTAATTCTTAGTATACGAATACCTAAAAAATGTTCATAAAACTGCACACAGAAAAGTGCTAAAAACTTCAAACTAGTATACCCATTGTTGGTAGTGCGAGCCTGTGGCTTTCTACATGTATGTGCCAGTGTTGGCTGTGTTAGGTTTGCAAGGTACATGTACATTGTATTGTGGTAAAATGTACTGCCATTATCTAAATTTAATGTAATATAAATTTAATTTAATTTAACTGTGGATTGAAGGGAAGTTTGGCTGTGAAATTGAAATTGATCCAAAGTAGGTCTAATTTGGAAACTAGACTCATCATCAGATGAGAAGTCACTTAGTCAAGAGGATGAAAAGTCAGGAAGCACTGAGTGGAACAACACTTTGTTCTGAGTTCAAAAATGCAAGCATTATCATGCATTGAGTCCTCATGAGATAGTAATTAACTTGTCCTGCCATTTACTGCTGTGCAGTCATCACATTTTGTATAATGACAAATAAATGCTGCAGCATGTTGTTTCCATTTCTAGTGTAGGAGAATAATTGTGTGGCATATACTTTGATAATTTCATCAGGTTACTATCATCAAGTGACGTCTTATGGAACTCATAATACAGCTGTGGCATTGCTTTTTGCTCGCCTGGATGGAGTGAGTAATATTGACTTCGCAGGCTGTGATCAGCCACTAAGTTACAAACCGCTGAGTGAAATGGATGTGGACTGGAAATATCCTGGTCACGGCAACCTAAGTATGGGCAACACTGACCTTGAATCTGTCAGGTATTTGTCTTGATTCATTTGGAAACGTTAAGCATTGCTTTACATACATGGCTTTCATCGGAATTATTAAAACAATTATTAAAACAATTCTCAGAAATTAGTCTGTCAGTACAGTCGAACCTGTATATAACGGCCCTGTTTTAAGCGGCCACCCTCTATTAAGCGGCCAGTTTTTAAAGTCCCTATTGTTTGCTCTTACAAACGCTGTATTTGTTACCTGTATTAGGCGGCCACCCTCTATTAAGCGGCCAGTTTTTAAAGTCCCGATTGTCTTCTCTTACAAACGCTGTATTTGTTACCTGTATTAGGCGGCCACTTAATAGCAGTCCTTTGTTTGTCTTTGTTTGTTATTTTTACCTGTATTAAGCGGCCACCCTTGAATGCAAACTAAGCCATATGTTATTTTATGCGGTATTTTATTGTGTTTAAAATGCGATCCAGCATCACTATAAAGAACTAACATGTACAAAGCTACTGTAAATTGATACTCGGCCGTTTAATATAACTAACGCTTTTCAGATGTCCGCAATGTGCTGAAGTACAGTACCATATCACGAACGCTAAAAAAAGTTTGTTTTGAATATGCTTCACTCTTTAGCAACAAATTCCTCTTTAATTAACTTGTTCTTTAGCCATGTGACATTGAACATTGAGCGTAACAACTATGAAATGACGGAATGAGATATTTTGTTGTGAACTGTAAGTCATAGAAATAGAGCACTGTATACCGTAGGAGAGTAGAGGACAATTTATTGTATAGTTCTTTTACACAATGTTACGTCTATATTATACTGTTAAGTTACAAGTTGGCACTGAACTTTGTTTAAAGTATTGATCACTTGAAAGATTTTGATTGTCCTATTGTTTCCTTGCATGAAGTGTTTTTGTATGATACGCCATTAAAATTGACATTAGACCACGCCCAGTGAGTATTTTTAGTGTTCCTGCCACCTGTATTAAGCGGCCAGTTACTCAAGTCCCGAGGGTGGCTGTTGTATACAGGTTCGACTGTAGTTTAAAAATATCCTCTACATGTGTCAACATATAAAACGTTGTTAAAATCTGTAAGAGTACCACTGACACTGACTATTATAATTTAGATATTTCTTCTTCTAAAAATAATAAAAAAAAAAACAAAAAAACATACACACCTGTACATGTACATGTAAGAATAAAAATATATATTAATATATTGTTTTTGTTGTAAACTTGATATTTGAGATAGTTGGTCAGTGTACATGTAGGTTTACATTTGTACTTTGTAGTGCCAGAGGTGAGTTGTGTTTTCCGGTGTGTATAGCGCAGAACTATTTCAAAATAATATATTAATAATTAATAATTCGTGTTTGCAAATTAGTTATTAATTTGTAAAATTTCCTGTCATAAGAATATAGCTTTCCTTGGTGAAATTTTCTCATCAGGTTTTATGCACTTTGCAAATTTTTTGCTTCAGTGTATTTTTAACTGTCCGTGGTAATTCGAGAGTGATGCACTCTACAATAAACCCTGCGAGTGTAGATAATTTGTCCAATCCTCCTTCCATCTCCATGTTGACTAATTGCTACTGATATTATTGAAAGGTATTTATAGTTTTTATTACTGATTTCTCTTCAACTAACACTGACATTAATTTTTGGCTTTTGTAGGCGAGGTATGCTGGAGTATTTTGGAAGAGATGAGAAATTAGATAAAGATGGAATCCTTAGAAACACTGGAGATCTGATAAAAGTACGTCTTAATGTATTCAGAATAAAATAATTTCTACAAATGAATGTAATTACCAAGAGCAAATGTTTCCTACTGCACAATATTTGGATGTTACCACTGACAACAACTTAATCTTCAGTCGTTAAAGTCCAGATGAGCATTATTTTTGCATGTAGTATGCTGTAAACGAAGGTCGATGCAGGTCTCCATTAGGTTTTGCAGTGCAGTCTTTAGGTCTATAAATAAAAATTAATTAATTTTGCTCACGCTTGGCTAATACAACTCTAAAGAAAAAGAATGATTGCTACCAATAAATTAGTAAACTTTACTCTACTCAGAAGTTGACTTAAAAAAAAAAAAAATTAAATATTACTTTTCATGAAGATTGTTTACAACCAATTCAAAACTGGCTTTACTGCCTGTTTATTACCTGATGGCAGTGGTTTCATTTTACTCAAGATTGAGATGACCACTGATTGGACTGTCCAAATTCACCCTGTGGCTGTCATACTCCACGTAGCGTATATACAATTGCTTGCATGATTTGAATGTGGTTTATGTATGAATTAAGTTCTGTATGATTGCTTTTGATTATTAATTTAGATACTTTTGAGCCCATTGGCCCATACATGTACTTGATGAGAACCTTTGAATCTTTTTAGGGAAAGACGTTATATAGTTATGTGGAGAATGTGAAAGAGCATGCTTTGGTGGTCAGTATCTATTTTCATTTTTTATATTTTATGACTAGGTTTTGTATAATTATTATTTGACATAATGTATCAATCAATTCAAAGAATGTCCTGCCCCCTCTCCCCCTCCCTGGAATGACCCCTAGGCATTAATTAGTATTTTTTGAAAAGTAGAAACTGACAAATGCCCCATGGCGGCTTTGACAAAGTCAGGCTGGTCAAATGCCCTGTGGTACTGTTAGAAATCACGTATGTTCACTTGATTTCTTTATTTGTGCACTTATCTTTATGTCGTGAAGGTAAGTCCTAGAATTTGTGCATTTCCAGGAAATATCCATACTCCCCTTATGGAAGATTTTTTGTTTTGCACCCCCCTCCCTGTAGGAAATTCCAGTTTAGCTTCATACAGGTGTACTTTGCCTCTAGAATTTGGACTTTTTAAGACTCCCCTCCCCCTTAGGAATTTCCGATGACCTTCCATGGGGTGGGTATGGATAGCATGGAAGATTTTTTGTTTTGCACCCCCCTCCCTGGACTTTTTAATACTCCCCTCCCCCGATGACCTTCCATGGGGTGGGTATGGATATTTTCTGGAACTACACATTTCTCAGTACTGTGGCAGTGACTGTTCATTCTGTGGCTGCACCATCTT
Source organism: Pavona decussata (assembly GCF_977016875.1). NCBI lineage: Eukaryota > Metazoa > Cnidaria > Anthozoa > Scleractinia > Agariciidae > Pavona > Pavona decussata. Next base: position 1,586,504 of record NW_028145718.1, read on the forward strand.
ATTTCTCCCCTCCTCAGACATAGTTATTCAAGAATTATTGTCTTACCAGTATTGTATAAGGAGAAAATGTTGAGGCTGTCAGATGCCGGGGGGTAGACTAAATATGTCTGCTGGGTCTGATAAATGTTGAACATGCCTCACTAATGCCTGAGGCGGGGGGGGTGGGGGTGTGGATGGGCACTGCTGAAATTGTCTTGACTGATGCATAAGTGCTGCACAATTAATGGGAGGGTTTGAGTAATATCTGTTAATTAATAATTAGTAAATTACTGTAATTGTTGTAATATTAATTAATATAGTGAATCAGCCAACCACCCAATGCTGTGAAAATGAAATACATGTAGATCTATTTCATTTTCATAGCATTGGGTGGTTGGGTGGTTGGCTGGTTCAATAAATCTCTAAGTGTACACAACTCTTATTTAATGTGCTTGCAAGATGCAGGTTATTTAGTGTGTTGCTTAAATATGATGAGTGTCCAGTGTACTTGTGAGATGCAAAGTCCTGAGACATAACCCCAAAGCCTGCAACCTGCTCACCATATGAGTCACCCATAGCTGAGTGGTTAGAGCATCCAACTAGTTATTGGAAGGTCGTGGGTTCAATTCCTGCTGGGGGCTCGGAATTTTTTTTCCGAGAATTTACAATCTGTACTTATTATCTATTTCCTTTTAATATTAATATAATTATTAATAATATTAATTATGGATATTTAAAAAAGTACAAAATTAGTTGATACCAAAAAAGGTTTTTACTTTGTAGTTGTTTGATTGGCTTGGAGGCAATGAAAAAGGCTTTGTGACCAAAGAGGATGTGAAAAAATTAACCCGAGATGAGATGCGACAAATTGTTCTTGCCTTTGAAGGAACAGATGTTAGTAACACATTAGAAGCAGAGTATGGAATTGTTGACCCAACACAACTCAGGTATATAGAGACTGGTTAAAACCTAAGCCTTACAATCCCAGTGTTCTGTCATTCATTTTATGTTGCTCCAGCCAAAATGTGTATTAATTTTTCTATGGTTGTGCTTAATTGCATGACTTGACATTTCCTTTGCTTGCTCATTAATTATAATTTTAAACTAAATCATATGGTAAAGAAATGTGCAAGTCAAGACTGAGAAACAAAAATCTTTTGGAAGAATCTTTTATTATTTAATTAGTAATTATTCACACTCAAATCAAAGTTCATGTTAATTAACCCAGGATAAGCTTCATTGGGTTTTCAGCAACTTGGCCCAGCTTTCCAAATCTTGATTATTTCTTTCATACGTGTAGTGTAAGCTGCAGTTAGCTGTTAGACAGTCTTAAGACATTGACACTTGAAAAAGTTACTTGTTGAGGGATTGATTGATTGAATAATACATTACATACACCTTTATTTATTTACATGTATGACAGGCTACTGGTCCAGTCAGAGTCAAAAACTCTGTAATCAAAAGGAGCCCTGACCATTATCATTTTCCAATCTTGTTTTCATAACTTGCCTCTAAAATCCATAGATAAGAAGTTGAGTTTCTGTGTTGTTGTGTTGGTGGGGGAGCACTGAAAAACAAAATTTATGTTTGGTTTTATCAGAGATGAAAAAGGTAGTTATCCAGTTTGGCCGTTACCTTTCTTTAAAGGTTAATTGCACAAAATAATGTGGAATGGTCAACAATTACCACTTCCCTTTTATGTAGATCTTTCCATCTTTGTCATTCAAACATGAATAGAGATCGATACATTTTAATTGTACCCTCTTACAGCACCGTAAAACCAATAATTATCCAATCGAACACCAAAACATCTTTTACATTTTCAGACCGAAAGAGCTCTCTAAAAGCATACCCTTTGGCCAGTATTGCATTTTAATACGAACAAAGAATCTTATTGAGAGAAACACATCTACAACCTAACATGTACATGTAAAATTTCAGACACCCTGTAGCTCCAGAAATGTCTTCAAATTTTCCTTTTTCCCAAGGACTTCAAGGGACTGGAATCAGCTCCCGGTTGGCATAATTACGGTTCCATCGTTGGCCAAGTTTAAGGAGAAAACGATTGTTTTTACATGTATGAGCTAATGTAGCTAACCTCTAATTCAGAATAGCGTTTAGTATTTATTTATATAATTGTACGCAGTGAGTGTGATGCCTCACCGGCTTTACTAACTTTAAGTTAATAAAGGTAAAGGTAAAAGTAAATTAGTTGCAAAACTATAAACAGTTAAACAGATATTGATTTGCAAATAAGCACTAATTAGAACACTCAGTTGTCACTCTGCCGGTGAGTACCCCGCCCCTGCCCTGAATGTAGTTCATTGTCATCATCAATTTTAAGTCTTGGGTGCTTGCTTATGAATACTTTTAAGGTCAATGGTATTTTTTGTATGATGTGATGTGCATAATATATGTATTTTGTATTTTTTTTACTGCTTAACGATTGAAAAGGAATTCATCGTATTTTCAGGGCCATAATTAAAGATATTTTGGTTCGTGAAGGACATATATCTAAAAACACCTGGGTCAAGGCTTATATAAAGGTAAATACTTACTGATAACTGCATGGCTAGTATTTTTCTAAAGAAAAAAATTATGAGGAATGTGTACAACCATACTTTTGTCTGTTCTTTAGTTTTCATATCGTAAGGAGAACCACAATAGATGGGAATTTTCATCATGTGTACAAGAGAAGAGGATGTATAACTTAGTATACATAGTATAAGTAATTTTTATAGGCCATTGGTCCCCTGGTTCAACGAGGAAATCAAGGCAGCAAGGCGGGAGAAGCGGAAGTCTGAGAGGAAGTGGCGAGGAACTGGCTCTAGGGAAGATATGTTGGTGCACAAAGCAAAAAAGAACAATGCGAACGCTTTGATGATTGAAGCTCGACGCAAATTCTATCATTACTTCATCGAGGTTTATGGCAGCAATCAGCGCTGCCTGTTTTCGGCAGCGAAGAAGCTACTCAACCAGGGGGATAACAGGGCGATGTACCCTCCTGTGGATGATAACATTAAATTGGCGAATCAACTTGGAACTTTCTTTATTCAGAAAAGCGAGACCATTGGTTCCCAGCTCGATAACATGGCGCAAGGGCTACTATACCTTCGCGTTGACCACGCCTCAGTATCACCTCCTCGCCTCAGCAACTTCAGCCCCCCTAATGGAGGAGTTAGATTTGCAAGCTCATCAACAGCAGCGCAAAACAAAAAAGAAAAAAAAAAAAGAACCTGCACTCTAGACCCCATGCCGACATCCCTAGTAATAGATTGTATTGACGTGCTTTTACCGATCATAACGAAAATGGTCAATTCATCACTTGAGTCTGCGCTGTTCGCTAATGACTGGAAGTGTGCGCTCGTCCTCAGACCTACACAAAAGCTACAGCCCTGTAAGCAACCTGCAGTATGTTTCAAAGCTGACTAAAAGGCCGGTGTTTGAGCAGATACACACACATATTACGACTCATTCACTATATCCCGAGTTCCAGTCTTCATATCGTAAAAATCATAGCACGGAAACGGCTCTTGTTAGAGTCACGAACGATGTACACTCAAGAGGTCACCTTGCTGGTCATGCTCGATCTTAGCGCGGCTTTCGACACAGTCAATCATAACATCCTGCTAACACGTCTGAATGAGGAGCTCGGGATATGCGGAGTGGCCTTCGAATTGTTCATGTCGTAAATGGCGAACAGAGGTCAGCGAGTCTCCATCGACGGATCTCCCTTAGAGCGCTTTAGTTTGGAGTGAGGTGTCCCACAAGGGTCATGGCCGGGCCCCCTGCTTTTCCTCATCTATGCATCCAAGCTGTTCAGGGTGGTGAGGATCAGCTTCCACTTGCGCACCGCTACGCGGATGAAACACATTTATCTGAGTTTCAAACCTAATAGTAACACATCCCAGGGAGATGCAGTCCGTGTGATGGAACGTTGAATCGAGAATATCAGGCGCTGGCTGATCCAGGACGGACTCTTCTTATTGACGATAACAATGAGTTTATTATTATTGGAACTCGCCAGAAACTTAGCAAATTGCAGGCTATGAATATTAAAGTAGGTGGTGCTGAGATAAAACCTAGCTTCCAAGTTAATGTCACCGTTACCGCGTCCGGTTTAAACTGTAGATACCTGAACCCTTATGGCAAATTAAAGCTTATAGAGTTGGCTATCAAACTATACCAAGAATTTTGAAATAAACTGAATTGCCGAGTTTTTAGCACTGTTTTCTCAAGTCAATTATTTCACTAAGAGGAGACACATTATTATTATTCAGTTCAAAAATGTGTTTCATGCATATACAGTGGAACCTCGTTAATACGACCACTTTCGGGACGTGGAAATGTGGTCGTAATTACAGGGTGGTCAGATTAGCGAGGTTTGTAAAACTAAGGAAATGACTGGACTTTCAATTCGTTCGGGGCGAAAAATCTGGTCGTCATAACGACGTGGTCGTATTAACGAGGTGCTCGGCATAGGGCTGGTTCCACTGTATTCATGTTGGTTTATTTACCCTCCACGAGTATATTACGAACTCACAATATGCCGACCAGCTCCCAGTTGGCTTGATAGGTCATTTGTTAGATCACTCTACCAGCATCACAGAGGTCATGGGTTCGAATCCCGTTGAAGCCTGAATTTTTTCAGGCTTTCTTTTTGCAACTGCTTAGTTTACGTAAATTACTGCGAGGATCTTTCTTCTATTTAATCTTTCACCCGCAGTTCAAATATATGTTTCATATTCATATTCATTTAGCTGAAATTAAGTGTTGTGCAAAAACTATCTGGTATAGTGTGAACAATTTAAGCTCAATAATAATTTGTCTTATTCTTTTCTTTTGATGCAGGAAACTGGGGGAACAAAAGAGTTTGCTGAGTTGGTAAGACAAAGTACATTTTTTCCTTTGAAAAGAAAACAAAAATGTATTTCTAACAAACTGCTGATAAAAATAATAAATTGGTAGGGATGATCAGAATTATCCTAACCTCTCTGAACATAAAGTCTGTACTGTAAAGCCCCAGCTAAGCGGTCAAACATTCTCCTGCAACATCGTGTTGGAAGTTTTTAAAAACTATTTGCCGATTGAGCAGTCAAACATCTTTTGATCATGAAGTCAAAATCCGGGTCAAAAACACATGAATGCAGTGTTTCTTTTAATTCAGTTCACCTTACATTGAATTTTAACATGAATTGACACTGCTAAAGAATTCTTGTGTTTTTTAATCCATGATCAACAATTTTTGTTCAACGTCCTTTTTCTCACACAAAAGGTTCACTGTCTGAATTGGCAAACAATGTTTGAACTTCCAACACGATGTTGGACGAGAAGGTTTTTCTGCTTACCCTGGGATTTACAGTACAGATGGTATGTTCAGAGAGTTATTTTGTTTTGTTTAATTTTGTTGAAGCCTGCCAATTTATACCAACAATGGTACCTCCATACCCAACTTCTGAATAAACCTCTCGTTTTGAGTCTTTGCATGTGGTACCATATTTGAGAAAAGTGTCCACTTGTGGGAGGTTACCGTGTTTGTATGTGGCTGGGATCATGATTGACAGGGGTGTCCACTTATGAGAGGTTAATAATGTAGTGTTTGTATGTGGCTGGGACCATCACTGAGTGTCCACTTAGGAGAGGTGTCCAATTAAGAGAGGTTAAAAATGTTGTGTCTTTGAGTGGCTGGGACCATGATTGAGCATCCACTTAGGAGAGGTGTCCACTTATGAGAAGTTAAAAATGTTGTGTCTTTGAGTGGCTGGGACCATGATTGAGCATCTACTTAGGAGAGGTGTCCACTTAAGAGAGGTTGAAAATGTTGTGTCTTTGAGTAACTGGGGACATGATTAAGCATCCAGTTTGGAGAGGTGTCCACTTATGAGAAGTTAAAAATGTAGTGCCTGTGTGTGTGACTTGGACCATGATCGAGTGTCCACTTATGAGAGGCGTCCATTTGATGGAGGTTAAAAATGTAGTCACCGTGTTTGCGTGGCTGGGACAATTTTAACAGCGTTACACTGTACATACATGTACAATAACAGAATGTACTTTCATTTTTTTAAACAGCTTTTTAATAGACTGGGTGATGACACCAAAACATCAGACAAGATCACAAAGGACGAGGTGCAAAGAAACATTGATCGTGCTTTGGAGAGGTATTTGGACTGGGCGCGAGAACCTGAGATCCCTCCGGGTCAGGACAGCCCGGAACCCCAGGATGCGTACAGAGAGGATGATAACGAAGAGGAAATGGAAGAGACAGAGCAAGTTCGACACGAAGAACTATGAAATGATTAATCGTAAAATTATTTTTAATAGGACTTTTGTATGACCCTGTCACTTGACAACAACAACAACAACAACAACAACATGAACAACAGAAACAGCAAAGGCAATAATTGGCTTACAGGAATTATTTTACAATAAATTAAAAATATTAAGCCAGTGACACACGGCTCATTGTTCGTCAGATATTGAGCAGTGTTTTTTGAAATATACCAGCATGTTCAACGGCAAAAGATAAAATATTATTGTAATGAAAAAGTTGCTTAATATAGACCTGCCCCCGGCATCTACGACACGGGATAAGGTTAAGTAAAATTATAAGAAAGTCTTCATGACCATCCACAAAGAAATAAACCACATACAAACAAACAGACTGAAACACACAAAGTGAATAAAGAGCAAACAAATACAAACAAACAGATAGACAGAAAATACAAACTAACAACTTAGCAATACAACAAACAGGCAGCACAAAAAATAAACAGACTGACAGACAGAAACAAAAAAGACTGCATACAAATGCAAACAAACAGAAAATACAAACTTACAACCTAGCAATAAAAAAAACTGACAAACAGATAAGCAAACAAACAAACAAACATAAACAAAACTGCATAAAAATACAACCAGACAAACAGAAAAATAAACAACCTAGCAATAAAACAAACAATTAGACAACGAAAACAATTAACAAGCAGACAAACAAACAAACAAATAAACAAGCAAACAAAGAGACCAGACAAACAAAAGAAACAAACGAAAAGACACTGGCAGAGATACAGACAGACAGACAGACAGACAGACAGACAGACAGACAAACACACAGGCAAAAACACGTGCAAACAAAAATTGGCAATCACTAAACAAACAAACAAACTTCGAAACAAGTTACTGGATTACGACAGTAGAGTGGTGTTTAACTTTTCACTCATTGAATCCTTGACTGTTAAACCAACTGTGGGCAAACGTGACTTATGAGAATAACAAACACCCCCAACACTCCCACTTTGGTGGACGGTTAAAATTTTTATCAATCGGACGCTTAGAGCTTTACTCATCCCTCTATTTATTGGCTCGTTTATTTAATGACATATGAGGGCTGGTGATCGATTCATTCAAATCCTTTCATTAACAGAGAAAGTGTATTTTACAAAAGGTAGAGAGAAAAAAAAACTTTTCTAACGGACTTTTGTTATTTTATGATCCAGACGTTATCCATTGTTACAGGAATTGACTCTAGCATGCTTGGATTAAGGTAGTCAGAGTTTATGTTCCTCGTAGCTTAGTTTCTGATAAATTTGTTGAAATTCGGAAAGTTATATTTGATAGTTGAGTATGTTACAATGAATTAACAAAATAATTTGTCTTACTTTGTATTACTGATAGTAAAAACTATACTAAAATCTGCAAAGATGATATAATTGAAATAATAACAGAAAGATGAAACAAAACTAGACAAACAGTACCTTATGGGTAGGTTATAAATAAACTTCGATACGTTTGTGAGTCGTGTGATTTGCGTGACAACTCTTGAACAAAATTCTGAGTACCCAGCGGCATTTCTAGTTTGGACACTGGCCGCATTCATGTAGGTTTGGTTCACTACAGGCTTGCTATAGGATATAGACTCAAATAAAGCCAAAATAATAATAAGTAACACTATCTCACTCGTAAAACTTTAAAAGCACTTAAAATGTTAGGTTTGTACTGAAAAATACTAAGTCCTGCAATACTTGCCCTTCAGTCAAATAGAATCGCTCTCTTTGGGTTTAGGGAAAGTTATTTTACGAAAGCGTCCATATTTACGACTGGAATGTTCATGTGACAGGGTACTGCAAAAGGCCCTTGGAAATGAGATGTAGATGAATAAAGCTAAATTATGAGCAAATTAAAAGCAGAAGGTTATGATCCAAGGTTTGATGAGTATTGTTTTTGTTCAATATTCTTCAGTTCACCTTACAACTAAGAAGAGCATTGTGGTAACATTCACTTTTTAGTGCTCTTGAAAATAAACGAACAACGTTAAAAAACAACAAAAAACAAAAAAGCAACAAAGAAAAGAAATAGCGCGTGCTTGCAGTTGAATTGTGTACGGAAGAATATTTAAACATGCATTGTACAAGTGAATTTGTTCTACTCTCAGGCGGGGGCATTCTTTTATACGCATCGAAAAGTATATATACTGTGTTTTGGAACTAGAAAAAAACTTAACCCTTTAACCCCTAATTTCAAAGAACAAATTGTCCAATTTTGTTCCCATACTTTTCTTATAAAAGTCCTGAGGAGAAGTTATTAAAATATCAACAAAAATTTACATTGGGGGATCATATCCTTAATTCTCATAACTTAAGGGTTGAATAAGAATTGATACTACAAGGAGAGATTTGATATTAATCACTGTCAGGGCTTAAGGGTTGATAGTTTATTTTTTGTTATCTTTTCAACATTTGGCTTTTATTGGGCAACAATATTCTATAACAGCAATGACATCCTAAAGAAATATGATGTTATGTTTAAAGCCTGGTGAATAAATAAGATGTATTTTTCGGTCAATAACATTTATTTATTCACCAGGCTTAAAAAGGAAAAACAAAAAAACATCACATTTTCTTTCACGCATATCCACTCATCGACATTCAAATCCTGGCTGTATGCAAGCATAGCTCCTATGAGTCTCCTGTAGCTCAGTGATAGAGCATCCAAACTAGTAATCGGAAGGTCATAAGTTCGACTCCTGATAGGAACACTCGGATTTTCTTTTATCAAGTATGGCTGTGTCACTGACTGAAAAAATACGTTTATCGTTTCTTTTACGTAATGACATACTATTAACAAGAAATATATATATAGAAGAAGCATTAAGGCTTGTTTTTACAACAGAGCTACATGCAGAGGATATGCAGTATGGCATGCATAGTAATCATGTATCACATAAAGTTTTTCACGGCGATTCTTGAACAAACTGTCCTGAAATCAACAATTAGGAAAACTACAAGAAAGAGAAGCAAAAACAAACAAATAAACAAACAAACTAACAAACAAAAAGAAGAAGAAGGAGGATGAGACATCGTCTCTATGCATTAAGGTTCTCAAGAATATTTTTTTGCGCCCAAAGTATGGAACCGACTCCCTTTAGAAATCAGACAATGCCAATCATTGAATACTTTTAAAGTTTTACTAAAGACATATTTTTAAATTAGCTTTTTATTAGTTCACTTATTAACTCATATTTTAATTTTATTGTTTTTCCGGAGATTGTAAATTATTATTGTTGTTATTATTTAGATTAGCCATTCATTACTTAAGATTTTATTGTTGTAATGCGCATTCAATCATATCTTTATTGCATGTTAGACTGCGCAATATAAGAAATAAACATGGAAATTTTTCTCGGCTGGACGGCTCTTTTGAGTTGTGAGTAAAAGCTACGAGCGCGTGGGCGAAAACAACAAAAAATATGGACAAAGTACGACTATATTTTCAATAACTGAAAGAAAAACTAGCATGCAGATACTTCTTTAGTATGAACGACGGAGAGAGCCATAGCGAGAGCTAGTTTTATTATTAAAGGACGAAGAACAGGCCAAAAGTTAGCATAACAACATGAGCAAAGTTATCACTCACGAAGACGAAAATTTCGGTAACAGTCAAGAGGAATTACAAAAGTTTGTTCAAGAACAGAAAAGTGAAAACACTGTAAAAAAAAAAAAAAAAACGTCAAGTGCTATGAGGTGTTTTTACCGTTTTCTTGGCGAGATAAACAAGACAAATGTTCAGAGTTTGGACTTACCACCGAAAGAACTTGACCACCTCCTGGGAAAGTTCTTTAAAGACGTAAGGAAAACCAATGGCGAGGAATACGAGCCAAGTTTTTTGACGGGACGGCAGAGAAGTATCCAGAGATTTCTGTCTGATTCCGTTATGTTATTGAGAGCGACGACGAAGATTAATATTCATCGTGAGTGTCACTAAAATCACTGCAAGTTCTCCCCGTGTTCATAAATCCAATCACAAACTGGGCCCATCTTTGCTATAGCTTCTACAATTGTTAAGGGACAAACACTTGTAAACACAGGTCAGTGTGTTTTTTTGAAATTTAAGTGGTAAAATTTGCCCTAGATCTTGACGTAATAAAGACAAAAATTGTCTCATTGTCAACGAAACTGTGTCTTGATCTCTTGCGCGCGCAAGCGGATGTGGAAAATTACTTCCGGTGTTTTTTTAGTAACACAAACTGCAAGGCTGATACTACGTGAAAGAGTTGACTTTGCGAGACAACAACCCGACAGAAGCCGACAAAACAGGGCTGCAACCGTGGACAGCTGTTTCGTTCTTATTGGAACTCGTCAGCACGGTGTAGCAGTTCTATATGAAACCAGCAACAGAGCCAGCTCAAATAAAATGCAACAAAACCCATGTCCTATCAAGTTTCGTACTTTGAACCTGCCCGCTCTCCGAACCACGCGTTGCCACATCACGTGCCTCAGGGAGAAAGCAGACAAAGCATTGAATTCCTGTCTTGCAAAGTCAACTGAATGTAGATGGACAAAACCATCTTAACATTGAAACGCATGGACAAAACCATGCTTAAAAGGCACAGCATGGACAAAACCATGCTTAAAAGGCACAGCATATCGGATCTGTAAAGACCTACGCCCCCCCCCCCCCCCCAAAAAAAAAGGTAGACGTGAAAACTGCAAAGGACCGCGAACGATAATGCTGTAAGTCGTTTTTTAGTGTATTTTTTTAAGAATAGCGCTAAAAAGGCCATATAATAAATAACTTATTAACCTCGTCCGTTCGGTCATTACAGGGAAATCTCAGACCTCGGCCTTGATGTATTGACCTCGCTATCGCTCGGTCAATACATCAAGGCCTCAGTCTAACATTTCTCTGTAATAAGTTCACTCTCGGTTAATAAGTGGTATTTATTATTCCTCTTTTTTTTTTTAGAATATCGGGGAATTTTACGCGGAAAAATCTAACCTCTCAAATTTTGAAGGATTTTTTGCGAATTCTAAAATTTGAATATTATATAATTTAATATTGTGAAAATGAATTGTTGAAAATTTGCTCTTTACGCACAATGGTGCCTTAAAACCGCGGAGGTCTGGGGATGAGAATGGCCTGCGCGCGTGCAGGAAGACCCGAAAGTGTGACGTAATTAATTTCAATAGATTTAATTTGCTTTGTTACAGTTTACTTTTCTTTTCTATAGAGTGAATCGAAAAGTCTTTTCGGGTGATTTGGTTTTATAAGCAGACCTCGCTATGAGCGAAAGCGCTGAAATAAGCGGACCTATTACACACCAGGAAAGTAATACAGAAAGCGAAGACGATGATAGCGATAGTGATACAGACTTTGATCCTGAGGAAATTGAAAAAGAAATTATGGGAGTGAAGAGTATGCTGAGAAGGTATTGTGGTCGGCACAAGGTAATAATTATAAGAGAAAAGATGATTCCAGTATGAAGTTTAGAATTATTTATATACAGGTGATCTAAAGCGGGTTTACTTTATACATTGTACCTTTACGAGTTTATATTCCATTGGCCATGAGCTAGAGATTTGTATCACGTGATAGCTCACGATGGCCAAGCTTGAATTAATTAACACGCATAAAACACTGAGAGTGAATAATCTGACTGAATTAGTGTAAATCTTGATAAATATTCCACTAAAATGAAATGCGTTATCTTGAGGTTTAAGCTGCGCGCGGCGATGGCCATCACAGAAGATTATGGGCACTGAGCATAACCAATCCGCCGAAATCACTCAGAGTTTAGGGTTAGCAGCGAGAAGTACACGACATCTTTTGTGCGCTCCCTGCTTTTAGTTCATTGTTTCACTACCCCTCGATAGTGGGAACGCTGAAACCATAAAATGTAGTAAGCCAGTGGGTATAAAACCTAAATTACAAGTGCACATAATTATAAGTAAAAGGTAATAATGTTATTCTGCGTTGTAAGGTGAAACGATGGTGGAAAAAAATCGAGTTATGTACCTGCATGTCCCTATAGCTCTGGAGTTCAAATGTAAGATGAAGGATTTGTGAACAAAAGGTCCATATGTACACGGGCATTCGCTGATAGGCGAACTTTAAAGCAACGCTTGTTTTTGTGATTCAACTGCAAACGCTCTTTCGCTGTGTTTGAAGCCGTACATGGCCGGGTGCTCTTGTAAAATGATAAATTTACGATAAATTTATATATATGAATGAAACAAATTATCCTATGAGCTTCATTACCAACTTTCCTTTCACTATTTTGCAGAACGTGGCGAAGTTGAAAAGTGAGCATTCCCACTGGTTAACGGACGAAGCAACAATGCTAAAAAACTTGACGAACCTTGAGGGTTCTAACATGAAGGAGACAGTAAACTTGGTAAACAAGGCAGAAGAAGGCGAAAGAACTCGACGCATGTCAATACCGTTTTCATGTGACGTGGAAGAAACAGATCTGGATATTTCTCTCACTAGTGGCCAGCTCTCAAACGTCCACCAGGAACTTCTGCATCTGTTTGCAATTCACGATGTAAGCTGTACATATCTAACAGGGGCTGTATGGAGACGTTAAAGTAGTTTTTAATTCAGTGTCGAGAGTAATTTTCACACTCAATGGGTTTCTCTTAAAGATTTCATCCACAGACTTAAAAGCTAGAAACACGTTATACAATATAACAAAGAGGGCGAGAAAAGGCCCGGTGCAGGTAGGGTTACAAGTTGCGTTTATGACTTCAATGCGGCTTTCATCCGTTTAAAACCTCCCGAAGCTCTCTCAGGCTCTTTTCATTCGCGGCATTTTTTCGTGCTCTATATTTTGGAGCCAGTTCAAAAGTTACTTGACGTTCACAGACGGTTAGCGAATCACTATCCATCAAACTCTATTTTTTCATTGACTAAAGCAATTTTTTAATCGATGTGTTTACTTACAGGCAAAATACCAAATGGAATGCGAACGGGAACGACGAACTATCGAAAACACCAAGATGAACATGCACGAGGAGTTGCTAAGCAACATGGCCCGGCGGAAGGCACGAGAGATATTTGAGATGGAAAGAAAAAGAAAAATTGAGGAAATGAAAAGATTAACAGAGACCGTGAGTGAAGAAGGCATCGCCATGGCCGAGACCAATGATAAACTGAGCCAGGTGCACGCGGATTTGAAAAATGCATTCAAAAGAATGCGGGTAAGAAGAAGGGAAAAAACCGGCTATTGATAGGATGGGGATAAAAAAAAAAATAAAATAAAAAATACACGATTTCGAAAGGATATACTGAGGAAAGGAAACATGTTTTTTGGCGGGGTGGGGAGGGAAAGGGCTTGTTTGAAGCGACAGCGTGCAAGCGGTATGTTGGAATTTCTTTAAACCTGACCAGGAACTTGTCTTAAACTTGTTTTACTGTTTTGTCTCAAGTAGGAAGGAAAAATCACAATACAAGGTGTAAGCAAAAATATGAAATAAACAAACAAGATCACTGCTAAAAAGTCACAGGTTTATCAGAATAGCAAGTTTTACCTCTGGGCTATCCCTTTTGAAATAAAATTTGACAAAATGTAATCCACTTCCATCCATGAAATCCGCGTTTTGTTTCCAAACTACCTTCACAGTTTTGCTCTGCAGAATGCTTTTTTCTAATTAAGCTGTAAATTTGGTGGCATTTGGTGATCAAGTAAGGGCACTATGCCTTGGAAGGAAAAACGCGTTTGCACGGATATGGTAAACGAGGTAACAGTGCTGGCAATGAGTTGTATCAAATTCCAACAAAACTATCATAAAAAAGCAGAGAACATACTTTTAAAACAGTGTGGCCGGAACCAAGAATAAGTTGGAAGTTCAAAGGCAAGACGCGTTTTAGCGGATATGGTAAACGAGGTAACAGTGCTGGCAATGAGTTGTGTCAAATTCCAACAAAACTATCATGAAAAAGCATTATTTCTAGTCATGTAGTTAGTCATTGTTATCATTCTCTGTTCAGTTCAGAGTTAGTGAACATGATATGGGAAGGATAAAGAGAAAACAGTGCTGGCAATTAGTTTTGTCAGAATTAAAAAAATATATATCATAAAAAGCATTATTTCTAGTCATGTATTTAGTCATTTTTCTTCTTTCTCTGTTCAGTTCAGAGTTAGTGAACAGTGAGCAAGTTAGTCTCTCTTATTATGTTTCCCAACCTGATTGTGTCTCAAGCTGTGTTCCTGCACTCGGCCCATTTTATCTGTTGAGTTTGTTGTCCGTTATTGCTCTCCTCCCGAGTTTGCCTCCCAGCTCTCCGATGTCTGGATTCGTTGCTCCAAAAGAAAACGTGACATTTCCAAGTTCATAACCACTTGCAGGTTATGAGAGATTCCTTTTCCACATTTATGTAACTGATTGATGGATTCATTAATTATTAATTGTTTGGTTCAGTTTATACATATGTGCATTGATTAATATAATTGATTGATTGATTGATTGATTGATTGATTCTTTGATTCACTGATTGATTCGTTCTTTCAGTCCGAGTCAGTCAGTCAGTCAGTCAGTCAGTTAGTTAGTCAGTCAGTCATCAATCATAAGTCAGTCAGTCAGTCAGTGACTTTTCTTCTTGTTTAAGGATGCTAAGGAAGCTAAAGAAACAGGTGAACGCCAGAAAACTGAAGAACTTAAGGAAATGATGTTGCAAGAGATCAGACGAAGACCATGTGGCAGTGAAGCGCAAACAATGGAACAGGAAAGAAATAGAAGACAAGAACTATATCAACAACAATTAAATGAACGAAGGAAGTCGCATGAGAGTCTGTTACAAGTTCAAGAACAACTACTTAAAATCTTTGCTAAACTCAAGGTTGGTTTAAAGACTGAGAGTCAATCAATCTAACTTATATCGAACGGAAATTATATCTTATTTGGAATGATCCCAAATTTACGGCCGAATCCCACTACAGTGTGCATGTGCGAGCGTGATTTACCTACTATTATATAATACCAGGATTTGACCGTCAGTTGTAGACGCACTTGTATTTCGCCCATCACGATTCACTGGTCAACCTAATTAAAGCGCCCATCCGTTGTGATTGGCCCAACATTGTGATTCCGTTATAATTGCGATTGGCCGGTCAAAGTAATTCGCCTGCCATTAGAATGGCTGGCTTTGATTCGTCCGTTATGGTTCGGTCAGTTACCCGTCACTGTGATTCGCCGGTGGTCATTTATCCGCCATGATTCGCCCTCGCGGATCACATGACAAGGTAAACTAAATTAAGTAAACGTAAAAATGACTTCCCTTAATGTAAACATTAAAAACGAAAAGAAGACCTCTGAATTTCAGCTGATCGTGGGCGGATCATGGTGGGCGAATCACACTGAAGAAACCATCAGCAGACTAAAATGAAATCGGCTGTAAACCAATTTGATAAAAAAGTGGTCATCAGTGAAGCATGGCAAACCAGATATTACATGATATCTGTTGTTACGGTCGAACGTGCAGTCAAATGTTCTCGTTAAAAAGGGCATGCATAAAAGGCAACAAAGCAAAGTAATTATCCAACCTCGTTCCCACGGCTTTCCTGCTGTGAATTTGTGGGAGGGAGGGGGGGGGGGGGGGGGGCAAGCTTTGAGCAAACTCGAACTGAGAGAAGGGAATTGACGGTGGTTCAGAGCTAATCTAAGCCGACTGACTACAGGTACTTTCTGTCGGTTTCCACCATCTTGCTACGATAGTAATGCCCTAAATTCGAGCCTCGATGTAGCATGCACAACAGGCGTTCGTTTTGTGTATGTCACACATAATTCATAATCTAGTCATCGCTAATTTATCACACCCAAGCTTTTGGCTGTTCGTGGAGCATGTGACCAGTCGATGCCAGGGTGTTTTGTCGCCTCTCCCCATTTATGAGGAAAAGCCCTGGAAACGAGGTTGGTACTCATAGCCGAAGGGGAGGGGTGTGGGTGGGTCAAAAATCATAATGTAGTCATTTAACTTAGCCAGGAAGCTTACGTCAAACAGAAAACCTGGACGCAAAATCTGCTTTTCGGTAATTCCAACTTTAGTAGCTTAAAACAACACGATAATGCGCGATCCGCCAGCAAAATGACAATCATGATATAACTCTATTGTCTACCAAAATTCCTGCAAGTTTTCAGAGTAATCGACTGCAGAGATTCAAAAATGTGAAGGCCTAACAGTAAACACCCTTGGCAAGGGTCCTGCGCGAAAGTTAAACGCAGGGGCTTTGAAGCTAAGTGCTTGTTTATGAATAGAAGTGACCGGCAGGTAGAGTTTTAATGCAAATTGTTTGAGGATAACTAAATATTTTTATGGTAATTAAGATCATATGGATATGATGCTGTGGGCCTATTCTTCGATACTGACTCTCAACAACTTCGACATGCTTAAGAGAAACAAACATCCATTTTGGAGCTTATTGAAATCATGTATATTCACATTCAGAGAGAAAAGAAGATGAAAAAGATTGAAGTACGACAAAGTCAACAGGATAATAAGGAGCGTATGCAGGAGGAGCTGATACGTAAGTCCCTTCAGAGGGAGGTGTCCATACAGGAGGCACATGAAAAGGCCCGGAGGATCAAGGAATCCCACAGTCAGATGGCTGATGAAGATAACGCTAAATCCAAAGCTATTGACATGCTGGTGGATGTACAGAAACAGCTGTTGGATGTTTTCGCCATATCCAAGGTTTTATTTCTGATTCTTAATGTTGATCAGGTTATCGTAGTAGATGATTTAGGACTTTATTATTATTTTTTTCATAAATTTAACCAAAGGTAGTATGTGGGTGGGCGAATCTATGAAATTTGTCTTCAAGATTCGAGTTTAGCGACCTAAGACTCAAGGATGAAGCTTGTACAAAAAGCACCAGATTGTGTGACGTAAGTCTGAAGGGCATATAAACATTTCCGATCGTTTCTCGAACGTTTTGGAAGATTGCCGAAGATTGCCGAAGAACATTCGAAATATTCCGGTAACTAGAAATACGTGACTCGCAAAACCTCGCGAAGCTGGGGCTGGGTGGAAAGCCCTCTTTACACGTATTGTAGCATCAAACGAGGAGATTAAAAGGCGCATAAGATTTTTTTTTTATGAGCATAGTGTTTTCGTAGTTCCACGGGCTAGTTTGCGGTTGAAAATCTATTTCTGTCGCGACGTAATGTACAACGGGCGTGCAGCGCTGTCGTGTTCGATGAATTTATTTCCCACGGAAAATTATTTACCGCGGCCACAAAGCGTGTAATTTCTTTAATGCACTATTTCACAAAAAAAGATTTCTAAAAGAAAGGGAAAAGATTCTGGAGAGATAGTTCTGTATCCAGTGAATATTGATGAACATTGCAGTTGAAATTTGATCATGCACGCATATGTTTTTCGGTGTATGCAAATTTTGCTCCAGACAACGCCAGACAGTCTGACGTCATTGTGCGGACACCTTCAAAGATATAAACATATATCAACATATATATATATATAAATATATTTTTCGCTCGAATTCGCGCGGCTTAGCTCCGCTCAGGCCGGCTCGGCCCGACAAATTTATTAACCTCGCTACGCTCGGGCCTTCGGCCCTCGCTTCGCGAGGAAATAATTTAAGTTAAGCAGTATAGCTCGCGTATTTTTTATTATATCAAGCTTAGCAATATCAATATCTTTCGTATTTGTTGGTCATGAGATGTGATTTTTCTCACTGGGATACGTTGTTGTGTTTCTCTGACTGAGAATGTGATTAATAACGAGTGCTTATTACATATTGGAAGACATCCAAGGGAAACTTTTTTTTGGTTTTACAAAATTGGGAAATTCATTTCTCTTCAGTGAGCGCTCTAATCATGAGCCATAATCGGGGACGGTCCCTATTTTGAATGGGTAGAAAAATTTCAATTTCTGCACATGCATGTCCGTCATGCAAGTATGGCGCAAGTTTTTCTGAAAACAAGCCCGGCTGTCAAATTGATATTTCGTTGCGGTTTTGATCCCCGATTATGGCTCCCGCTACAGTTTGATTTATGTTAAAGGCATTACTTCTTCCAGGTTCAAGACGTCAAACAGCGTATGGATCATTTAAAAGTGATGAACTGCCGCACAAACATGCTTCATGAGATCCGGAACAGACGAGTGGATCGAGAAAACAGCAGCGGCTTAATGTGAGTAGTGCATGACCGTGAACTAGTACGGCAGGAAACTGACGTCAAAACGTTGCCGCCAAAATTTGGCTCTTAGCTAGTATTATATTATGAGATATCTAATGATGATTTCTTAAAGAACATGCCATAAACAATTTAAAACTGAAACATTTTCTGAAACGTATATCCACTCAAACGATTATCACTTTTAAAATTTGAAGTTTTTCTCATTTTGTTCCTTAAATAGTAAAAAATGACGAGAAATTCAAATTTCAAAGCGTTATGTCTTTTGATTGGAGAGGCAATTATTTCAAAAATTATTTTTTTCAGTTTTGATATTCATGTGGCAAGTTCTATCAGAAAACATTAGACATCTTATAAAACTAAGAGCAGACTTTGTGACGTCATTCTTCCGCCGATAATATATGGACAAAAAAACTCTTTATTTTATTCAACAAATATTTACACAGGAGATGTCCAATTAAGCAGGGATGGTTCAAATGAGTATCAAAGAGATAGTTTGAATTGAAATAACACACATAAATATATAAAAGGAGCATAGGAGTTTAGACAACTACAAAATCAAATTGTTGTGAAATTGCGTTTTAATTGCACCAAAACTTAAAAAGAATTAATAACTACCCCGGTAGTTTAATAAGGCGTTATTTGCCCGCAAGGGCGCTGCGCCCTGATCATCACCGCGTCTAACTACTATTCCTCCCTAACTAAGCTGTACAGTAAACAATTTTCGTTAGACTGTTTTCATCCAACAGGAACAAGCCTAAAGTGCCTGTTACCAAGCAGGGTAGAAGACTCTCGTTAATCGGAGAGCGATTCCAGCTTGAAGTTAGCCACTCTGCGTCACACCAAACACTTAACGAGTAACAGAAGGTCATTTCATGGGCGGTTTACGTTAGCTCAGGACAACAATTTCGATGAAATTTGAAAGCTTTGTAAAGATCTGATTTATTAATGTAAAATAAAGGGAACTTTGTAAGTCTGACTAGCTTGTTCTTCCTTCGCGGCAGTCGTGTTTTAAAATAAGAATATCAGAATGATCAGTATCATTAAACGGTGTTCCACTGTGGACTGTTTTAAATCAAGATTAAAATCTGTTCTTTTAAGGGAGCGTTTTCAGATTGGGCTTTTATGTAAAAGGACTGTAAAAAGCATTGAGACTTCTGTGACGTGGATCTCTCCCTTGTGAGGCACGATTTAAAAGGGGACTGTACAAAACCCTTCCCGCAAACCCACTAAGTAATACAAGACTAAGTAATAGAACAAATTTAATTAATTTAGTATACATAAACGCTTAGTAAACACATTAAACGGTAACGTAAAAAAAAAACTTTCTTAACCTAATTAATTATCTTAAACTAAATTACTTATTTCAGTTCAGTTCAGTCCTTCCTTGTTCTTGAAGTCTTCTCCAGGCACAAACAAATTGCTACTTCAACCACTCGCATAAACAAACCGCACCAACAACCGTTTCACACAAACCTCTGCTTTTTCTCTTCTGGCGCCTTTTCTCTTCTTTGTTCCCGTCTTGTTTGACTCCGCCGCACTCAGTTTTAATTTCTATGCACACGCCTTGAAATCTTGTTCACTCGCCGCCGCTGACAAAGGGGTTTATGTCAAGGAAAACACGGCCGGCTCCTGCCAATGGCTCTTGACAGTGACTTGAACAATTTCGCCTTCGACCTTGCAATACAAACTTTTTTGCTTCTCCTTACTTCTTCTTACTTCTCTGTCCTTTTTCTCCTTCCAAGAATAACAACCAACTGCACAACAACAACCTTGACCTCTATTTAAATACTGTACACAATTACGACATTACAAAGAAGATTCCAGAAAACGCTAACTACAAGGTGTACAATAAATGCTGATTACACAATAAGATACAAAATATACGGTAACGGGAATAATAATAGTTAGTTAGATTACATTGAAATTTACAATACTACACACCATTTTCTAAAACAACAACTACTAATATACTAGTGACATTTTTTGACTGATAAAAATACGACTTCGTTATGATTATCATGTTTGTACTCTGAAGGAGGGTCTTAAAAAAAAAAAAAAAAAAACCCTTAAGCTTGAAATTAAAGACCCGCGGATCAATACTTTTTTTATACAATTACAGTCAACCCAGGTCACGCGTGAACAGTATTTCCAAGAATGAAATGAACATTCGAATTTCTCTTTGTAATGTCCGACGTGAGAATGGAATGTTGGACATTTCTCTGGAAATCGTTCCGAAAAAGACGCATTAACTGAAAAAAGATTCAAAATACTTGGGAAACAATTGTTATTAATTCTTGAAATATTCAATTTTGCAATGTAAAGAAAAATTCATAGCTTTATACTGTCAATAAGCTAGGGAAACTCTGAAATCTCGTTGGCGATTTTCAAAACTGATATGTAAATTTCAAAACTCCGTTCAAATTTCAAAAATATCGTTCACGCGTGACCTGGGATGACTTTAAAACACTACATTACAATAAAATTCATTAAAACGTCTTATTTGAAGTCAATAAATACATTTATTGAAAAGAAATACATTTTGGTACAAGCACATTTAATCTGTAAACAACACTTATCAGCACTGAGACACACGTACCATCCCCGTGGTATGGCCAATACCGTACGCATGCGCACAACCATATTACCCGGGCAGTGGCAGCCATGGACAGCTGTCTCGCCCTTATTGGGGCTCATCAGCATGGCATAGCCGTCGGGTCAAGGAGCGGGAGTAAACCCTCGTATCGGTGACCCTTTACTGCCAAGGCGAGTGCATAGCGCTACTTTAAGCGCCAGCTCCAGCGCAGGCAAGTGGTAGCTGTTGGTTGGGAACCGCAAAACAGTTCTCCCACGGCAATGCGTATGGAGATGGCCTGGAATTGTTCATGATTTAAGGGAGAGAAGGGGGGTGGAGCTTTGTTTACATATTTAAGAGCGGATGTCTGTAAATATCAACCAGAGGTGTGCAATAGCGAAAAATTCAAAATTCTCAAAAAAATTCACAACATAGCCCACGGTAAACTATTGCAAGAAATACATCTTTTACTTCGATCCCATAATTATTTTAGATGTGAGGCTATGATCTTGAATTCACCGCTCCTGAACCGGGTTTTCGGTGTCTGACACTACATGTCGCGAAGACCTTGTTTTAAAAATCAAACCAGTTTTGTTCCAAACGAAAAACATCCAGTCTGATAAAGTACATAATTATAGACATTATGAATGTATGTTACTCATCTGAAGTGAAAATTAAATATTTAGGAGATTTTTCAATATTTACAATTTATAAAGCGATTTCTCGTGATGCCAAATTGACAAATTTGCGAGACTAAAATCATAAACTGGTACATGGCGTTGAGGATAAAGATTTACACCACGTGAAAGAGCATCATTTCTTCTTATAAAATCCGCTTTCAAAACTATGGGCAACACAGAAATAAATTTTTGAGGCCGCGAATTACAAGTAGGACTTCAGTGAAATTTGAGCTTTTCTGTCACGGCATTCCGATGTTAAAACTCAGATAAACACGGCATGAACAAACAACAATGGTTTATTGATTCTTGCTACAGGGTCCTTTTTGTGCATGACCTATGCTTATAAGACTATTTTCCTTGGTTTTCTATCTTTTAGGCGCAGTGTCAAAAGATTTTAGCGGAGTTCAAAAGCCGTATGTACGTACACGGGTCAGTTTACGTTGTCAACCGGTCCCAACACTAGTTACGCGGGATGCCCTGAGGGGGCATACCGTGTCTAAAAACGGGTCGATTTCTTTTTTTTTTCACGCGGGATGCCCTGAGGGGGCATACTGTGTCTAAAAACGGGTCGATTTCTTTTTTTTTTTTTTTTTTTTTCCCTCGTAGCTACAAATCTGTACACTAATTTGTTCATTAAACTCACCCCTCTCCTACTCGGGGTGTATTGTTCTGATTGTCTTCAACAGAAGCAGGCCAATCAAAATCCATTCTTGTCGCTTACATTGCGAGGGAGGGGACCCACTCACCCCTACCTGTGTGACGTCAACGTATCATTTGATCTATTTGTTAAAAACGGATTAAATTTGGCGCCATATTGTTAACATGTTCATTTTGAAGCGGTGAATCGAAAGAATAACTTCTAAGAAGCACCCGACATTTAAAACGGTGGAAATTGGTAAATTCCTGGCGAAGGAATCGTGCTTTGTTTGACAGTCTTAGACCACGACGCGAGACTGAAAAGAGGTCATTGAGAAGCTACGTTATCGCAATGGAATTCCCGCAATTTCCCTTGAAACCCTAGCCTGAGTAGCGTAACACAATGGAAACAACGTAACGCGATCGTCGTGACTCAAACTATTCCATTAGCAAGGATAGTTTTATCAATCGGCGAAGCATACAGTTGGAATTAATGAATCAGCCCCAGCATCTCGCGTAATGCCAGTATAGCAGGCATCTTGTTAATATGAAATAAAATGAAACCAGGACTTTTTTCATTCAATCTTACTTTTGAAAAAAATGGAGCAAATAGCTAAGAGTGCTATATAATTCATACCTTTGAGCGGCTACACTGGATATTTAAGAAATATGGGACATCTATACGAAACATCGTAACACTTTAGGTCGTTTTATACATTTGGTCACAAAGATTGTGTTACATACATTTCACCAGTAGACCGCTGACCTTGTGCTTACGTACGCCCTTGTAATCGATGTTTCGTCCAGCCAGATCCCAAAGATAATTAATTATACAATCAGTTCAAACTGAGGTTACTGTTTTGGGTTATCACAATTTTATCTGGTTGCGTCTACACTCGCGCAGTTGTTTTGATTTTTGATAAAGTTTTCCAAATTTCAGTCTAACGTAGCCTGCTAATACAGCCGCTTCTCATCGCTCCCGTCCGGGCCTCGGGGGCCGGGAGCGATGAGAGGCGGCTGTATTCGCAGGCTACTATAAATGCTACTCAAGGAGAGTTCAAAGCAATGTCACTGTCTAGTTCATCTGGATAAGACCCAATTTTCAATTTATTGTTCACAAAAATTGTCTGTTGTATGACAGTTTTCATACGATAAAAGATAATTCATCCATCAGTAATGGAATTTGAGCAGACAAAATATGGTTTCTTTGGCCTTAATGGGTCAAAGTAAGAACACGATCCAACAAGATCATGTTGCCTGAATATATGGTACTATGCTCTGAATTTTTAGAGTACTTGCGAAAGCCGACAGGCACTAATATCGAGGTCATCTTGTGGATAAGTCTAGATTGCACAAACGTGATGCTCCGATCTCCCTTCGTTTGCTTGAAATGATCAGCTGCCCAACTTGGTGGAACCGGCGCAGAATCGGTTTTGGCAGCGCCGTCTGATGCCAGAAGCATCTCGATCTCTTGGGCAAATAGGCCTGATTAGATGGCTGTCATCGATTTCGAAGATACCAAGGAAAATATTTCGGTGAAGTTTAGTCAGTTAGTTATGTCACTTTGTAGGACTGGTTTTACAGCCAAAGGAGCGTAGCTGTGCCGTCCAGGCTGTGAAACCCTGTTCAGTAAAAACCAGTGATAAACTGTGTTTGCAAGGACCACCGTGACAAAATAAAAGTACCGGATCCTGTAGTGAAGGATCTAATCAGCAAAAAAATTGTAAAGCATATAATCTAAAAAAAGAGCAAGGCTGATTTCACGGTCAGGGAAGTATATTTTCCAATATTTCGAAAGGCACGGCCTTTCTTCTTCAGGGTATGTTTGAGACTGACCCTGTGGCAAGATACGTTACAATTTAAACAGTTACAATAGATACCTGAAAAAAGGCTAAAGTTACATAAACAAAAACGTTACAATTTGAAATTTGAAAATACAACTGGTAAATAGGTATAAGCTAACGTTACAACGTGGTAGACAAAAACAAAATACGTAACAATGAGTTAATTACATAACTTAGGAAGATGAAAGACGGGAAAAATGTTCATGTCTCATCTCTCCTATTAAGACCTAAGGGTTCAATAGTTTGACCTCTGTCGATGAGGTATGCCTCTCTAGCTTTGCGTACACTGTCACGATTAGATTTGATAAGTTCGAGGGGAATTAGTAGCATGTCAGAAGCGTTATGGTCGTTAGAAAGAAAATGTTCTGAAACTGTGGTGGGTTTGGAACTGTTTGTTTGTTTGTCGACTGGTCTACGGTGTTCGTTAAAACGGTCTTTAAGTCGTCGTTTTGTTTCTCCTATGTATTGTTTGTGGCAGCGGTTGCAGTGTACCATGTAAATAACGTTTTTAGAGTTACAGTCTATATGATGAGTAATATGTCTAGTTTCGCCGGTAGAATGAAATGTGTAGCTGGTACGTCCGTCTGTTATGTAGTTGCAAGTTAAACAGTTGTCCCCACATCTAACAAAGTCAAACTTTAGCCCTTTTTCAGGTATCTATTGTAACTGTTTAAATTGTAACGTATCTTGCCACAGGGTCAGTCTCAAACATACCCTGAAGAAGAAAGGCCGTGCCTTTCGAAATATTGGAAAATATACTTCCCTGACCGTGAAATCAGCCTTGCTCTTTTTTTAGATTATATGTGAAACCCTGGCCCTCTTTCTGACAAAAATTGCTCCCCCTACGCTCCTTCCAATTCCAGCTGACAATGTACTGTGGTCGACTGTAGCAGGTGTGAGTCGTACTGCAGGAAATATTGGGGAAAATAGGGATGAAAGTGGTGACGCAACCCAGTTTCCCTCCTCGCTCTTACCCCGCCGCCTCCCCCCCTAACCTCCCCATTCTTTACGTCGGGATACTGCAACAGTGACAAAGCACACGGCCAAATAAGTTTTAAAAAAACCACTAAAAATCATAAATGTGTGTGGATGTAATAACCAGTAATTCAGAATCAAATTGGAAGCGTTATTAAAGGTAATTCTTATTTAAGGTCAAGAGTTTTGCGTTACAGTAATTCGATACCTTCTCTGCCTACGAGAAGCTCCGCCTCAGTTTTCAGTGTTCAGTCAGCAAACCCCGTGGCCCTTAGATAGTTTCGAATGTCTGTGCCACAATCTCTGATTGGACTATATTGGGTATTCGCTGGATTTCCAACACTTTGTGCACATTGTCCGCCAACAATCGAAGCATACTCACATGATACCATTTCGGCCCAATTTGTTTGAACGCCGTTAAACCAGAATCGAGCATTAAAGTTGGATTGCAGAGCAATATAAACAAAGTGAAGCGATCTGAATACCAACGTGGGCTAACTGCACGTTTAGAAAGTTCAGTGACAGAAATTACAACTCACAAGTAAATCGCAGTTACAGTTTGTATCGAAGCGGCAGTGAAAAATTACCCTTGGCATGCGCCTGGGGGGTACGCTGCCAGCAGAGGCCCTTCGATCTTCCTAGATAAGTTAAAGGGCCTCTGCTCGCAGGGTACCCGGGGGGTGAACCTTTAGATAAAAATTGACGAGGGTTATCGTAGGTTTCGGGGGTTAAAACTCGTGGTTTGGTACCTGTCAAAGGTATGGCGGTACCTTTTAGCCAGTTTTAGGATAATGAGCGAAAACATATAAGAGAAAGTTATTATAAATGTCAGTCAACTGTCACTTTAATAGCATATTCATTTTAGAGTTGGTACCACTAAGTGGGAAAATTGTACAGACCACTGCTATAAAACAAATTCTGGCACCTTTTAGGGGTTCTTTTCAAAATTTATGACGATCAACTCGTCAATTTTTTATGGGAGTCCCCCTCCCCCTGGGGGCAAGTGGTCTGAGCAAACTGTAACGCAATCTCTGCCGTTAAACCTATTTTTAAATCGCGGTAAAATGCATATATCGTTCCTGATTGATGTGATGATTTCTACAATGTACAGAAAGCTCGCTCAAAAGGTATGAATCACGTATCACTTGTAGCTATTGTTCCATTTGTTCTAAAGTAAAATTCAATGCAAAACAATCTGGTCCGAATTCAAAACGTTGACTACGTAAACTGACCTTTGTGACCTTTATACGCTTTTGAACTCGGGGTCTAATAAAACTGCTAAAATCTTTTGTGCCTGCCCCGAAATGAGTAAAAACCATGAAAAGTAATATTATGAACGTGGGCCAAAACCTATAGCAAGTACCAACAAACAATTGTTGTTTGAAACGTTTTCATGTTGTGTTTATCTGAATTTTAGCATCGGAATGCCGTGACAGAAGAGCTCAAATTTCACTAAAGTACTACTTGTAATTCGCGGCCTCAAAAATTTATTTCTGAGTTGCCCATAGTTTTGAAAGCGGATTTTATAAGAAGAAATGATGCTCTTTCACGTGGTGTAAATCTTTATCCTCAACGCCATGTACCAGTTGATGATTTTAGCCTCGCAAATTTGTCAATTTGGCATCACGAGAAATCGCTTTATAAATTGTAAATATTGAAAAATCTCCTAAATATTTAATTTTCACTTCAGATGAGTAACATACATTCATAATGTCTATAATTATTTTTACAATAACTGTCCAAATTCCCGCGCGCTGATTGGCTCGTAGCTATTGTCTATAAGAGTACAGACAATAAAAATGACGTCAGATGTAACGCGCGCGCTTTCTCAACGAAAAAAAAAGCCAATTCCGCTCGCACTTTTTCCATGTTATTGTAAAAAACAAATCGACGGCAGTTTCTATGGTCTATACTCCTATAGACCATAAAATGACGCCATAAAATGTCCAAAACTTGGCAGTGAAACCACTCGCCTGCGGCTCGTGGTTCCACTTGAGTTTTGAACATTTTTTGACGTCATTTTATGGTCTATAAGAGTATAGACCATAGAAAACTGCCGTCGATTTGTTAAGTACTTTATCAGACTGGATGTTTTTCGTTTGGAACAAAACTGGTTTGATTTTTAAAACAAGGTCTTCGGTCTTGTGGTGTCAGACACCGAAAACCCGGTTCAGGAGCGGTGAATTCAAGATCATAGCCTCACATCAAAAATAATTATGGGATCGAAGTAAAAGATGTATTTTTGCAATAGTTTACCGTGGGCTATGTTGTGAATTTTTTTGAGAATTTTGAATTTTTCGCCATTGCACGCCTCTGGTTGATATTTACAGACATCCGCTCTTAAGTCTTTGGGTTCATATGGGTCTTTTTGCACCTAAGGAAATGGAGGGGGTGACTCTTCTTTTGGCCTGATTCAATTTTAACCAATCAGAAGCAGCTGATCCCACGAGTGAAATGTGGTATATATAGAAGTGAGTGGTTTCACTGGATCAGTGTTTTCTTTAATTCCTGGTGACCCAGAAGCTCAAAGCTAACAATGTAATTTTAAAGTGGAGCATTGGAAGCGCAAAATTCATCAACATTCATGACTAAAATACTTCACATTAAAGTATTCGTTTCTTTCAAATAAATTATTAATTTTTAATGATTCGATGCCAATTGTCTCAGTGTTTATACTTTATCAACAATTTCAGGTTTCTGGGGGTCTTTGTTTTAGGGGTGTTGGTTTTGAAAGCACTTTATGTTTAGTTTTTGTCGGTTAAGCTGTTAGAAACAGTCATATTGTTATATTTTGATGCAGGAAATTACTCCTCCGTCATCCATAATTTATTATCACTATTATTATTATTATTATTATTATTATTATTATTATTATTATTATTATTATTATTATTATTATTTTGTTTTTAGGGTCTTAGGTGTTTGCTTATAAGAAAACCGCTCTGAATGATTAAAATTGACTTCATGTAATAGATCAGGATCACCAGCTCGGATCGCCATGAAACTGGCAGTGCGCACAACATGCGATGAAACATAGCCGCAGTAGAAATCTCTTGCCCATTTATTTTTATATGCCAAACAAAAAACTGTGTCAAAAAAGCAATTTAAACACAATAAAATAAAACAAAGAAAACTATAC
This sequence comes from Pavona decussata, assembly GCF_977016875.1. NCBI lineage: Eukaryota > Metazoa > Cnidaria > Anthozoa > Scleractinia > Agariciidae > Pavona > Pavona decussata. The sequence continues at coordinate 1,614,760 of NW_028145718.1, forward strand.
AAGAAAAAAAAAAAGAAAGAAAGGTAGAAAAGAACTCTTACTTTCTTTCATGCATCTATCAATAACACGAGAACTGTGGACTTCAAGACCTGTGTTACTTTGTTTTTATAACTAAAAACAGGTGGCAAAGGACGCTAAACGAAAATGCTGCTGGTATACGCAGGAGCTAGTAACAACTCTTATGGGCCTGTTGCTAGCTCTTTCGTATACCGGCAGTATTTTCGTTCATGAACCGGCTTTGCCACCAGCATTCACTTTCAGTTTTGTTTGGATCGTGGGTCTTTTTAGATCCGATATGCTGCATATTTTCACATGGTATTAGCCATATTTTCAGTGTTAGGATAGTTTTGTCTATCCACAGTTTCCTTATCGCGATAGGGAATGATAATTCAGATTCTTTGCTTGCTGGTCGCGCGCTGTGGAAATGGCCATATGAAATTTGCAAGCATTTGAATTTGAGTCCATCGGAAGTCAATAATGGACAAGTGTCCCCCGCCGGGAGATGATTGTCTCATCATTGTTCCATTTCTCACTGGCATACGAGACCAAACCAACTCGAAACAGCTGCCCAAAGTTTGATTTTTTTGCCGCGGCTTTCAGTTTGGACTCTGGCACGTCCTTGTCGCGTTAAGTTTTTCAGTTCTGGGTAGTGTCAGCCTTGCTTATTTTCTTCTTCTTTGTTATCCTCGACCGGCAATCATGATTTCCACGACCAACAGATTGTAAAAATGCAGAAAACGACAACTGAGTTGAGTGAAATCTGCCAGTCACAGCGTACAAACGTGAATTTTTGACCACGTTAAACAAAATATCTTTGTTTTATGAGACATCCGCTACGATGATTGTTCATGCTTCAGACAGATTTGCAAATGGCATCTTCAAAAGCTATTTTGGGAACCCGTTTTGAGTGAGCCATTCCGGCCTATAAGTGCGAAATCCTGTCGGCCTTGAAAAACTCCTCAATTTCCCAAAACTAGGAAAAACGAGGGGAAAAAATCACATTCGAAGTCTCCAGTCCGACCCTCTGAGGTATTCTCGGGAGAGGGAGAAGGATATGTTGAAGATTGGAATTTATCGGCGCCTAAATTATGGACGGGTCTTCCTTTGGTCATTCTGTCCGCCACAAGCCTTTCTTCCTTTAAAGTAAAAGCTTTTGAATTTAGGAAAGCCTTCAATAGACTTCGACTGATTTTACACTGTAAAATGCGTTAGAACATTGGATAACGTGCTATGTAAGTATATTTGGCTTTATTAAAAACGGGATCATTGTATAATGTAATTCCAGAGGTTTGATTGGCTTAGCGCCCATGGCATATGAGCCGTTATACGATGCCTAAGGAATGGCGACTAATAAATTGTCCTCTGATTGTTCTTTCAAAGCGAAAGAAGCAAGATCCAGCAATAATTTTTGATTGTTTTAAATAAAACAATTATTCCACTCGCGCTTGTTCGATGTGAGATGATTATAGCCAACTCGACGCTACGCGCTTCGTTGGCTATCTATCATCTCATGTCCAACACGCGCTCGTGGAATAATTGTTAAATACAAGCTGGAGTTATAGTTAAAAAATCATCAAGGCTGCGATCGACCTTTTTATTTTCGCACCTTTTGTATCTGTCTCTTGATATTACCTAAAATGACCCACGAACAGTCTTCAATTGTCAAGCTTTGTAGCGTGCACAGAATACTTTGAAGTTCTTTAGTTTTATCAGCTGTATTAGTCTTGGCTACTTGAAGTTCGGCTAGTTGCATTTTAGCATAGTTGATAACATTATACAGTTCAAGATAGAGAGCCACATTCTTAATGTCTTTAACACGTGGACGCACCACAAAATGCAAACGCGACAACTGATGATTGGGAGTGTCGTTGGCAGTTTTCGCGATATTCAACATTTCCTCCTCAATTCTCTGCACTTCAGCCAAAGCTTCCTTATACCTGTCAGCGCCAAACTCACTTTGTCTCCATTTTCCTGTTTTAGAGGAGTAATGATCGATTCGGACGAAACCTTTTTGGCTTGAGCTCTGATGAATACTCTCCATCTTTGATGAAATCGTGAAGAACAGCACCTTTACCTTGATGTCTAATTTTTCTTCTGTTTTGCTGTCATCTCTAGAAAGAAAATATGCCAGTAAGAAGCTCTGTATACTTTCCTGATTTATATATAAACATCAAGGCATTATTCTGCGCTAGATATCATGGACAAATAGACATTGTTGATTATTTTTCACACGGGCCCTTGTTACCAGGAAGGCGTTCATCGAGAATTAATTTTCGATCTTAAACGAGCGAATTGATGATGATTCCTCTCAATCAGTTCTGTTTTTCCCTTTCTTCACGTAATTCCTGTGTGGCTGAGACTAAATCATATCGACAGGTTTTAACGATCGTGTGTTGGTTTTCCAATGGCAAAGTGCCGGGTTCATTAAAAAGTATAAAAATAATACTATCCTATCATTTACTTATATTATATGCACGCGCGATATATGTACGAAACAATATCGGTGTTATATTTCTATTAAATATACCGGTTCAGAATTGAGGTTAGGTCTGTAGTTTCAAAGTTCATGCTACTGCCATGGGGCAGGCCAATTCGGCGTTAACACAAAACATGAAAACATAACATGGTGACATGAAACATCCCAACATTACTGACTAGAAACCTACCGTTCATATTCCATTGACACGATTAAAATTTCCTCCAATCCAATCTCTATGCTCTCTAAATTAAAATTCATCCCCTTGTCAGAATACTCTACCAATTCTTTGCCAGGAACAAGGAATCCTTTACGGGCGTAAATTGAACAAGACAATGACTTCAATTCTCGATCGCTGGAAGTTTCGTCATGGCAACTATAGTTTGCCGAAGCTGAGGCTAGACCCATCAACACCGAGACCTTGCCTTTAACTTCCAAACTTTTCAAGTAGTGTCTTACTTCAGTTTCATGGTAACATTTTGATGAAAAGGAACACAGCGGAAAGCTCACGAAGTCGCTGAATTTCTTATCATTGCACTGCAGTTCAATGCTGTGAGGAGCCCACATCGTATTTAACTGGCGGCACAAACTGAATGAACGTTATTATTTTTCTTGTTGAATAATTTGTGCACTGATGTATGACAGTGCATGTTTCAAGTCTTAGCTCTCGGATACTCACTAAACTAATTATTAGCCCAGTTGTGCTAGCATTTAATCCCTGCATCCAGATTTAAATTCCCTTCAATAATTTTACTTTTTCTACAGTAGTAGTTCTGATTAATTGAAATACGGCGTTGAATTAAAGAAGATAACTTTGTGGGGTATCTAATGATTAACAAAAACAGCCGAGTTAATACGTGCAACAAGTATTCCACATTCTTTGTAAATTAAGAGCAGGAATAATAAATAAAAAGGAAGTCGTAGACAGAAAGAAGGAGGCCTTTTCAGGAGCCTTTTTGTCTTCGTAAATGACATATTTGACAAAGAGGCTTGTTAACCTGGATGTTTTTTCCGTCAAAGTTCACTTTCGGACGCATTAGCTTTCACATTAAAATACCAGAAAAATGTAACGGTATGTTTCATCTATTGTCCGCTATCCAGCAGTGACCAATATTGTGTATTAATAGGCTTTTCAAGCTAAGTTAACCATAAAACACGTACATGGAATACGCTTTCACTTGTCAATAAATTGCACAAGATAACTATTTCACACTTTCAGTTTGACTGTCTACGAAAATTTCTTTTCATTCTTTCTGTTTTGTGCTTGAACACCATAAGTGATGATCGGGCCATGCACGGCTTTTAACAATCGACTGTTTGTGCATCTGGGAAGCATATATTTTTTAAACTGTGAAATCAATGAGCTGTAAAGTGAAATAATATGAAGTGATGGAGTGCTTGGCCTCATTCCTACGGAAAAGCTCTGGGAAGGGGGTTGTAGCCGGACCTTTTGAAACCCAACGTGACTGTTACTTTTCCCTCCTTGGTGGAACTTTATCCTTCCCGAGCCAGGTAGATTCTAGTAAAATTCCCGTTTGGTTTATGTCTCCCTCGGCGGCCGAAGAAAAAGTCTTAGATCCCATAAAATTCCCCATTAAAGTCGTCTACAGGTATACACCTACTCATTGCTTATACAACTTTACTTAAAAATTGCCTTCCTTAAGAGAAAAATTGAAACACCCTGGTACTAAACTTTTGTCCGCCCTGTTACGTCTGTTACACGTTTTGGTTGAATTGCTAGCGAACATCCACGCCTCAGGCCAGGTCGGTTACAGCGGAGTGTTATGTCATGCAGTGACAATTAAATGCTTTATCAGATTCTATGGAGCATAACCCAATTTAAAGAGAATTTAAAGAGGAAAATTGATCAGTTTGGAACGTCCATCGCTCATGTTTTCTAGGTTGCTAACATTTTTCTGAGGTAAGACGTGAACATTTCTTGTTCCTATTTTCTTTAAAAACTCTTACTGTGCAATCCGTGCATCAGCTTTCATTCCTGTAACCAAGATTCCAGTTTTCAAAGTAAAATACGTGCTTTGAAATCAAATGGAAACAAAACCAAAAGGAAGGAAGAAGAGAAAATTTTGCCACAAATATATATTTTTTTTAATTGACCTGTTACGTCTGTTACACGTTTTGTTGAATTCTTAGGGAACATCCACGCCTCAGGCCAGGTCGGTTACAGAGGAGTGTTGTGTCATGCAGTAACAATTAAATGTGTTATTAGATTCTTTGGTGCATAACCCAATTTAAAGAGGAAAATTGTTGTTTCTTCCGTCAAAGTTCACGTTCGCACGCATTAGCTGTCACATTAAAATACCAGAAAAATGTAACGGTATGTGTCATCTATTGTCCGCTATCCAGCAGTGACCACTATTGTGTATTAATAAGCATTTCAAGCCAAGTTAACCATAAAACACGTACATGGAATACGCTTTCACTTGTCAATGAATTGCACAAGATAACTATTTCACAATTTCAGTTTGACTGTCTACGAAAATTTCTTTTCATTCTTTCGGTTTTGTGCTTGAACACCATAAGTGATGATCGGGCCATGCACGGCTTTTAACAATCGACTTTCTGTGCATCTGGGAAGCATATATTTTTTAAACTGTGAAATCACTGAGCTGTGAAGTGAAATAATATGAAGTGATGGAGTGCTTAGCCTCATGCCTGGGGAAAAGCTCTGGGAAGGAGGTTGTAGCGAGACCTTATAAAACCCAACATGATTGTTACTTTTCCCTCCTTGGTGGAATTATATCCTTTCCGAGCCAGGTAGTTGCTAGCAAAATTCCCGTTTGGTTTATGTCTCCCTCAGCAACCGAAGAAAAAGTCGTAGATACCATAAAATTCCGCATTAAAGTCGTCTATCGGTATAAACCTACTCATTGCTTATACAACTTGACTTAAAAATCGCCCTAGTTAAGAGAAAAATTGAAAAAACGTCCTTGTTCGGTTGATGGGCGTTAAACTACACAGTACGCTTTCAGAAAGCCATTGGAAACTTAGAAAATGCCAGGGCTTTCCACACTTTGCCCTTTTCTATTTCAACGGCCTTGGAAACTTATTACCACGTTAAAAAATTATTGTGGGAAGCTTGTACAGCCGAGATATTCTTGTACAGGAGACTATCGCTCTCGTACCTAACCGGGCTTCGACTCCGAGTCTTCCATGGTTGTAGTCTAACATCTTCATTGGCCACATATTGAGGGGAAGTTTGGGTTCAGATCTTGCGGCGAAATAAAAAAAGAATACCGCAAAAATTATGTTTTTCCTTTTTGCCGTAGTTTTGCACATCAAAGGTTCCAATTTTAAAAGGGTACTTGACGAAACAAACGGACGTGTTTGTCGTTAATTCATATTGCGTTGACACGATTCAAATTTCCTCTATACCAACACTCTGTGCTCTCTAAATTGAAGGTCATCATCTTGTCAGCCGGAATATTCTACCAATTCTTTGCCAGGAACACTTAGGAGTTCTGTACGGGCGTAAATTGAACAAGAAAATAACTTCAATTCTCGATCGCTGGAAGTTTCGTCATGGCGACTATAGTTTGCCGAAGCTGAGGTCATCAACACAGAGACTTTCTCTTTATCTTCCAAACTTTTTCAAATAATGTTTTACTTCAGTTTCAAGGTGACATTTTGAATAAAAGGAACATAGCGTAAAGTTTACGAAGTCGGTGAATTTCTTAACATCGTACTGCATTCAATGTCGTTTGGAGCCCACGTTATATTTCGCTGGCAGAACAAACTGTGTTGCTGCCAAATTATTCTTCATGGTTTCTGTATTTCAGTTGTAGACTTTAGAGTTTCTTTGTTTTCAACAAGTTTAAGTTTCTGAGGTCAAACCAACGGATATGTTTGCCCACGTACAAGCAACGAAACAATGCTTTTCAATTATCTTATCTATAGTCCTTTGTAGTTATTTAGCTTTTCCTCGAACGTGTTCAGGAAAACGCTCATTTCTAGTCAACGTGCCATCGTGTAAAGATCAAGATTATAACTCAAGTGTATCGCAGTGAAATACCTAACGCGGACACAGAAGTAAGTCTCTTTACTTTGTGCATGTTACTGTTTTTATTGCTGTTTTTGTATGGGATTTATGAAGTTTTCACGATTGTTTCTTATGTTTGTAATAGTTTTAATACTTAGTCTTATTATAGTTTTCGTTGTATTTACTTCTTATAGTTTTCGAAACCGCTTTGTTATCGCTTCTCTACACATCGTTTCGCTTTTTAGCATTGTTAACGTCTCTACCGCTTCTCTTCAATAAACTTCGTTTGGTTATCTTACCGTCGTGAACCTTTGTTGTGGCAAACCGTTTTCATAAGCGCGTATAAAAGTTCTGTTTCTTAACGTGGGATTAACGACTGTCCTGTGAGTAACGATCTGCGCTCACAAACTGAATGAACGTTATTATTTTTTCTTGTCGAATATTTGAGCACTGATGTATGACAGTGGGTGTATACAGCCTGTATAGCGAAAGACATACTGAATCAGAGAACGGAAAAAGATAGAGAACAACCCATTATTAGATACTCATTAAAGTAATGTTTAGCCCACTTGTTCTTGCATTTAATCCCTGCATCCAGATTTAAATTCCCCTCAGTAGTTTTACTATTTCTAGTACTTCTGATTAATAGAAATAGGGCGTTGAATTTAAGACGGTATCTCATTGGGGGTACCAAATGATCTAAAAAAAAAACAGCCGACTTAATGCGTAAAAGCATTCCATATTTTTTGTAGAAATCTAGGCCAGGAATTATAATCACAAAGAAAGCCGTAGAAAGAAAGAAGGAGGCCTTTTCAGGAGCCTTTTTGTCTTCGTAAATGACATATTTGACGAAGAGGCAGGTTAACGTAGACGTTTTTGCCGTCAAAGTTAGCGTTCGTACTCATTAGCTTTCACATTAAAATACTACAAAAATGTAAAGAACAAAAATGTGAAAAAAATGTAATGTATGCATGTTTTATCTATTGTCCGCTATCCAGCAGTGACCAATATTGTGTATTAATAGGCTTTCAAAGCCAAGTTAACCATAAAACACGTACATGGAATACGCTTTCACTTGTCAATAAATTGCACAAGATAACTATTTCACACTTTCAGTTTGACTGTCTACGAAAATTTCTTTTCATTCTTTCGGTTTTGTGCTTGAACACCATAAGCGATGATCGGGCCACGCCTTTTAACAATCGACTGTTTGTGCATCTGGGAAGCATATTTTTTTTAAAACTGTGAAATCACTGAGCTGTCAAGTAAAATAATATGAAGTGATGGAGTGCTTAGCCTCATTCCTAGGGAAAAGCTCTGGGAAGGAGGTTGTAGCGGGAACTTGTGAAACCCAACGTGTTTGTTACTTTTCCCTCCTTGATGGAATTTTATCCTTCCCGAGCCTGAGGTAGATTCTAGTAAAATTCCCGTTTGGTCTATGTCTCCCTCGGCGGCCGAAGAAAAAGTCGTAGATCACATAAAATTCCGCATTAAAGTCGTCTACCGGTATACACCTATCATTGCTTATACAACTTTACTTCAAAATCGCCCTCCTTAAGAGAAAAATTGAAACACCCTGGAACTAGACATTTTTCTGCCCTGTTACGTCTGTTACACGTTTTGTTGAATTCCTAGCGAACATCCACGCCTCAGGCCAGGTCGGTTACAGAGGAGTATTGTGTCATGCAGTAACAATTAAATGCTTTATCAGATTCTTTGGAGCATAACCCAATTTAAAGAGGAAAATTGATCGGTTTGGAACGTCCATCGCTCATGTTTTCTAGCTTGCTAGCATTTTTCTGAGGTAAGACGTGAACATTTCTTGTTCCTATTTTCCTTAAAAACTCTTACTGTGCAATCCGTGCATCAGCTTTCATTCCTGTAACCAATTTTCCGGTTTTCAAAGTGAAATACGTGCTTTGAAATCAAATGAAAAGAAAACCAAAAGGAAAAAAGAAGAGAAAAATGGGCCACATATAATATAAAGAGTAATTGGTTCCGTCCTTTTGTTGACAACAAAACCACGCTAAGGCTGTACTCATTTTTTTAAGCAATTTGATTTTCCACTCGTACTCCTGTTGTATATGGTTTGTGAGGTGTGTATGCTAAGGTTATTGTTTGAATGGTTTTATTAAAGGGCCGGTTGAAAGCCATTGGAAAATTAGAAAATGGTAGGGCTTTCCACACCTTGTTTCACACTTTATTTCACTTTATTTGAACGACCTTGGAAACTTATTACCACGTTAAAACATTATTGTGGGAAGCTTGTAGCGCAGACATATTCTTGAACAGGAAACTATCGCTCTTGTACATAGCCGGGCTTCGACTTCGAGTCTTCCATCGTTGTAGTCTAACGGCCTTTATTGGCAACATATTGAGGGGAAGTTTGGGTTCAGATCCTGCGGCGAAAGTAAAAAAGAATACCGCAAAAATTATGTTTTTCCGTTTGCCGTAGTTTTGCACAACCAAGGTTCCAAGTCAAGAAAGGGCTGCTGACGAAAGAAATGGACGACTTTGTCGTTTATTCATATTGCGTTGACACGATTCAAATTTTGTCTATACCAACACTCTGTGCTCTCTAAATTGAAGGTCATCACCTTGTCAGCCGGAATACTCTACCAACTCTTTGCCAGGAACACTAAGGAGTTCTTTACGGGCTTAAATTGAACAAGAAAATTACTTCAATTCTCAATCGCTGGAAGTTTCGTAATGGCGACTATAGTTTGCCGAAGCTGAGGCCATCAACACGGAGACCTTGCCTTTTATTTCCAAACTTTTTTAATAGTGTTTTACTTCAGTTTCAAAATCGATGACATTTTGATGAAAAGAAACAAAGCAGAAAGCTTACGATATCGGTGAATGTCTTATCATCGTACTGCATTCAATGTCGTCTGGAGCCCACATTATATTTTGCTGGCGGTACAAACTGAATGAACGTTATTATTTTTCTTGCCGAATAATTTATGCACTGATCGAGATTCTGTGCATCTCGGAAGCATTTTTTTTAAACTGTGAAACCTGCTGTGAAGTGAATAATTTGAGGTGATGGAGTGCTCAGCCTCGTTCCCAGGAAAAAACCATGGAAAGAAGGTTGTAGCCGGACCTTGTGAAACCCGAAGTGGATTGTTGTTTTTCCCTCCTTGGTGAAACTTTATCCTCCCCGGCCCTGGTACATTCTAGAAAAAGCCTAGTTTAGTTTATGCCTCCCTTGGCGCCCGAAGAAAAATCTTGAAGCCCTCGTAGACGCTCTTTAATGCGAAATTTAGGACAAGTTTAATACGGAATTTAAAAAATTATTTTACGTCGTCTATACACCTACCCATTACTTATACAACTTTACTTAAAAATCGAACTCCCTAAAGAGGGCACCCTGGTAGATTTTTCTCTGCCCTGTTAGAGATTTGTTCAATTCCTAGCGAACATCCACGGCTCCACGCCTCACCAGGTCGGTTACAGAGGAGTGTTATGTGACTTGAATGCTTTATCAGATTCTTTGGGGCATGACCCACTTTAAAGAGGCAAATTGACCAGTTTGAAATGTCCATCGCTCATGTTTTCTAGCTTGCCGGCTGCTTTTTTGAAGTAAGACGTGAACATCCTTGTTCCCATTTTCCTTAAAAACTTAACGTTGCCGTGCATTTCGTATATCAACTTTCGATGCTTTAACCAAGGTTTTCAAAGTAAAATAACTGCTTTCATTCACCGATCGATCAAGTCCGAAAAGAAAAGAAACCAAAAACAACGAAGAAACGAAAGTTTGGCTACAAATAATTCAAGCAGTAAATTTCCATTCTTTTCTTTACAACAAAACCACGCCAAGGCTGTACTCGAATTCAGTTGAAAGCAATACGATTCTTGCATGTTATATGTCTTTTGTAGAATGTATGCTACGGTTATTGCTTAGATGATTTTATTGAAGGGCTGGTGGTTGATCAGTTAGCGTCCAAACTACTCAGTACGCTTTCACAAAGTTAGAAAATGCCAGGGCTTTCCACACTTTGCCCTTTTCTGTTTCAACAGCCTTGGAAAATTTTATTGCCACGATAGTAGATCACTACGGAAAGATTCTTGTACAGGCGCATATCATACCACTCACCTATCTTATCCAGACTCCGAGTCTCCCAGTTGTGTGGCGTAACATGTTCACTATCCTTTGCTTTTCCACTGAGAGATCTAGAACCTTAAACACGTTTTAATCCTACCTTTCCTGAGAAGAGGGTTTGACATTGTAACAATCAGAAACTCATCTTATCATCTTGTACTGTAAAACTTTCCTGCAAAGTGCCATGTGACAGTACCTTCGAAAAAGGTTGACACGTGACTCGAGTTCATTGACGAAATGTATGAAACGTTAGCTCTCCCAGGGTAGCTCTGGTAAGTTATAATTACCACCTAGGCTTGACATTTTGGGTTGTTTTTACGGAAGTTTAAACTATATTTTCAATTGCTTTTATCCAGAAAAGATGAACATTCCTTCCTATACTTCACCAACTTTGTGCATTGGTCGTACGTATGACGCCGCAAACTCAACTGCTGGCATCGATATTTTTTCTTCAAACATTCCTACCAAGAAAGTGAATGTCAGTCGTTTCACATTCGATTATAAGGTGGTGAAGGACAGCAGTGATACCAAGAAGATGCTGGATATATCAGGCCAACTCTCCCTGAAAATAAAAGCCGGGCTCGTCAAAGTGGAAGGCTCTGGAAAGTACCTTAGTGATAGCAGTAAACAAGAGGGGTCCACGGAAGTTCTTGCTGTATTAAAATGCATCACGGTAAGTTCTTGTAGGTGAAACTAAGTGACAGAGACTGCCACACAAGCACTGACCTCTACAGTCACAGTCCACTCTGCCCCAATACCGTGTACTGACATTTCTCGCGCAGTCCATTGTCTTTCCAGACAGAAGAAGAGAACTAAACTGAACTAACAGCTGCACACTAAAAATTAAAGTGTTTTATTACAAATGGGGAAATGTAAAATTACACTTCTTTTTAGTGTAAACTGTTACACTAAAATTACAATGTAATGTTACACCAGTTCTTGGGTAATTTTACACCGCGTTTCAGAGTAAAAAAATATCTATTTTTTTGGGAATAATAATACACGGTGTTAAGTGTATTTTTACACTTTTTTAGATTGTAACACAATACACAAATCTGAAGTTTACTATTACACCAATAGCAGGGTAAATTTACAGTTCTGTGAGGGTAGTGTTATTATCGCAAAGTGTAAAATAACACAGATTCTGACATAATTGTTTGAACATGTTATGCCAGTCTTAAAACTGTTAAATAGAACACCAAACCACTGAAGTCTGGTTTACACAAGGGGGAAAATAGTTAGAAGTTTACATTAAACTTTTTTGTTGCAAAACTAACAAGAATAAGAGTAAGCTAAAAACTAAGCAAAAAAACGGGTACACTTGCAGCCTGGCTCAATTTGTTACATTCTCTTGTTTTCAACATGCGAAAAAAGCCACGTTTCGTAGGGTTTTTTCCTTCCGAGCTTCTTTACGTTTTCGCTCGTCCTCGGACTCGCTTTCACCCGTTGAGCTCAAAGATTCTGGATAGCCAGTGCCATCAGAATCGTCATGTCCAGTGTTGTCATTCTCTGCTTCATCAGTTTCTTCAAGAAGTTCAGGATGGTTTCGGTAAATATGAGATTCAAAACTTGAGAAGAGTTTGTAGGTCTTTAATAACCTGGCCTACCACATGTGACAAGAAAATTTGCATCATGCGAATGAGTTCTTCTGATGTGAGCCACTAGTTTTTTAAAGCTCTTAAAAAGCAAGTGGCTACACTCTGGTTTGTAGCAGGGGTAGACTTCAGCAGCATCCATGTCTAAAGTCCCATGAACTTCAGAAATTTACAACGAAAGCTGGCAACGGGACTCCAATTTTGCAACGCTGTTTAAGTTACGAAAATATTTCTGTAGTCCCAAACAAAGAACAATCAATCAATTTATCATGCAAATGATATCACGTATTTGCGGTTACCTGCACGGGACTCTTTGTTTCATTGTAGTTCTCTTACTTTGCGTTATTGAGTGGGTTGTGTGTACCCAAGAAGGCCTGGAAAGTGCCCAAATCTTGACACATGTTTTATAATTCAAATTTTTTCAGAATTTCTACAAAGATTTGTTTCAGTGATGGAGATGAAATCCAGGAGCTGCAAAGCAGTGTGCCAAAAAAACAAAACAAAAAAAAAAACAAAAAAAACAAAAAACAAAACAAAACCTCAACTTGATAAGAAAGCCATGAAAACTGTTTGGTTGGTCTTAGGTTAAGTTACCAAAACATTTCCGGCTGTGGTCACAAACAGAGAACAATGAATCCACCGCGTATTTGCGGCTACCTGTACCGTAAATTATGTGCATTCAGTGGCCCTTTTGTTTCTTTTTACTTCCCACCCTTTGGTTTACAACAATCGGACCACGTTCCTTCTCATAGTATATGGATGAGCTCAGGTAAGCGCCGACGTTTTGCGCTTTGATGTACATTTTCTCTTTTCATAGGAGCGGTCCACGAGTGTTGCGGTTACCGGGTGACGGAAACTAAACTGATAGTGCGAAATTTTTTATCCAATCATTAAGCTTTATTGCAGATAATGAAACTTGACAAATTCTTCGACAACCCTGCGGGATGCCTCTTTCCGTTCGCCTAGTCTTCGAGGGAGGTTGTAAAGTTAAAGCTCCGGGATTATTTTCATCTTTTCGAGTCAGCTACTGAGAATGGAAACAGAAAATGTAGAGGTATGGACTACTCAGGCTGTAAGCCAGTGGCTAACAAGTTTGTGCGAGCCCTACAGCAAATATTCCGAGTCGTGCTTGGGTGAGTATATAATTCGCATGTGTTGCTTTTATGCCAAGTGGCGACCACGGCTGGATCCTTTAAGTTTACAACTGTAATTTAGACCTTTCTTTCGGATTTTAGTTTATGTTTATTACAACAAACTCAGTGCATGTTTAATACTATTTTCCATGAATTTTGGGCCCGTGAAAGCATGTATTAGCGAGGCAAATGTGTTTTACCGCCAAAATTTCACGTGATCACAGGCGCAACGACGAATTTTTCTTCTAAAATGGCTGCATTGATTCGTTGTTTTCAGAAATGGATATTGATGGGGCAATGCACTACTCAGACTTGTAGAAAAAGGAGGGGATGTTTTGGCAGAACAGCTAATACTAAGTGTTGGACACCGCCTGAAAATCATCAGAAAAATAAATTACCTCGCGCGGAATCAGGGAGAAGCGTCGGGAGAAGCCCTGAATACGTAAGTGAACACGTGTTTCCTTGAACTAACGTAGGGAAAACTGGGACGAGCTTTAGGTGCCGCTGAAATGCGTCCGCGATTATTTTGCACTTATGCAGTTGGATGCAGTTGTACAAAAATTTACACATACAGTAGGCACTGGCAGAACTGTCTTGTTTGTATCGACTCAGTGTGCAGCTACCGTAACTTGACCTCAGCGAGACAAGTTCTTCAAGCGAGCAGTGTGGACATGTTCAACTTTGCTAAGCTCTGAGACTGACAAGCTAAGATACAAAGCTTAATTTCTTAGTTTACTATACTTGCCTTTGTGTTGTGTTGTGTTGTCACGTCATTTTAACTTTGCTTTTAGCTTACATACTTGTAAATCTTTGTTGTTAACTGTGATTTTCGATTTGAAACATTTTAAACCGGTTTTCAGGTGTTAAGACAATTGGGTTTTTTTTGTTTTGGTTTGTTTTTTTCAGCTATTATTATAAGGCTTGATAAGAAATTGAACAGTTTAGAAAATTGAATTGAATTTTAACCATTAGACTTACATTAATTACACAGAAATTACTGTTACAGCGTGACTGCGAAAACCGTGAACACTTGAGAATTTCATGTATTTCTGGAAAGTTCATATTCTTGAGATCAATAAGATGCAAGATTGAACCACAAGAAAAAAAATAGAATAATACCTTACAGCTTTTGGTTCATTTTTCATGTATCATGTATCATGATTGCTTTTCTTTTTCCAAACAAGAAATGTTTGAGATATTATATTTCTAGTGTTATAAACAGTTGGCGTAGTTTCACTGTAAGATGTAAAATTATGGCATTAAAATTGGAAATAAGTTTAAAAATAGGTATCACATATTATAAAAATTTTGAAAGTTTCTAACTGATTAAGATTAATTCATCATTTTGTTACGCAGCAACAGTGGTAGTCAGCCGACAACTGGGATGACAAATTTGAAGAGGAAGGCGCATTCAGCAACTCAAGAGTGAGAATTAATTTTTTGTTCCATTTTGTTTTGGTCAGCACCTAGTTAGTTTTCTCAGGAGTCTGCAAATTTCAGTCTAGTACTTGAAGGTGCATGTTTTCTTTAGTTTAGAATATAACACAAACCTGGACTATGCTATAACGCAGCGAGCTAGTAACATGCCAGGGAAAGGCTTTTACGCTTTATACACTTTACACTTTATTAATATTACATGTATTTTCAACAAATATATAACAAAGACAATTTACAGAACCCGCGATACAATGGAAAACTTCCTATGTACAAATTCAGCAAGACTCTGTCCAATTTTTTGGTTGCTTGCAATTGTCAGATGACCAGAGTGCACATTTAATTGATCCTGTTTCTTGTAATTATCTTGAATCTTGACTTCAGGTTGATTGGGTTGTGTTGACTCAAGAATTAAGGCTTGGAAAGAGCCCAAAACTTGACACATGTTTTATAATTCAAATCGATGAGGATTTCTACAATGATTTGTTTCAGTGATGGAGATGAAATCCAGGAGCTGCAAAGCAGTGTGTCAAAGAAAATGACAAAACATCAGCCAGAATAGAAAGCAAGGGTAAGAACAAACATGTATGGTTTACATTACTTCAATTAAATGAAGTACTTAGTGGATCGGCATGTAATCATAGTATTTATTTTGTTTTCATTCAAACCAGGTACATGTAATTTAATTGTTTTACCATACTTGTAAGACAATCTTCACACTGGTTAAGTTGGGATAACAAACTAAGTAGTTTCCGTTGCGGTAGAAAAATGATATTGTATTTAGGGTGCATCTGAAAACAAATTTGTGGTCTCAGATCATTTGGATCATGCCACATCAAGGAAGCGACGAATCCTTGTCTAGAGTGGATTCATCGGTTCTTTCGATGCGGCATGATTCGAATGATCTGTGATCACAAATCCGGCTTTGGATTCTCCCAAAAAAATGCACCCTTAGTTGATTTGGAATTTTTTGGAGTCCATCTTCCTTTTGTCAAATTGTATTTTTCAACTGTTTTTTTTTTTTCACACTACATTTCACACTCCTGGGTTAACTTGAGACCTTATACCCCCTACATGCAGCAATTAAACATGACGATTTTGTTACCTTTAGAGGGATCATAAAGGCCTAATCGTCATTTTTCTTTTATATATTTCCCATAAATTGAAATTCCTTTTTGCACATCCTTACAGGTTTGTTGACAAAGCTGACATACGTGAAGGAGAGGCTACCACTGCTTCAAATCATAAGGCTTCTACTTCCCAGTATGTAGAGAACTTTTTATTTGCAACTCAGCATTTTGTTATTTCATGCCAGCTTCCAATTGCAATTTTTTATGCTTAGTGAGTAATTCCATTATCCATCACTCTGGCTACATTCCCTTCTTCAGTCTATCTTGTAAACCTTCTCTTAGCCTGCAGCCAGTATATAGGAAGATTTTGTTTTGATATGTTGGCTGACAAATTGCACACTGTCCTTGATGTTTTATTTATGTTCCATTTGCAATAATTCCTGTCTTATATCCTTGTAGGATTGGTGCCAAATCTGATGCTAAAGCAGCCACTGGATCAAGTAATAAGGCATCTACCTGCCAGTATGTACTGTATATTAAAATATCCAGAACTTTTAATTCTGCAACGTTGCAGTAATATCTTTTTTATTGCATTTTATTGTTTCCTTTGATTAATGCCTAATGTGTAACAATAGTTATTTGGATTATTTTATTTGTTTTCTGTTATGTTTGTGAATCATTTCGTCATGACTAATTTAAATCAATGCATTGCATCAAAGAATTGTAAAGATATCCTAGAAGAGTGGAACAAAACAGTGCATGGGTTTTCTGGGTCTTTATTTTAAACACCTGTACACCTACTTTTATATCAGCTTGTTGTCAAATGAGTACACAAAGCTCCCAAAGGAACAATGGTGAAATTGAAGCTTTCGCAAAGTCATGATCAGATATGATTTGTTTTGATTATGGTTATAACTTGCACTGGTTAAAGTTTAAATCTTTCATAATCAAAGCGTGTTTTGTTTTACTTATGACCCTGGTTCACCAGCCAGGCAGTTAAGTAAGGTGGTGATACCCGCCTTTGACTTACGACCCAGTCAGATGGTTTTGCCCGCCTGTCACTGGGGGTCATAATTAGAACAAGACACTTTTTATAGAGTTAGGTTACAAGTTTGAGTGAAGCTTTTACCATAAGATCACATCATAACATCTTACCTGTGTTTTGTTTTCATGCCATGACCTTGGTCCGCCGGCCAGGCATTAAGTAAGGTGGTGATACCCGCCTTTGACTTATGACCCAGTCAGGTGGTTTTGCCCGCCTGTTACTGGGGGCCATGAATTGAACCAAAATACTTAAATCAGTTTCTTTGATGTGGTATCAAATTACAAAATCTTTCCTCTACTAGGTTAATTTGTTTTCCTCATGGTGCTGGCCAGGTCCACAAGACAGGCCATCACTTAAATAACTTGGTAATTCCCTCCTTTGACTAGTGACTTCATGGACGGAAACTAAGCATGTTTTCATAAGGAGAGTTCTTTTTCCAAAACCTTTTTTTCAGTAGAGAAAGTAAGGTGTCCTTTATTCTTTTGATCATTGACTTTTTTCGTTTTGCTAAGACACCTTTTCATTGTATTAGTTCATAAATTCCTAATGCTAACGGCAGGTATTAATACCTCTTGCAAAAAAATGTTGTGGAAGAAGTAGGGAATTGATGCTGTGGCCTTCAATGTTGCAATCTACTCTCTTGAAGGAAAGATTAGCATACAATGTATTATTATTATTATTATTATTTATGATGTCAGGAGAGGTATAAGAAGCATTTGATACATTAAATTTCCTTGGTTTATGTCTTTTTCTGGTTTCTGCTCTTTGTATAGAAGAGAAGTCTATAGTGGCTCTCCTGTGTTTTCCGCTAATTCTGGAAAAGGAGTCAAAGCAAGTGAAGAAGCCACAAGAGTTCTTTGTTAAGGTAAAAAATTGATTTCCTTCCCTAAACAAGTAACTTGTGATCCTTTCGTGGAAGAACAGATGCAATTTTTTGTATTATTTGGCCAACCTTTGCTCAAAGTTGTCCTCTGTACTTCTCGAAAACTTTATGTAAGTTCAGTAAAAGTAAATACTAGCTAGTGCAAGACATTTGCAAATACGTGTAGAAAGAAGGGAAACTCCCTTCTCCACACTCAAAATTATGTTTTCTTTTATGCCAGTTTTATGTTGATCAATCAAGAAAAAGGTTTAGAACATTGTCTATAACAACTCTTTTCTACAACTTTATTTTTATACAGGTTGTGGAGACAAAAGAAGAGGCACTCCAAGATCTTAGAATAGATGCATCACCACCTCTCCTTATTGTTGGCGATATGACGAAATTTTAGTTGTAGGCCACCTCTCGGCTCTTAAATGTCTAATTTCTTTGTATTATACTCTGAACTTTTGCTATCCAAAGGCCTGTTCTAACACTTACTGCTTTGTGATTGTCAAGTAAAGGTGAATATAGTACGGCTAATGAGTTTTATGTACTTAATGTTTCAAAATATCTGGTTGAATGTCAACAAGGTTATTTAGCTCTGAAGTGTGCGGCTGCCGCGCGTATAGAAATGTCTTCTATATAAAGAATTTTGAAAATGCCTTATAGATTTGAAAATTTTTAATCATCTTGTTCCTTCGATCTTGTCGTTATTGCTGGAACAATTTTAATCAGTTAAGAGATATAATGAGCCATACCTGTACGCTCAGAAATTAAAGAAGAAAAAAATTTCTGGTGGTTCAAGACCAAGCTTCTGTTGTATTTTTTTCTTTTTCCTTTCTTTTTTGTTTTTGTTTTGTTTTATAGTCCATGAATCAGAGTAATTTTACACAAGGCGTAAGGTGTAAATCAACGCTAAAATACGTCGTAGCCAGCACTGCAAAGGTTTACCAGGCGGTTGTGTAATTTTACACATGATATGGTTGTAAACTGCAATGATTACACTTAATTCAGGGGAAAATTACAATCACTTGAAGTGTAATTTTACATTGTTATTTATGTATAGAATTACGAATCAAAAAACGTCTACCGGTGCTGGCAACGTCAGCACACCATTATTTGGTGTAATATTACCCTTCTTTCTCGCTTTCATTACACTACTTCGATGTGTAATTTTACACTTTGCAAAGTAGTATAATACCCTTATTACACCATTTTGCGTGTAATTATACAATCCCTTTGAGTGTTAAACTACACTGTTGGACTGTGTGTAATAATACACACGAAAAAAAGACTGCCGGGGCTGGCAAGGATTTTACACTTTTTTTTGGTGTAATAATACACTTTAATTTTTAGTGTGATGCTCACAAACGCGCGTGGAAATGTGGCGAGTGGTCTCGCCAACAGTGTAGCTGGTGTCCCTTTGGTGCGGAGTCTCTGGCTTTTACTCTAAATAGATTGCGTAGTTTAAAAGACGAAACATTGAACTTTTTTTTAAACTTCATTTAATTCCTTTCAACTAATACATAGAAAATTAAAATAATAAAATAAGAATATCCTAAGCGTCAGCAACTGGAGCAGAAAATAGGGCGATGTCCCAATTGATATTCAGCCCCCAACTAAAAGTATTTAAATTGATAACAAAATAGAAGTATTAATAGTATATAGTCTGTCATATAATTACAATCAAGTTAATTCAAATTAAATTCAAAGCTTGGGGGATTATATTATTATCATAAAAGTCTTTAAACCTCTTTTTAAAAGTGTGAAGTGGGTCCACACTTTTTATTTCCATTGGTAGTTTGCTCCAGAAATGGATAGACCTTTAGTAAAACGAATGTTTAAAAAATATTTTGTTTTGCGTGCGGTACTTGATAATTCAGTTCACACGAATTGCGCGTTCTCTGCTGAATTACGGTTTGACAAAAAATATCTTGGTGGCCCAGATCAACATGGCTTGCTCTGGCTTTATAACGTAACTTACGTAATGTTATCAGAAGTACAATATCGCCTAACTACCCACCTTAACTTATTTGTGAGAAATTAAAAAAAAAAATTGGTTTCTAATGCAGGGGTGTGTACATAAAAATGCGTGGGCCCTGTATGTAACTTAGAAGGAGCCTTCTTTATTTTATTTGTGGTATTATTCAATTTCCCCATCAGGCACCTATTAGGCGAGAAGTAGGAAAAGCCTATTCTTAAATCAACAAATTAAACATGTTATTCTGCCGTTGTCCCTGTAACACCTCTTTCTATATGTACCATAATTTTTAGTTGGTAATTTACATATCGTAGTTGTCATATTTAGTGTTAATTAAACTGTCACTCTCTGAAATATAAATGCAGCTTTAATGCACTCATTGTAACTGACGATGGCATTTGAACATGCCGAAACATGCCTTGCAAACTAAAAACGTCGTTCTCGATTTACAATTTATTGTCATTCTGCTGCTTTCTCGACCGTTTAAGCATTTAAAAAGTAAATATAAAGTTGGTGGCATTTGTTTTTCTTAGGTTTCTGAGACGATGGATGGATTGGTAGAAGTAGCGAAAGAAGTGGCCGGCGGGCAAGTCAAACAGGGTCTGGGAACACATTATGTAAGAAGTGTTACATATGGCGCAGAATTGGTTGCAAGCCTATCAATCAAGACTAGTTCTAAATCAGAGAAGTATGATTATTTACAACGTGGAATGTTTTAGTCCCTATATACGAGACGTTGGATGTCAGATAAAACAACAACAACAACAACAACAACAACAACAAAACTTTCATGCTAAGATAATAATAGAATTCCAAGGGATTCTAGCCCCTATCATTCGCGTGAGTTTATTAGATGTATAATCTGTCTGAGTTTGAAGGCAAATCAAACTTTGCGTCATCACGAGTTTTTGTAATTTTCCTTTTCCTCGTGGCTTTCGCCTGCATCATGCAATAATGACCGAGGAAGTAGAAGAAAAAAAACAAAACAATAGAAATGATAATTAATAGTGAGGGCAGAGAAATCAAATACTCTTTGGGTATTTAAAAGGTACAATTTTTATTGCTTGTAAAAGCTATTATATGGGATTTTTTCCCCAAATTCTAGCTATGTAGCTATGAACTTCTGAGGCAAGAGTAAGAGTTCCTTTGAAAACTTCCTTGAAAACTTTCTTTGAAAACTTTTTTTGAAAACTTCCTTTGTGTCATATTTAGTATACAAAAGTAAACAAAGATATGTCATAAAGTTTTTGATATGTAAAAAAATTCCGTTATGCCAAAGATGATCAATGAAGTATTATTGTTTCTATTACTATATGCTTGTTTCTACACGAAGTGTCCAGAATGTAGCAGCCTAAGAACAAAATAACTTTGACGTGACAAGAAGTGAAAAAATGTTTTTATGTTCATTTAGACTTGACATACAGGGCAGTGCCGCAGGGGATATTACAGCTGGAGCAGTGAATGTCAGTTTGAAGGCACAGTTAAAAACGCTCGCAACTCAGTGCAGTGACCTGTCAGATGTTGCCATAAATTATTACGCAACAGAGTTACCAGACAGACTTCCAACAACCCTGGATAGCCTGGTGCAGTTGATTGAACAGTTTCCATCAAGGTTGAAGAACATTAACGACGGCAAAGGAATTCCCATACAGGTAACGGTGTCCTTCAACACTACCTTGTTGGAGTCGGCACCAGATATATTCATAAAAAACTAACGGCTAAATTAAATGCAACTGCACAGATTTCTGGTAAGGTGATGAATGAAAAACTGGAAGCATTCTTTGATGTGTTTTAAGCTATAACAATCCATTTTTTGAGGTTTATGATGGAGGCAGCGTGGCGGAGGTATATCAGTAACGGGGATGTCTGAATGACATAGAATTGTTAGACCCCAAAACGTCACATTAACCTAGACCCTGCCCAAAAATATTTCAGCAGGCCAGAAAAAACCTTGATATGTTTGTTTGACATAAAATAGAGGACCCTGGCTTTCGCTTGTTCTCAACCCCCACTCCAAAAAAAAAAAATGAAATAAATTAACAAAATGAAATAAAATAAAATAAAATAAAATAAAATAAAATAAAATAAAATAAAATAAAATAAAATAAAATAAAATAAAATAAAATAAAATAAAATAAAATAAAATAAAAAGAGGCCTTACCAAATCCCACATGATTTCGTTGTTGTGGTTGGTTTTTGCCCTCAAACTGCTCTCAACTCCATTTGGTAAACATGTGATATCTACAAACTAAATTCAACAGAACAATCGGACGAAAACGAGTGTTTGAAGCGGTCTGACTTATACAACAAGTTTTTTAGGTTTATCACAATGAAATTTATGTCGCTAGCTGCTCTTGTTCAAGAAGGAATAAAAGGTGCATTATTGAAACATTCCGAGCGTCCTGGTCACGTGACCGATGACGACACCATGGTAACAATGTTATGGAAGGTACTTCAAATAAACATTTATACACATGCAAATTTATGATGCTGTAATGCGCCTTAAACTCAAGAATATACCCCTCTCCACTTAGATTTTATATCTATATCATATCTATATACCTGACATCAATTACGCTCTGACTACATTGGTTATTTTCGAATTGAAAGATGTCCGCTTTCGTAATAAGTTCAAACTGATTTTGGGGCGTCAGGTCAGGTAACTGATGACGTCATCACACTAAATTGAATCTAAGTGATATTTCGTGGCAAGTGTTATTTCCTTGTAGCGTGGCATCTTCTTGGCTTTAAATTGACAGTTATTTGACATTTGCAATTTTCAGGTGCAAAGGATTTCTGGAAGGTTCTTGTTATATAGAGGATATTGCATGGCCGCGCGGAGATACGAAATTTCTCTTCGAGTGTTGAAAAATATTTTACGAGTGAGCGCAGCGAACGAGTGAAATATTTTTCAACACGAGAAGAGAAATTTCGTATCTCCAAGCGGCCATGTAATATTCTATTTATTATATAAACACCGATGAAATACCAAACCATTTCATTTTCGCTGCGAAAGGCGCGATTTATTATGTAACCATAGTAACGGTGTTATTTTCACATGTGAAAATAACATGTTATCTTCACGTGTGAAGATATCACGTTTTCGCGCGAAAGCTCACCTGGTATTTCACTGTTGTTTATATAATAAAATTATATATTAACTTTATAATTATTATTATTATTATTGTTAGTATCATTATTGTTATAGCTCGTTAACAAGCTCTTTTGATAAACTTTGGAGGTGAAGCAATGGTATTTTATTTCATGGTTTTCTGAAGTGTTAGTCATGAAGTAAATAAAACACCTTAAAAGAATAGGTCATTTTAAAGATTGATTTAATTGAAAACGAAATCATCAAAATTTGAGTAGAACAATCGACTGTACTTTAGAGTTCCCTTCATTTTAAATTAAGGTGATTGCCTTTCAATGACCACACCTCTTACGTGAAAACAACGCAGTCGAAAAATTAACGTTATTTAACATTTGCGAGGAAGATGTTTTCACTGTCTTTTTCGCCTTTTTCACTTGAAATATAGACTTGTGAAGATGAATTTAGAGTAAGTGTTTAGTCTTGGTTACGTTAATTCACAGTTTGAGCTACTACCGATAAATACAGCCATACAGACAGCAGCACCACCTTTCCAACACAAGCTATCGATTGCCACTGAAGAAAGATTAGAGCAGTGCTTTGACGATCTTCGTAGTGCCCAGGTTCAAGTTAACAAATACGAGGATGAGAGAGAAGACGATGACGAAGATGATGACGATGTTCTGGACTTTAGCGCGGAAATCACTGCAGTTTTGGGCAAGTTCACAGATGCTATTAACTTGATGGGATCAAACGGTGGAGGAGAAGAGATCGATGCCTGCCTTGGAGTTTACGATAAGGCTCTAGATGGACGCTCAATTGCTGGGAAATTCTCCAAGAAATGGAAGAGAATTTTAAGAACTAAGGTTAGTGTGTTGTGTTGATTTTACCTGAAATCAGCGCAGATTCTTGTGAAAATTTGAAATTTCATTTTTTTTTATTTCCAAGTTCCTTCAAGCCATTTGACTAATAATCATAAATTTCTCGAAATTTTAGATTAAGCAATTGTTTTCTATTTTTACTCTCGTTTTAGTTAATAGGTGTATTTTAAGTACTATTTAAAATACGAACAACAGTGTTTAATCGAGTTTAAAAATTCGAAAGCAAAACACGAGAATTGTCAGACTTGATAAAACACGTGCTGTGTGTGTTTTGAATTTAAACTGCTTCAATAACTGTCCCTGGAATATTGCCTCGTTATAGTATTTCTTATTGATACACGGAGTGATTAAAAAGTGCCAAACAAAAGCAACCAAAATAGCAAAGGATGGTGAACTGTAGATTGTAGTCGTGCAAATTATTTGCGATCTGGTTAGCCTAGACTGACACCGGAGTCAAGCAGCTTGTGAAA
This sequence comes from Pavona decussata, assembly GCF_977016875.1. Classification (NCBI taxonomy): domain Eukaryota; kingdom Metazoa; phylum Cnidaria; class Anthozoa; order Scleractinia; family Agariciidae; genus Pavona; species Pavona decussata. The sequence goes on from NW_028145718.1 coordinate 1,638,894, forward strand.
TTGTACTCCAAGATTCCGCCAGCTAAAATAATTATGTTGTCGGCCCGTTTAAACTGAGTAAGAAGAGAGAAAGGAAACTGTCGCAAAATTCACCCGAAGTACCACTAAATGGGCCTTTTAAGGAGGCTCGCAGCAGTTTTTCTGGACTTAGGGTGGAAGTTTTGAAATTACAATCTCGCAAAAAAGATAAACTTCGATCTCCTTCATACTGCATCATCATTTCAACATATGACCAAGTTAATTTTTTCATCGGTTTCCAAGCAACAACTATTACCTTAGCAACGGTTGCGGATAGCCTCTTATTTTAAACATTGCTGATTATCTCGAAATCTAGTCAGACACTTTATGATGAAACTTTAGGGATTTTTAAAACTACTCAATCTAGACAACTTGCAGGCGAAATTACGAAAAAAAAAAGAAAAATCTGTTAGAGCGTTTCCAGGTAAATAATGGATCAATTTTTACGGGGTGATTTAGTTTATTCCCGCATTTGTCACCAATATCTCTGGCAAAATAAACCTTGACACTTTCTCTTTTCTGTTAAAAGACCTCTCCTCAAAGCAAAACATTTTAAATGTATATTGAGCTTCATGGGTGGCTCTGGTTATAAGATATTTATATTTGAAAACAGTTAAAATAAAGCGCAGATCAGTGATAAAGTTCCTACTTTGCATAAATCAGCGAGATCACTTGACTTCACTTGTTCCCTGGCGCCAAGATGGCGCATAGGGCTTCCTCATGTGCTTTCCATCGATTCCTGTCTTGTGCTGCAGCGTGCACCACACTCCAGGACTGCCAACCTTCTTTGGACCTCTCTTTTCCTACTGTGCGCCGCCAAGTTGCTTTTGGCCGGCCTCACTTTCTCCTTCCCTCTGGGGTCTATGTTAAGGCCGCATTGTCGGGCTGCATTGTCAGGTTGTTGTCTGAGGATGTGTCCAATGAATCGCCATCTCTTTCTTCTTACCTCTTCACTCAACCTCTCCACGTTGGCCCTTTCTAGTAGCTGTCTATTACTGATCTTATCTTGCCGTTTAATCTTCATTTCTCTTCTCAGGCATCAGTTCTGAAACACATCGATTTTCTTAGCATCACTTTCGATCATTTTCCATGTTCGCAACCATACATGAGAACTGGTTTGACCAATGTTTTGTATAGCCTGATCTTCGTCCTCCTCGACACACTGCTGGAGTTCCATACTCGGTTTAGCTTCACAAACGCACCTCTCGCTTTCCCTAGCCTAGCCTTGTTCCCCACCACCTTGTTAACATACTGTGGCGCCTTAAGATAGGTAAACTTCTCTACATCTTCCAACGCCAGACTATTCACTGTGATGGCTTTGTTATTCCTTGCATATACTCTCATGACTTTGCACTTCCCGATATTTACCTGAAGGCCTGTCCTTTCTGCATTCTCTACCAGCCTGTTTGGTTTCAACTGCACGTGTCTGCGTTGAGGAAATTAAAGCTACATCGTCCGCGAAATTAAGGTCCTCAAGTTTTGATGTAAATTTCCACGTCAGTCCGGTTCCCTCCTCCTTCACAGTATGCCTCATTACACAGTCTATAATGAGCAGAAAAAGTTTGACACCAGTCGTTAGCTCGTACTATTCTGAGGTTGCCTCTTCCTCGACAACAGCACATTCAAAGCCAGCGCTTTAACTATTTTGATGATCTCCTGTGGGATACCATATTGGCTCATTATCGCCCATAACCCATTTCTGTGCACTAAGTCAAACGCTTTCTCGAAATCCACCAAATTTTATATAGAAAGTTGCCTGCCATTCATTCACTTGCTCTAGCGTATTGCGTAAGATGAAAATTTGCTCCGTCGTCCCTCTACCAGGTATAAATCCAGTCTGTTCCTTACGGAGCCTGTGGTCAATCCCTATGCGAATGCGTTCAATTATAATTCTTCCCAATATCTTGCTTACAACTGGTAGGAGAGTCACTCCCCGCCAGTTCTTACACTCCCTTGAGTTCCCTTTCTTTGGTATCTTATTATGAGTCCCCTGTTTCGTTTAAGTGGGACCTTTTTCAGACTACAAATCGTGTCTATAAGTTTTTTCACTCTATCAGTTGTGAATTCAAGGTCTGCTTTCAGTAGTTCTGCTGTTATCATATCTTCGCCAGGGGTTTTACCGTTCTTAAGGGCCCATTAAAGTGTCTTTTGATGCCGTTGCTAGGGAAAAATCAATTTGCTATATCTCTGCACGTGTATGTTTCAATTGGACCAAATTTGGGGAATACCCATAGTGGGCAAACATGGTCCAGTTCATGACGTCATCGGACCACGCCCAACGTCACGTGACCAGAAACAGAAAAATTCATTTTAACTAAATGGCTTAAGCCTTTTTCCCGCATTTTCTGTACAATAACAATTCAAAAGCCGTTTTGAAATAATTTAAGCCTGCGTTTTGGTTTATGATGAAAATTAAAAAAACGAGAATGGAAATTGTGCTTCTTTGACCACTCTTTCGCGCATATTTTTTTTGTTTTTCAGTTTGCAACAAAACCCATGCTTGAATTCCGAGAAAATATGATGTTCCCTCAAATTGTTGTAAAATCCAGCAACCACAATTATCTCTCGAGGAGAAAAGTTCTTTTTCGCGGCACCGGAAGTGGTGACGAATTTCCAGCGGCCTGGTGCCTAAGCATTGTTGGCCAGGCTGCTCCACCGCTCGTCCCTTCCCAGTTAGCACCTTGGCCGCGCTTTGTTTGTTTGTTGTGAGTACGTAATAAATTTTGCCAGTCTTCGCATCGTGGACGGTAGCTGAGCTGGTATTCGAATAGTAGCCGCGAGTCAGATAAAAGCCGTCGGACTGGATGCGCAACGATGACTTATCTCCACGTCGAACTGCTTCAGTTCTTGCTTCTTGCACGCTCCAGTCGGCGATCCTTTTTATCTTTTTACGAACGGTGCAGTCCATTCAATAATATGGATCCACTGAGTGGAACTGAGGTGATCCAGACCGAGAGTCCCGAGAATTTTGTGGTAATCTTTGAAATACTGCCCATTGACAAGGAATGAAAGAGCAACGAAATTACGTATTGCAGATCTTGGAAGAGTTGTGGCTTTAACGACAGGAATGCTACTCTTCAAGTTGACTTTTTTCCCACATCGACTACACTCGAACTTGAACTCTTCAACTGTGTTTTGCTTTACCGAACAAAATTCGTGTTCAGTTTCTTTTTCACAGTCACAGTGTTGTGGATTACTTAAGTTACTGTTAACTAGGTTCTCAAGCGAGGTTGATGTTGTAAGGAGAAGTTGCCCATCACAAGTTTCGAGCTCACCATTATCAGTCAGGTTTTCTATCGAGTGGTTAACATTTTTGATGTAAGAATGAAATTCTTGAGCTAGAGCTGCTTTCAAGGATAATTTACAAGCCTCCTTGCTCACCGTCTGCTGCTCCGTGCTGTCTTGAGAGAATGGTTGCAATTAAGTGATCTCGATAGCTTCGTTTATTTGTGTTGTATCTAAACAGTCGAGTTTCTCAGGTTCGGAAGGGCAGTTCACGGAAACAGGTTCACAGGGTCGCACAGTTTTATCGCAAAAGACGTCAGGGAGTTTCGGAGCGGTCAAAAAAGCCGCGGACACAGAGTTTTCTTTGAAGTTTGCAGGTGATGATAGCACAATACTTATTTCAGTTTGTGTCTCAGCATCTTTGAGATTTCGATCCCCAACCTGACACTGGATATCTTGTACTGTCACCTTTTCGAGATTTCCCCATCGACATGCAGCCATCGCTGCGGCTTTCTGTTTACGTCCGTACGTGGATGACATTTTCAAGCAAAACACTCAAGTTTCAAAAATAAAGGCACGACTCACATGCTGTAACCGTAAAGCAGAAAATTAATCAATAAAAATGTAAACGAAAAGTTTTTCTTGTGTGTGTTGCAACGAAGTAAAAAAAAAGGTACCGGCGACTTGAATCGGCGACGCCGGGCCGGCGCCGAAAAAAGCGCGCGAAAAATTTTTGGCTGATGGGAAGTGAAATTGCATTTGGGTGGCAACCGTGCAGCTTAGCAACGAGATGGGCCCTTAAGACGCTTTATTGCCCTTCTTATCTCAGCTTTGCTAACAGGTCTCACAGAAATTATTATTATTATTATTATTATTATTATTATTATTATTATTATTAATATTATTATTATTACTATTATTAATATTACTTCTATCCTGTTACCATTTCTGTCGTTGACTACTGTGCTCTGCCTTGGTTTGTCGTTGCAGATCGTTTTAGATAAGCTGTAAAGAGTCTTCATGTGCTGCATATTTGCTGCTTCTTCTGCCATCCATTCTGATCAATTCCTCTTGTTCCTGCGTATTTGCCTTTTCACTTCTCGTTCTTTGGCTTTGTATTCTACTCGCCTCTTTTCTTTCAGTCTCTCGGAGTTGGTTCCATGGAGTTTTAGTTTTATATCTTTCCTCTGCTCAATCAGGCGCCACGATTCTTTACTGATCCATGGCTTAACTTTCTTTGTCTTATATCCTATCCTATCCGTATAAAAAAATTGCTATCCACTAAAACCACTGAGACTCTAGTCCACGCTTTTATAACCTCCAAGTTGGATCACTGTAACTCTCTTTTATACAATGTTCCGAGATATGTTATTAAAAAGCTTCAGTCAGTACAAAATGCCGCGGCTCGATTGATCACAGGCTCTCGCAAGTATGACCACATAACCCCTATTTTATTCGACCTCCACTGGCTTCCAGTTTCCGAGCGAATTAAATTCAAAATAATTCTGCTCACCCACAAAGCTCTTCACCAACAGTCCCCCATTTACATACAAGACCTGATACGCCGCTATTCAACTTCAAGAACGCTCTGGTCGTCATACGCATTTCGCCTGTGTCATGTCAACTATAATCTAAAGTCGTATGGCTCCAGAGCTTTTGCTGTTTCGGCCCCAGAACTCTGGAACAAACTACCTGTTGACATCCGTTCTTGTGACAATTTAAATCTTAACGTGAACTTAAGACTCATCTTTTTTCGATTTATTTTAAACAGATATGATTTTTTTTAAAACTTTGTAAAGCGCTTAGAACAGAACTGGATAAGCGCTTTATAAGTAGTTATTATTATTATTATTATTATTATTATTATTATTATTATTATTATTATTATTATTATTATTGTTATTATTATCCTAGGACTTTCTTTGCTGCCATATTGTAAGCCTTTTCAAGCGTGTCGTTTGCCTTCTCCAGCTCGGCTTCTGGCTGATCTGTTTCGTCATCTTCCTGTTCCTCCCTCTGCAATATCTCAAACCTGTTCCTTAATTCCAAACGAAACTGCCTCCTACACTCATCGTTCTCCAGCTACTGAGTATCGTATCTCGTGACGTCCTTCCAATTCCACCTATTTTAGGAGCTGCCGTTAGCTTTAGCCTCAATCTGGTACAAACCAGACGATGGTCACTGGCGATATCAGCTGATGTTATGGCTCTTGTGTCCAGTACACTGAGATGTTCTAAACCCCTACCTAAACTCCTTTTTCTGTTGTTCTTTCTCCTATGCGTTTCTTGGAGCGATTTAGCACGATTCCAGTGAGTTTTAGTTCTTTTTGTTATTCACCGCTTAAACTGTGGTGTCTCGAAACAATGTCGAGCCACCCCGTACTACCGGGATTTAAAGCCGGTTACATAAACGGCAGTCGGGTTAGTACGTATGTTTTGTAAACAGATTTGGGGACCGTTATGACAACGTCCTACTTCCTACCTGCAGGGTGGAAGCTAGTGATCGGTTTACTGTTATGTAGGTCATAAGTTATCAATTTAGTTTTGCTTTCGTAATTCACATTCTCACTTTACTTTTTTCAGAAACCAAGGGCACCAACCACAAGTATCAAGGTACGAATGTTTATATTTTATTGTATATTTCTTTGAAATTCGTGCTTTTTCTGCATGGAACTCTCTCAGTGATAAGATGCCGTTCCATAGTTTGCATGTCAGGTATATAGGTATGTGCAGGGTCAAATGGCTTTTGAGCCGTTTTGGTCTGAAAATGGGATTTCTGTCTGGAAATCTGGAAATAGGTATGGGTTTTACACACACGGGTTTGCCCTCTAGAAATCAGGGACCAGATTCGCGAAGCCGCTCCTAAGTTATCTAAGAATTGTTTTATATTATGTTACGACAAATATAGTCTTTTGTCAAGAAACAATACTTAGGATACATCTCAACTAAGGAGGGCCTCGTGAATTTGGCCCCAAGTCAGGAAATTAGTATGAATTTGGTTGTTCTGAAGAAGGGTACCGAAAATTTACATATGTTGGTGTGAAATAGTGTCGGGGTTCGGAGAACCGATCTGCCGATCCTCTAACCTGCAATCATACCCTCCCTCCCTCCCTACATAAACGCTGCCACACTTTCCCGTTCCCCGAAAAAAACAACGTCTGATCGCAGGTTAGCAATCCTCTGAACCGATTCAGAGGAGTATCTCCCGGGAGTGTTGATACAATGACGTACTAGTATATATCTTATTTAAAGTTACCGTGTACCTTCAGAGAGAAAATTTTTGGATTGTCAATTTTTTTTAGATAAACTTAAACTTCCCAGTAAGTTCTTACAAACAAACAAAAAAAAAAAGAATTATCGAAAAAGAGTGAGTTTTTTGCCGAGAAATTGGGTCTTAAGCGATTTCCACCGGATGTCAAATTTTACTTTGGTTGAAAGCATATTGCTGCCGGTGTAACCACCCGCGCGTTGCGATATTTGTGCGAACCGGCTCTTTCCATAGTCTTGAATTCCTCACGTTCTCACACTGCGAATATCCTGTATTTAGTGGAAGAACTAGCGTTTGTTCACAGACCAGGATGTTGGATGTTTTAACAGGTCTTAACACCATCGAAGGTAATAAAGGTCTATGAGGATAATAAAACAGGAGCAGATCAAGATCTCTCCATCTTCCAAGCTGATCTGACTGCCGTTCCAGACGACTGTTACATTGTAGGTCAGGTCGCTCTTCCTATTCACACGGGAACTGTGCCTGTATCTTCTGTATTTCTGGTGAGACCCGTGATGGAGGGGCTCCTTAAACCACCCGTGGGTTATAATCTTATGTGGAATGACAAAGGCTCAGGAGGTAGACAAGATGTCTCCTTTTGGCAAGTGATACCTCCAGCAGGCTATGTGGCCCTCGGGGACGTGGCTTACGCTGGCTATAATAAACCGCCGAGTGACTTCACCAACAAATATGCCTGCATCCGACAAGATCTAGTCGCTCTGGCCAACTTAAGCGATCAACCAGTTTGGACAGACAAAGGTTCGGGTGCAGCTATGGACGGCTCCATTTGGCAAGTTCAAAGTGGAGACAAAGCCAGCGATTGTGGACTGGCAGGATTCTTCAAGGCACAGTCTAACCACTCCAAACCAGCTATTGAGGTACATGCATTGCTTGTCAAGGTCACTAAAACTGAGTGACATTGTATTTTGTACACTTCAAGTTAACGCTGAGCAGTAAGCATATTAAGTCATCGTTAATCATAGATGTCAATTAAACAAAGAAGAAAAGAATAGAAATGTCACTTTATGAAGAATATATATCGCCTGAAATGTTCCGCGGTAATATTCTTCATGTGTGCCCATGATTCGGTCATGTTATCAACCTAACGTTTACGCTTGTTAGAACATAAAAAATGCTGAACGATGAAAAGTGTTCGCGTAAATTTTTTAGAAACTTAAAAGATTGTAGCTTGTTTTGCGGTGTTGGGAATTAAAACGTAAACCACAATTTTATTATATGTATTCGGGAAATATCGAAAAACAAGTTGACCTTTCATTTTCTGTCGAGATCTCCTCTGACAATGTAGATCAATCAGTGTTCTCCCCTAATGTGAGAAATAGTTTTGTTTAAGTTCATAGTTTGCTTACTATTACGTTGTACTTTGACTGTTTATAGCTACGATCAACGTATACTTTCTGTTATCATGAATTCGGTGTGAAACAGGTCTCTTATTACAGTAGCAACTTTAACCTGTTCAATAAAGTATGTTTAAATTGGTGTCCGTAAATAACAATGGCTTTTCAGTGACATTTAGTTTATGCAATATTTTGGCAAAAGTTCATTTATCTACAGGATTTCCCGGAAATAACGTTTTTCTCGTATTTTTGATCATTTTTGGTCAATTTCCACAAGTTTTAAACCGAATTCATGATAGTTAGTAGTTTGTTTTATTTCGACATAGTGCTTTAATCATTACGGTTGTAACTGCACCTTTAAATTGAGGTGGCTGTGAGAGTAAGCAAGTATTGTTTGGCATTTTCCGTACTGAATTTGCAATTAGGGCGGGCATCATTCTCGCAGAACTTACTTCAGTAATTTAAGAGAAAGGGCAGTACCTGAAGTCCGTCCCTTCCTCTCGAAATGCCGATGTATACCTTGTTGTAAGTCTATAAATGTTATTTTCTTTGAAAGTTTGTTATTAAGTATAGTATTAGCTCTGCAAAAAGTGTTCTTTACAACTTTTATATTTCTCATCTTGTTTTAATTTGACCAGATCCAAACCAGAACTGTAGAAGAATCTAAACGAAAAGTCATTTAAAAAAAACTAACATTGCGAAAGAAAATGTGATAATACGGGAGCTGCGCAAGCGTACTTCGCTTGATAAGTGTTAGGTGATGCATCACTAGACGTTTCCTTGGCAGGTCGGTTCTGGTCAGGTTAAAAAGGGCTGAACGAGAGTTTTAGAGAGTTAGAGGAGCATTGTGAAGCAAGAGCTAGCAAGCTAACTTCGTGTAGCTTGGTAGAAGAAAATAAAGAGTCATTGTAAAGAAGAGTCAAGTTATGTCGGATGGGAACCCGCCAATCACCATCATTGGTTCCTTTGACACGCTCCTGCCAAAACCTGTCGTTTGGGATAGTCGGATGAAAAAGAACTATGGAAATGGGGACGTTTTAAATCTTAGAAGATTGTCAAATTTTCTAGTGCTGCTACCAACCCTTACTTTTCAAAGGCGAATTCAAAGCATACTACTAAAAAGCAGTAAAAATCTATCGGTTTTCGATGTCACAGTGCTCAAAATAAATGCCGCAAAATTCTTTTCCTTTAAAGTTGCTTTATCTTAATTTGTCTGAATCCTCAAGAAACTTTCTCTCACGAGCTCGAGTAAAGGACTTAAATTAGAAGTAAATGTTGTCTTTCTTCGATGATCGTTAGAAGGAGCCAGACGCAACAAAGTTCTGCGAATGAAACCTTATTGCTCCATTTGATAGAGAACACTATGTAAGCCGATCGTAGACCTTTCCAAGTCTGGCGCAATCGTATGGTTGTTATAAACGCAGCTAACTTAGCTGCGTTTGAATCGCACAACGTGTGTAAGATTGTTCAAGTTTGAATGAGGTCGAGAGCGTTGACCGAACTTGCTCAAAATTGAGTACTCGGCTAGTGCGCCAATCACTCCGGCGAAAATTTCCACAAAGTTATAGCCTGAAAAGATGAAACCAAACAGTATTTTGAAACTGCGAGGAATTTGTTGTGTCAGCTGAGCCGAGCTGAACAGACTGGAAAAGCTTTTCAACTATTTTTCAGGTGAGTGTTTCTTGGTTAACTACGCAAGGAATGTCAAGACCTTTCCTCCGGTATTTTGACAAACGCATCTAGTGCCTTGTTGCTTGCAAGAACTGGTAAGGTCATTCCCCTGTTTTGCAGTGCGCAACTCTACTGCGCACAATCGCAAAATGAAAAATTTACGCTCATTTCTAGCTAACTACTGAGGATCACTCAATCTGACTTGCATCTAACAACAAAATTCTTAATTTGCATTTTTCGCGGAAATTAAGGTGTTTTCATAAGACTCGCCCCAGTCCCTTCGCGGAGAAACCAGTTTTGAAGCTCGATTTACCACTGCTTTGTGAAATATCTGCAAAACCAACCCGGTGAACCTATTTTCTCTTTTCAGATTTCTATTCGCAATATTGTTTGCCAACTACCGTGAAAATTTAAGGAAAATCCTAGTGTTAGAAATATCAAATTTTCCGCCTTATATCTAGCCAATGGACTTTTTGGCCTACCTTCAGAGGTAACGAATTAGATTATTTTGTTGAATATCTCAGTAGAACTGGTTAGGAATAGTTTTCAAACAGATTTCACATTGAAAATGATTTATGTACAAGGAAAAAATTCTATGAAATGAGCCGTTAACTCTTCTCTTCAGAAAATAATTCCTGTTTTTGGCAAATGCTCTATTATAGTCCTTGTTGTCCAAACATGCAGAAATTACCATATTTCAATGCTTCGTTGCTGAAGAACAAGCATGGTGACCCCCTCTTTTTATTTCATTTTTGCAGTTTACATATAGTGAACCACACATGGGCAAAGTTTGGAAAAAATCTGAGTGTAGGTTCTATTTTAGGGGAATGACCTTAAGATACTAAATGATTTTCCGGCGGCTCTAATGCTTTGTGCACCGTCTATCTTTCTGTCTGCCAGAAAGCTAAAATTTCTCGAGGCACTTCAGTGCGAGCTTGGATTTTCTCAGTGGCTCCATCTCTTCAAGATGAATCGATATCCCTGTTTAAAGGTTGCGAGAAACAATCTCGGCTAAGAAAATACATGTACATGTACTGTTTGCAATTTCTGAGCCTTTGCTAGAATATGGGACAATCCAAAAATATATCAAACATTTTTGCTGAACTGTAATTTCATGCCAGTTCATAGACAGAAAGGTAAGCACTGAACGTTTTTGTACTACCCATAACAATTCTTAACAGCAAACTTGGTTACTTTCTTTTTGTTCAGTACAAAACAGCGTTATTAAGAGTTTGGTGTTCTTGCGAGGTCGTTACTTTTTGAAAGCGCTCTATCATTTTTCTCCCCGACGCACGAAAACTACATATATTGCAGGATATCTATCAGTTATGTGCGGGCGACGTATATTGAGTTCGCCATGACCATATTTGGGCAGTGTCACAATGTGTTGAATAACAAGAGACGATAAATACACTCTGTTTCTTTTATAAGAACCTTTTATAAGAACGTCGAGGCTGAGATTAACCAAAATTTTAAAAACGTATTAAGAACATTCCTCAGGCTGAGACTCGATTAAGAACGTTTTTATTTTGCTATAAATCTGTATATAAAATCAAGGTAACGAATGAAAATTAGCCAAAATACTTAAGGGCATGTTTTGTATAACATTAACAATGGTGACGCACATCTCGGTTTGTCATAATCAGCAGTTCTTGATACCATATCTCAGCACGTCCGCGTTGATTTACTGAAAATACATGTAGTGTATACCATGTAATTTAAGTACTGTACATCTTAAGAACGTTTTCAGCCTCAAATCGCAAAAAAATATAAGAACGTTCAGCCTCAGCTCCAAAATTAGACGTTCTCATAAAAAAAAAAAAAAAAAAACAGAGTGTAGCCAACGAGGCGCGTAGCGACTAAATTCTGACTTTCATTTCGGTAAGCGGTTAGCGCCAATGTCCGCTCGCTCACAAACAGAAGAGCGGCTTTGAAATCTTGTAGGACTCAAAAGTGCAGATCAATATTGCTTTCACTAAAAATAGCGAAAGACTTTATTTGCGGTGAGGGTAAAAGGAGGAATGAGTTTGCGGAATAGCATAATCATGCGAAGTAGAGATGTGGAATGACTTAAATAAATTAACTGAAGTGCGCGTTTTGTTTTTGCGCCAATTTGATAACAGTAGCAGCTTTTTCAATGTTGCGGACTCTAGCCGAACGTTAAAGACAACTAAACAACAGATCGAGGATTAGAAAATAAAGGCCGGGGATAGAAGCATGTCTGATCGCTGGTTAGGAAGATGTGAGAGTGAAGAAATCGATGAATACTGTTTATTGTTTTCGCATTCAAGGAACTACGAATAAATTAAATTTCCGGTTGAGACAAAAAGAACGTGGCAGCAGGTAGTCTGGACAAAAAGCAGCAGCAGACTGGGGAAACATTAGATTTAACATTTCCAGTGCCAAAACTATTTGAGAAATTTTAAATTTAAACTCGGTCATTTTATGGGACTCTGTGAACATTGAATGCTTACATAATGTAACGAATATACTCGATTGCAAAAACGTTGACACCTAAAAAGCATAAATCGTGAACGATGAGACCCAACAGATTTGTGGGTAGTGTTTAAACAATAACCTCATTTCCATAACCAATAATTTGCCATTCTTATTCTTTGCAATAAAAAAATACAGTGCTGACTTAATTCTTCCGAATAATTTTCTACCAAATATTGCTTAAGTTCCTTGCCTGTTTTAAACTTAGGCAAATCGCGAATGGTATATCACTCAAATTAGCCCTTGTTGGCCAACTTGGACACTTTAATGAAAGCTTGGACAGTTTCCATCATTCACCACGTGCAACTAATTTTGATCATCAACCGTCGCACGAGAATAGAATATTATGCAAATAAATTTAGTACACTTATACCCATAAAGCCATTGAGTCTCATCGTTCACGGTTTATGCTTTTTAGGTGTCAACGTTTTTGCAGTCGAGTGTATATGAACAATTTCTAATTACTCATAGGAAAAATAAGTTCTACTTTTTCTCACCTTACATTTTCGTCGACCGACGTACGCAAGTCAAGTTGTGCCGCTAAGCTAGCTAGCTATTATGCGGCGATTTCTACATGATATGTCAGTTCAGTTACTCGTTATCGAACTAAACAAATCCGCCTTAAAGGTCTTTCAGCGCCAGACTTCCCAGACTAACTTCAGATTTAAAAGCGAAAAAAGCCCAGAACAAAAAAATTGAGATGACAAGAATGGTGTCTAATTTGGGAGAGGTCGTGTCCTTAAACGGCTTCAATCTCAAGCTTCTTGGTATTCCAGAGCTCGGCTCCAAGAAATCTAGTTTTGACGCATCTTCAGCAAGGGATGTGCGCTGAAGTCACTCTGTACGATATTGATTTAGCGCACAGTTTCAACTAGAAATCCATCGACTGCTGCTCCTAGAGCTATAATTTGTAAGTACTAGGAAAAACGACGAGAAACTTGCAACGTAGTTCTGAAGAGGAAGACTTATCTATTGTCATTATGCACCGTGACGACTATGTCAGAAAACTAGAAGCTATGATCCAAGAGGATATAGCCAGTGGGAAATACACCGAAGCTTCAAATCAACACTGCCTCTAGAAAAGATCCCACCGACCTCTAACCAACCCGCTTTACTGTATGGAACTGCCAAAACACATAAATTGAACAACCCTAGTGAAATCACAAAAGGAAATCTCACTCCGTCCGATAGTCAGCACTTGCAGCACCTTTAACTACGAAACGGCACAGAAAGAACTTGTCGAATTATTTAAGTTGCAATCCATTTCTGTCACGACCATCCCCAACCAAAGATAATGAATTCGAGTTTTTGTGCTCTACTAGAGTAATATTTATTGTTAACAAAACTAGACAACAATTAGTTCAATGCTCCAGATTATTTTCTGCCTTTTGATTATGCTCTAGATAGGTACTCTTCCATAGTGTATACTAAGATATGACTGGAAACCTGTGCAGAAAATTAAGATTGGAGTCAAGTCTTCCCTTGCTTGTAACTTTGGTTTGATAATGAGACCAAAGCTCATTCCTTTTGACGTTGTCCGAACTATACTGCCCTCAGGTCTGATATGCTCTCCGCTGCTTCTCGTATTGTTTCTAAACAATGGTTCAGATATTGCTGAATCTTGAAAAGTTGAACTTTATTTATTTGGCTCAATAAAAATATTGAAATCTTCTGTCATGTTCAGTATTTTATATTAGAGTAACCGTTTTTTTCCTTTTGCTCTGTCATCAGCTTGGTGTGCTTATATTTGTCTCGTGTCTGCTAAGTGTTGTAATTAAAGACTACGTGTAAGCCCCCTAGATGAGCTCATTGAAATCTTGGAACAAATATGTGGAAATAAAATAATGATTAAAAAAAAAACTGAACTTTACAATTGGTATAAATATATTTCTTGGATATTAAAAGCGACACTGAAAATTGGGTGAAAATTTTCCTTTAAACTGCATCCACGCCCTTAGAAGAGATTCCTTCCCTCTCCCAGAGACAGCGATTGAGTCATGTAAATTGGCCATTGCCTTGAACATTGTGGACAAAATCCAACCAGGTGTGAAAATGTGCTGATGTGACACTGTTTGTTTTCGACTTCCGAAAATTTTTCAGTTGGTAAGTAGTCATTATTACGTGACAGCTGGTTGTTAAGAATTTTTCTGAGTATATTCAGCATCCTTTCTCATGGTATCCTGGAGCCGGCTCTCCGAAAACCCCTATAATTTACCGGGCCCGGTAAATGTTTCTCTCAAATCCCTTTGTTATCGCTCGATGTTAACTTTTAACGTAAACTGAACTTGCCACTATTTGTGTGATATAGCTTTCAAAATCAGTAAAGATTAAGTCCCTACTTGCAAACGCAGTGCACACAAAATAACTTACGGGTACAGACCTACCCTTTTTGGCGTTAACGAAATCCATTATGCCTCGTTGAGCGGCAGCCGGGCACTCAAGAGAAACGTTTACAAAAGCTTGCAAGAAACACACGTCAACTGTTTTCAGCCAAATTCTAAACCACAGGCAGCCCAAATTAAGAAATCATTATTTTCGTAAGAAAACTCGTACTAGCTTTTGCCACAGAAGGTTTCTCCAAAATAAATAATTATTTGGAATTCAGATTGAAGGAAGATTTTTTCAGTCAATTAGTCAATTTTTTTGTGATTTCAGGCCAATATAGCTACAAGAAATACCTCAGCAAACTCAAACACTATTTTACAAAAAAAATTCAGTTTTCCTGGCGGGGACAGCTGCCCCCCTGACCCAGTGCCCCCTCGCCCCCGCTATGTACGACCCTCAGGTATCAATTGATCTACAAAAACAGCCGACTTTATGCGTACAAAAAGCATTCTATATTCTTTAGAAATTTAGAGCAGGAATAAAGAAAGAAGGGGTCCTTTTCAGACGCCTTTTTGTCTTCGTAAATGATTATTTGGCGAAGAGGCTTGTTGTCCTAGACATTTTTTCCGTCAGAGTTCATGTTGTTACGATTAGTTTTCACATTAAAATACCACGAAAATGTAAGGAATGTTTTCCCTATTGTCCGCTATCCAACGGCGACCAATGTTGTGTATTAATCGGCTTTTCAAGTCCAGTTAACCATAAACACATACATGAAATACGCTTTCACTTGTCAATAAATTGCACAACAGATATATTTCATTGAACTTCTTTCCATTCCTTCGCTTTTGAGCTTGAACACCATCAGAGACGATTGAGCTACGCCTTGTAACAATGGAGTTTCTGTGCATCTTGCATTTATTTATTTACTTTAACTGTGAAGTCAGCTGTAAAGTGACATAATTTGAGGTGACAGAGTATTCATTCTCGTTCCCGGGAAAAAGCTCTGGGAAGGAAGTTGTAGCCGGGCCCAGTGAAACCCGACGTGGTTTGTTATTTTGCCCTCCTTGGTGAAACTTTATCCTCTCCGGACGCTGGTAGATTCTAGAAAAAATCCCGGTTTAGTTTATGTGTCCCTTGGCGCCCGAAGAAAACATCTTGGAGCGAAAATGTAAGGTATGTTTTCCTATTGTCCGCTATCCAACGGCGACCAATATTAATCGGCTTTTCAAGTCCAGTTAACCATAAACACATACATGGAATGCGCTTTCACTTGTCAATAAATTGCAGAAGAGATATATTTCATTGAACTTCTTTCCATTCTTTCAGTTTTGAACTTGAACACCATTAGTGACGATCGAGCCACGCCTTGCAATCATCGAGTTTCTGTGTATCTCGGAAGCATATACTTTTTTAAACTGTGAAGTCAGCTGTGAAGTGAAATAACTTGAGGTGATGGAGTGCTCAGCCTCGTTCCCAAGAAAAAGGTCTGGGAAGGAGGTTGTAGCCAGACCGTGTAAAACCCGACGTGGTTTGTTATTTTGCCCTCCTTGATGAAACATTATCCTCTCTGGACCCTGGTAGATTCTAGAAAAATCCCGGTTTAGTTTATGTGTCCCTTGGCGCCCGAAGAAAAAGTCTTGGAGCCCTTTAAGGACGGCTTTTAAGTGCCGATTAAAAAAAGAAAAAAAATCTGTATTAAAGTATGTTTATTTAATATCTGGACAGCTGTTTACAGCAATATGGCCTTCAATACCTCATTTTAAAGTATATAAAATGGACTTCTCAGAAAAAAAATAAAACGAATCATAGAAACCCAGTACTTTTGTTAAAAATATCTTAAAATAACAAAAAAAAAAAATGATTACATCTGAGGAAAAAGTATTTTTTTTTTCAAAGTGATATGTAACATGTTGTTCAAAGAATTGAAAAAGAAAATGATTCCTCTAGTATCAGCAACATTACTGAAAATTTGGCTGGAAAAGAAGAAATCGAAAATTTGTTATGATCGGATCAAAACAGTCAAGAAATGCATTTCTCTATGGGAACATAACAGCCGATCAAAGTACGGGATCAATTTTGCTTGGGCAAAAAGCTTGAATCGCATCGCTCAAAAGACGCTTTCAGCAAAAATTATTGAGCTTTTGACCAACAGATTCAAATTCATGATCAATTTCAAAGAACTAGACGAGATATCAAACGCAGAAAAGGTAACCTGAGGAGTATATATTCGCATTTCAAAACCATATGCTCGATGGCGTCGCTTTCGCGAACAGACGCGAAGGCGCTTACCTCGATTCCTCGCTCTAGTTTTCTAGCTGCCGGTCTATATCGCTTTCTTTATCATTATACATCCCTTCGACAGAGTTTTCATCACCAAAAATCTTTTCTAACACATCATATGCGGGACTAAAATCGACCCGCGAACTTCTGAATGCCGGAGCCATTTCTCACCTAACTATGCGAAAACGCAATAGTCGGTTATATATGCCATATTGAAGTGTCATCGTTCAACTCGGCTTAATGAATGAACGTCATATCCTCCAAATATGGAAAAAAAACGGAAGTAACGCAATTTTTCTGCGAATTTTTTAACTTTATCCACCCAAGGTGGTTAATCTTGCCGGAAAAATTGAAACACACTGGTAGGTTTTTCTCTGCCCTGTTACGTCTGTTAGAGGTTTTGTTCAATTTCTACAAACATCCGACCGCCTCACCAGGTTTGTTACAGAGGAGTGTTATATAAAAATTGAATGCTTTATCAGATTCTTTGGGGCATGACCCACTTTAAAGAGGCAAATTGACCAGTTTGGAATGTCCATCGCTCATGTTTTCTAGCTTGCCCTCTGCTTTTTTGAGGTAAGATGTGAACATCCTTGTTCTCATTTTCCTTAAAAACTTAAACTTGCTGTGCATTCTGTACATCAGCTTTCGCTACTTTAACCAAGATTGTTTCAAAGTAAAATACGTGCTTTCAATCGCCAATCGATCAAATCAAATGAAAGCAAAACAAAAAGCAAAGAAGAAGTGAAAATTAGGCTACAAATAATAGAAACAGTAATTGGTCCCATCCTTTTGTTGACAACAAAACCACGCCAAGGCTGTACTCGTTTTTCAAAGCAATACGATTCACCACTCGTGGTTTGCGTGTTGTATATGGTTTGTGTTGTGTGTATGCTACGATTATTGCTTGAATGGTTTTATTGAAGGGCCGGTGGAATCTTTCGGCTGATTGGCGTCAAACTACTCAGTACGCTTTTATAAAGCCATTGGATACAGGAGTCTATCACTCAATACCCAACCAGGCTTGGGCTCCGAGTCTCCCGGTTGTATAGTCTAACATTTCCATTGGTAACATATTGCGAAGAAGTTTTGTTTCAGATCTTGTGGAGCAAATCAGAAATAATACCAAGAAAATGCGAATTATGTTAACTTTTTCCTGTTTGCCGTAGTTTTGCACGTCAAAGGACAATGGGTAGTTGACGAACGAAACGGACAGTTTTGTCGTTTTCAAGTTAAAATAAGCTTTAAAAAACACATTTCCATAGAATAGTAAAAGCGGTATAGAGATTTCACACGAGAAGTCATAGCTCAGTTGTGGTGCAACTGTGAAATGTGGCCGTCTGTGAAGCGGAACGCATCGTAAAACGTGTTGTGGCAGATTTGACAGTTACAACTAAATAGTGAGGTCTTATATAGGATCTGATATTAGACGAAATGGGATCTTTCTTAGGGGTAGCAAACGATATCTTAGATAGCAAAGACAATACATCTCCGGTGTCAAATGAATGGTTTCAGTTCCATATTTATTTCATCGAAATCTTGGTGAAGTTCCAGGATAGACCACGCAGAGACCGACATTGATCATGCGAAAACAATAGTGTATTCACTCGAAGCAGAGACACTTTTAAAAGTGCCAAACTAACTAAAGGCCTTTTTCCACCTTTGATGCATTGCCTGCCGCAATTTGAATTTCGTGTAACACGAAATTACTCAAGAACCTTTCATTATCACCTTCAGTCCAAAGCAATCTTATACATATATTTTTAGTTCGCGTATTTTAAATGCGTTCCCCGTTTATCTTGGTATATTTTCTTACGGCACTTTTGTAATATTCTGTTTATTATTGCAAGTTTTGCCAATTGAAGTCAACGTTTGAGCGTTTGACAACAATCACTACAGCGGTTACATTCTGCCGTCGTGTTTGAAGACACTGTGAAGACAAGACGTCTGTGGTTTTCGATTTGTTTCAATCTGTTTTTGTCCTCTGGACAAGCGAGAAAATAACGTGGAAGAAACAGAACTGTAGAAAATACAAACGGTGAGTCCATGTAATGTTTGATGCATCGGAGCTCACACTACATATATTATGTTTACATTTTGATTCATTGCAATGAATATATTACTGTTTGCCACTAAAACGATCAGCACTGTCAACCACTCTCGCGAGCACAGCCGCAACTTTACATGGGTCTCTGTCTCTGTACAATCCCGATAAACGGGCAGGATAAAGGAGATGGAAAAAAATGTTTTTATTCAAATAATGAAGCCATAACAACAATGAAAGAGTGTTTCACTTGAATAGTTTGTCACCGAAACGCCGCATCCTCTCCATAGTTTTCATGTTCCTCTGTATTATATGACCGACCAGTAAGGGTTTGTTTGGGTGAACCTAATGAAGAAAGGTCAATGGATTTATCCGCTTTTATGAAGGAATAAGCTTACATTTGTAGATTTTTACTCGACGAGACCGCAGGGCAATTTCACAAATCATTTCACAATTAGTTTAAACAATAGTGCGATTTCAAAACAAAAACAAACGACCGCATTGAATTAAGGGTGGAAATGGCCTTTAATATTCTTTTCAAGAAACTCGAACTATTGAAAAGGTGATGGACAAAGTTCAGCTGTTCATGTGTACAGGACCTGGTTTTGAACACAGCTGTCGCGAATACACTTGTCGGTTTACAGCTTACATACCTGCATTTTAATAGATCTCCCTCACTAACAGCCAATGTTGGCAAAACCTTCCTAACACTTGCTGCAATTCTTCATTACCAAAATGTTCCCTGTAATTGACTATTAAGTAGAAATACTAGAACCTTGAAATGACGAGAAAATTCGCAGGCACCACGTCTTCGAAAGTAGCCTGAGAACTAGGAACAAGTAGTTTATGAAGAAATGCATACTGGGACGATTTTGTTCAGACAAATCAAATGAAATAAAATAAGGGATGTTTTTCCCAAAACAAGATGCTCAACGATCCCCTCCCCCATTTCGTTCCAGAGATGTTTTTGAAGATGATAACACCGATTTCCCTTTAAAATACATTTTCCATCAGTTTTGTCATTTGATCCTGTGACACTATTCTGAGTATCAAAACAACCGTCGATCGCCGTTGATTCAGACCATAGGAGTTAAGTTACGAAGTTATATATTTTTTGCTAGCTGGAAACGGGTATCCCCGATAAAATTTCGTTCTAACATTTGTAAGCCGCAAATGTTGCAAAATATTGCATAAATATCACTATCGCTATTTTCGTTTCTTAGGAAAATGAATATTCCCGCCTACACTTCGCCTACCTTGTGCATTGGACGGACATTCGACGCCGAAAGATCAACAGCTGCCAGCTTTCTGTTCCCATCTGGCATACCCACCAAGACGATCAATGTCAAGAAGTTCTCTTTCAAGTACACGGTTGTTAAAAATAGCAAAGATGTCAATGATCTATTGGACGTGTCTGAAGAACTCTCTCTAAAAATCAAGGCCAACCTACTTAATGTGGAAGGCGTAGGGCAGTACATAAACGACACTAAGAAGCAGGAAGGAACAACAACCGTGCTAGCGGTGATGAAGTGTACTACGGTAAGGTGTTTTAAGAGCGACTCTCTCTAAGAACCTCAAATTCAATTTTTATCCAAAAAATAGATTTCACTGATAACTGATCCATCAACTTCTCTTGTAAAGTAGGTAACAAATATGAAATACAAATGCAGAAATCTAATTTTCTTAAAATTTTGTTATTCGAACTTTTCGCTCCCCGGGCTGTGCTCAAAACCCACTGGCGGGATTTTGCAAGACTTGCAGCTGTTAGGTTAGAGAATGCAGGTCCTTCAAAACCTCCTAATTCGATAGTTATAAACGATGCCGTTCTCGTTTATAATATGATGAATTGCAACCATAGGCTTTAATTACTGTAATAAATCTTACAAAGTTTGTCTAGTATGAGCAATTATCAGTCGTAACGTGCGATAAGAGAAATAAATTACAAAAGTGGCTCGTACTTACAGGTTCTTTCATATATCATATCGAATTTGAAATTTAGAATTTGTTCGCCCCTCAATGCCATTCCTTGCTGTGGTTTATGGTGATGGAAAACTTCCATATCCAGTCAAACATGGTTCTGTGTTCAAATGAAATCTTTTAAAATTCGATCTTCTTAATGTAAGCTTTATTTCGGTAAGCGCAAGGGACTGCTCGTTTAAAATCCGAAGAACGTCTTTGAAATCTTGTACGATCCAAAAGTACCGATCAATTGCATTCGCCAAAAATAGCAAAAGGCCTTTATTTGACGCTAAAAGAAGGATGAAATTCAAACTACCATAACATGTATTGTGGGTTAAGATTTCCAAGTTGTGCCGTTGACCTTTTTCTTACGTGCAACGGGTAATGTGATAACAAACTGTAAACGACAACAAAGGCGTGGTTCACTAGGGTCCTTTGAATTTACGTATTATGTAAAACTAGGGCCAGGAGACCCTCAAGTAAAATTTCACTCCTTGATCCCTTAGGTGACTGAAACAATAGATGGAAAAGTGGAACCACTGAAGCTTGAGCATGGAGCTGGAACCCACTATGTGCGAAGTGTAACATATGGAGCAGAACTGGTGGCAAAACTAAAATTCAAGTCCTCCTCGAATGACACGAGGTACGTAAAATGACAAATGGGTTGTTGCTGCTGCGGCTACTGCTGCTACTACTACTACTACTACTACTACTACTACTACTACTACTACTACTACTACTACTACTACTACTACTACTACTACTACTACTACTACCACTACTGCTGCTGCTGCTGCTACTCAGCTACTACTGCTGCCGCTGCCGCTGCTGCTACTACTACTACTACTACTACTACTACTACTACTACTACTACTTCTACAACAACAACAACAACAACAACAACAACAACAACAACAACAACTACTACTACTACTACTACTACTACTACTACTACTACTACTACTACTACTACTACTACTACTATTACAGCTACAACAACAACAACAACAACAACAACAACAACTACTACACTACCACATTGGAAAGCTGATCCTACTATTAAATTAGTCTGTTTAGCAAGTGTTTTCTTGGTATGTCAGTGGAAAACGCACGAAAGACTTGCTACGGAGGCGACTATATTAAACTGACTAATTGCTAGTTAAGCGAAATTGTCTTCGGCCGAAAGTGATTTTATTCAGCTTCCCTGAGTTAGCCTGACCATTTATCTGTAATGTATATGTGTTTAAGTGTTACCGTAACTTAGAATGTTGACTATTGGTTATATTTTTCTTTTCATTTCTTAAAGGGAGAATATTAAAGGTAAGGCCGAAGGAGAGCTTACTCTTCAAGCAGCTAGCATGGGACTGAAAGCTGAATTGCAGAAGTTAACCTCTAAATGCGCGACCGCGTTGGACCTTGAAGTTGATTACTGTTCCACCGGCCTCTGGGACAAGCTACCCATCACCGTTGAAGGACTGACTAAACTGATTGAAGCGTTTCCTTCCAGAATGAACAATCGCAATGATGGAAAAGGAGTTGCAATTACGGTAATACTTTTAGTTTTCCATCTTTCACCGGAAGTTTGTTTCCAAATATTCAAGGACATTTCTTAATTTTGGTAGACCGGGGAGAATAGGTGAAAACTCGGCGTATTTATTTGTCTTTTGTCCTTGGAATTTTGGTCTCTCGACTTGGTTAAGAATGTCGCCCACGAGTGAGGACGGGGAGCGTTGCGTGACTCCGGCCCGAGTGGCTGGGAAGGAGAGTAGACGCGGGGTTGTTACAGCTTTCATGAAAACGATTGTTAGATATTGGCTTGTTGCGGATAACACGAATTGGCGCAGCCTTTCAAAAAACAGCCCATGGATGAGTTAGTGGACTAAATAAACCATCTTGCTTGAGGGAGGAGGGTTGCAATTTAAAGAAAATAAAAATTGAAATTGTAGGAAATTTAGGAGTTTTCCACTCATACAAAAGATGTATTAACGATGAAGCATGCAATATACCCACTCTCAAATGTTACATGTTGATGCTGAGGGGTTCTTAACTTGATATTGGTATGAAAGAAGTTTAGCCTGGTTCTCTGTGGTGGCTCTGTATTTTTTACGTGATTCTGGTCTAAAATCTCATCTGGGAAAGGTCAGACTGGCACAAGTTTCCCTCCCGATGGATATTCTCATACCGGTGCGAAAACTCGTATCACAGGGTGACTGCTCCTGTCATATTCCTTTTAGTTTTAACTTTTTCGATGCAAAACAAAACTCATGGTTAAGTCACACTACAAGCCTAAGTGACCGACACAGCCGGTCAGCTCTTATCCAGTTTCTGTGGCATAAAGCAACTAGGAGTATTGCTAATTCTTCCTGGATGGGATGCTAGTCCATCGCAGGACTCCCCCTGGCAGTATGTCACCGATAGCCATTTATATGCAAGGGTGCATGAGGAGAGACACTATGGAGCGAAGTTTCTTGTCCAAGAAAACAACATAGAAAGAGGCCAACCTACGGCGTAATTCATTTATCAGGACTGGCCGGCCAGACCCGTGGTCACTGAGTTCATACACGAAATGAAGGATAAGTTTTATCCTCTTCCTTCGAATATAATTTCTTCAGAATAGCGCGTACTAGTTTTGGAGTGATTATGTTTTTAAGATTTTGAGGCACCCTTCATAATGACGCATTCGATTTAAAGATTAACAGCTCTGGCCGTCCAGTTCTGGGAAACGGAAAGGATTCCTAGCCTCCAAACATCGACCGTTCGGTAGAAAACCGGATGCGCTAACCACCACCACCGCGCCTCCGCTTAAAACAGAACTCCTACTGCCAATTAAAAGATTACGTTATAAATATAACCGCTCATTAGCATACCGCAACTGAATGATTCCCCACCTTTTGTTTACCAATTTCAAGGGAAAATGACACATCACAAACAAATTTCATTTCAATAGCTTTCAATTAAAGTGATTCCAGTTATAAAGCCTTAATAAAACCCTAACGGCTTCTGCTAACATTTTCACTTGAGATATATTTAAGCTAAAAATTAACCCCGTGCTTGGTTCCGAGTTGTTGGTATGTCGTTTTGGCTACTTTTTGTCTTCATTCCTCAGCTTATATTATCCTTTAAGCATACACACTGGCAAAACAGGTGGCGACATCTTCGTCTCGCTCGCGACGGTTTTGAGCTTTCAAGCCAGCTTGGCCTTGGTTTGCCCCAATTTTTTTATGCGAAGTTGCATATTTCGCGTGTAAAAATGCTACACATTGGAATTTCAAAGTTTCGTATACCGATGTTAGCAATATTTTAGGCGAACTTAACTATCTCTCGTGCCTAAATCTATTCATTTTTTTTTTCGCCCCTTTGTCTGTAGTTCGAGCTACAGCCGATAACGGACATCATACCAACTGCCCGAGCTTACTTGCGAGACAGGATCCAGGGTTATGAACTGGAGGAAATGGAAAACCGCTTTGATGATCTTCGCAGTGCTCTAGATCTGGCCAACTCATCTGTAAAGAGTACGATTGAACCACATGATGACGTTATGAAGTTTATCAGTGAAACCAAAAAGGTGGAAAAAGTGTTTCGCAAGGCGATTTCTAATTTGGGCAAAGAAAAGGAGATGGAACAGGTGGAAGCTAGCCAGGAAGCTTATGTAAAGGCCTTCAGCGGGCTCTCCCTTGACGGAAAATTTGTTCAACGCTGGAAGAAAATACAAAGTACACAGGTTAAAGAGCTTGGTTCATTTTAATTGTACTTGAGGTTCCTCGAGGGCTTGTCCTCAAATCGCAATAATAGGGGTGACCTTGTTTTAAATTTTCGCAGATGCAGGTATTGCAACTGGGGATATATTCCCTTGCTTACCTTTAATTTGACCCAGTGTTGCACTCAGTCAAAATCGTTGGGATTGGCAATAGGAAAAGGGTGTTGAGAAAGTCGCGGTAATGTACACCTTAGCGTTTTTGGTTTTTTGTTCGAAAATTGAAGTAGGCTTTTGACTGATTACCTGCGTCCACAACACATTTCATTTAGATTTTGCACAACATAGGATTTGCAATCTACAAGCACATGAATATATACAAGCACATCTGAATACAACATTAGACTTTGAGTTGCCACCCTTGAGAGTGTTTTTGAATATCATCAATGAATCGAGCGAGTCAATTGATTAGTCATTCAGTCAGTGTCAGTCAGTCAGACAGTCAGTGAGTCAGTCATTCGGCAGTGAGTCAGTGAGTCAGTGAGTCAGTGAGTCGGTGAGGTCAGTCATTCAGTCAGTCAGTCAGTCAGTCAGTCAGTCAGTCAGTATCATTCACGTATTCAGTCGGTCGGTCAGTCAGTCAATCTTTTGATGTTATGGTCGCTAATTACCTTGTCAACTCCGATGATAAAACAAAATATTCGTTATAAATCACTGAGTCGATCAGTCTATCAATCGGTTGGTCGATATCAATCAATCAATCAATCAATCAATCAATCAATCAATCAATCAATCAATCAATCAATCAATCAATCAATCAACCTGCATAACCTGCACTGATTATGTCTATAAGTCCACGCGTTAATCATATTTGTTTTTTCGTTTGCAGAAACCAACCACTAGCATAAAGGTAAGAAAACCGTTGTTGTTATTATGTTAAGGTACTCAGAGAATATAATAAACATATTCCAGCTCAGCGAGTCTTCATTCGTGGCAAATAGAAGCTTGTCTTCCCCACAGGCCATTTGATATTAAAATAATTATTAATTGTCATTATTTATTATTTGCTACTGTCTAACCGGTCCAGTAAAAAAGGACCATGGCACTACTATTGTTGTAACTACACAAACCAAACAAAGAATGACAGTAACATTTTTGGATTTTAACTGCTTCAGTCACAGTCAAACAACATCGAATAAACTAGTTTTGTAAAGTTCGTTGTCCAAGCAAATGACACGACACTGCAGCAATTGACGTTTAAGCCTCGAACGACCGACACTTCGGGCCGAATGTCGGGCGCAATTTCCCGCGTCCGCCAATAACTTCATCTACTAACCCAAGCAATCCCGTCGTGGCCATCATCACTGGCTGTATAATTTCCAGAGAAGAGCACTCGCATTTGAGAAATTAACTGTCGGACTACTGTTGGACTAACCCTACTCGTCCAAAAAAAAAAAAAAAAACATAAATAAATCAGTAGATTAAAATGAAAAATGAATAAATAAAAGCAAGAGTTTTGATACTCTACTATTGAGCTACTATACTGGAGCATACTGCTAGGGTTTGAATGTCCAAGTGTGGAATAAACATGACGGCGTATTTCAAATTTTGTAAATATACGACTCTGTAGAGAGAACGCGGATGACTGAATAACACATCATTCTCAACAATGCTATGAACCGTGTAAATTCCAACTTGAAAGGATCACGTTCTTCTGTTACTGCCCCGTTCTTATGACTTGCGAATTGTGAACTTCAAAACCCAACTAACGATCTACGTGTTTTACTGCTGTCGATCGTAATTACGGCGATATGGGACGGACCACAAATATACAGAAACTGCCAAATTAAATCTGCCAATTACAGTGTATGGGTGTGACATTTTGACCTTACTGAGCCAAACCTCCCGTTCTCTTACAAGCCCGCCGAAATGATTGAAGGCAGTGAAAAACGTAACGCTTGGTTGAATCGTGTATTTTTGAGTCTACATGTTATTGAAAGGCGATGTAATTAAGGACATAACTTCTTCTTATCTTCTTAGCTTCCTAAAGGGAAACCTCTATCCCTTGTTCTTCTTGGGAAAACTGGAAACGGCAAAAGTAAAACTGGGAACAGTATACTTGGTCGAGTTTACTTCAAAGTCAGCTCAGTTCCAGAATCCGTGACAAAGTCATGCTCACTGGGGCAGCGGGAAGATGAAAGGACCATTGATGTAATAGACACACCAGGTGTTCTGGATACCTTAGCAGTCTCATGGATGGATAAAGCGAAGAAAGCACACGCTTATTTAAGCAGAAACAATGAGGTACAGAACGAGACACTTCAAGAAATAGCTCGAATCTTCGCGATGGCACCCGATGGCTTCGACTGCTTTATACTTGTCACGAAGTATGGCTGCAGATTCACTGCTGAGGATGGTCAAGCCCTAAAGATGCTTCAGAAACTCTTGGGAAGGGAAGCTTATGATAATATGATTCTCGTTCTCACCCATGGCGATCAAGCTGAACTTGAAGCAGAAGAGAATGAAAAAACAGTCGAGGAGGCCCTCGAGAAGTGGTTGAAAAGCCTTCCAGACTGGGTTCAAAAGTTTATTGCCGCGATAAATAACAGAGTGTTTTTAATCAACAACTGCTTGCGTCCCGAGAAAGAACCGGAAGAGTATAAAAAGCAGCTGACGCGCTTAATCAAGGTAAGACCACAAGTTAACAGAAATTGTGCTTTCGTTTCTGGCCGCATAGTAGTGTATTACAAATATCAAGTATGCTGGACCCCCAAATCATGTTCAAAATATGCATATATGCGGTAGAAGTGTCCAGATTGGTATAAGCGTGTTTGTGAACGTAACGAGACATAATGGTGATCTAATTCTAAAAGCGCTAGCTAAGTTTGATCTTCTCAGGAAAAATAAAATGACTACAAAAATTGGGCGCGTGATCGCAGGCTAGCTGTCCGTTGGATCGCTTTTGGGATACCACCTCCCCGATACTAGGTTCTTAATCAGGGCTATCGGGTGGGGTGGGGAGAGGGGGTTTAAAAAGGGTCCCAATCTTGAAAACTAAAACTTCCATCGGTTGCAGGTCCGTCAAGGGAAACAAAAAATATTTAAGAATACTGGAAGAATCATGGAAGGCTTTTTGTTATCACGAAAAACATCAAAAGCAAACGAATAAAGGATATTTTGTACTTGAACCCAAAGGTTGTATTTAAAGCATATCGATTTTTCACCAACATTAGCCAGATTGGCCGATGTCTTAACCCGCGGAAGAACGTTTAATAGCCATTTACCTTCACTCTTTTGCCTTACTTTGACTTTTCCCTTAAAATCAAGCAATTTTCAAGAAGTTTAGAAAATGATGGCATTTACACCTTCCCTTCACTTCAATTAAGGGCCTGGTTTTTGGTTGTCTGTTCAAGAGTTGGCCATGAGTATAATGGTAGATTACAACAAGTCATCACCTTGGTTTTTACCTTAAAATTTCGATTGAGCTCTATTGCTTAATCGCCTTTGACCAAACTTCACCAAACGTCCTCTCAAAACCGTTGCTACGTTAAATAAATGAAATTTACAAATCCATTTTTCCTTCTAGATGATAGATGAAATGACGGCAGGAAGGGAGCGCTTCGTGCACAAGTTAACCCACACTTCAAAAGCCGTTTTAGCACAACAGATTAAAGAAGCAATGGATTACAGCGGGCTGAATAAACGACTGAACTCAATGCAGAAGAAAGAGGAGGAGCTGAGGAAACAACAAGAAGAAATGAAACAAATGAACTCAAGTAAATTAAGGCATGGGTCCGGCAGTTCTGTCGACCAAAAAGTAAGGGGCTGGTCTTTTTTCTAAGGCTTTTGTCCTTATATCGTAAGACTAAAGCAGACATACAGGCTTGCAAATCTTGTCATTTGGCATGTGTGACGTATGCATATTAGGACACTTGACTCGGTACGGACAGAAATGCTGGATAACTTTCCACCTATGGGAACAGTTTATACTGATAAGTGATTTATCTTTACTGGTAGCGAGTGCCCAGTCCTCCGATAAAAATCGTTGTTTTCGAACCTTTAATTTGAGCTATCTCAAAGTTTTTTCCTTAATGAATTTAAGAGCACAAACCTTAACCCCTCAAAGTAGACCGTTGTTGCTCAAGGGAACTGGTCAAAACAATAGCACGGGACCCACCAAAATGAATTGAGACTATTGTCTCTTATGATAGTCACACCCCCCCCCCCTCCCACCCTATCCTGACACCAATGGCTTCCATTATAATCCCTTCCTCATAGGAAGGTGCATGGTATCTTTTATAGGCCTCCACCCCCTGAGAGAAACCCATGGTATCGTTTACAGACCGCTCTCCACACCCCTGAGAGAGACCCATGGTATCGTCTATAGCCCCACCACCCCCTGAAAGAGACCCATGGTATCGTTTATAGCCCCCCCTTCCCCTCATCCCTAAAAGAGATTCATAGTATCGTCTTAGCCCCACCACCGCTTGTTCCCGAAAAGCACAAAAAATCGCCAATCCGCAAAATAAAACTCCCGCAAAATTTTCGGGCCACACGGCAGTTGACGTTCCGCTTCTTCTCCGATCCTGTTAATGTTGGTTTTAGATTCTGGATGGTGGGTAAGAGACAATGGGCCATTCAAGCATAAAATAGGAAATGGGTGGGTGGAAAGAGCGAATTCTCCTGGGACTACTGTGATCAGAAGACATTTAACTTCACACCGTGAAAATCCAAATTCACAGCCTCTAACAATACACAGTTTAAGCCGGCAACCAGATCTTGGGGAGCAAAATGTGACAGAAAAAGGTTCTTTTCATCCCTTTTACTTGTCTGTCTTGTGCTATGGTCTCTTACCCTTACCCTCCCCCACTAGTCTTTACAGACCTATGGTCTCTTACTCGGCCCTCCCCCTACTTGTCTGTACAGGCACAAGGTCTCTAACTAAGCCCCATGCCCCTGACTTGTCTGTACAGACCCATGGTCTTTTACCCAGGGCCCCCTACTTGTCTCTACAGACCCATGGTCTCCTACCCGGCCCTACCCCTACTTGTCTCTACAGACCCATGGTCTTGTTACCCAGCCCCCCCCCCCCCCCCTACTTGTCTCTACTGACCCATGGTCTCTTACCCAGCCCCCTACTTGTGTCTCCAGACCCATGGTCTTTTATCCAGCCCCCCCCCCCCCTCCCCCTACTTGTCTCTACAGACCCATGGTCTCTTCCCTAACTCCCCTTCAAAAAGAGATAAACGCGTCAAAGCAAATTAAAAGGACGCTGCTTTTAGCCAATCACGCTGTTGCGTTGTATAAAGATATCTAGACAGTACGTATATTAGTGCGTTTTTTCGAATCTTAGAAGTTAGTTGTTGTAATATTTGTTTTGAAAAAGTAACTTAAAATCTACTGCCAATAAAGTCCAGTTAAAAACAAGAGATCTCGAAGTAACTGGAATCCCCAAGTGTAAAATCTGCCCGGTAACAAAGGGGGATCAGGACCAAGGGCTGTCTATATTCAACTTGAACTTCAGTCAGGCTTTATTCAGCAAATTTCCTAACTATAACGTAATTATAGAAAAACTGGACCGCAAGTAGGTTAGGAGCTAATAATCGTCTTTTAAATATTAAATTACTGTACAAATGTTTGTCTTTGAATTTTACAACATTTCACAAAATCAAATATCGCTTTGCAAAATCAAAAATTAAAATATTACCACTCTTCACAAAATCAAGAATCAATAGGAAACAAAAATGACACGAGAAAGGGAGGCAAAAGCACAAAATATTTTAAATATTGCACTTTGTAAAATCAAAAATCAATAGAAAGACAAAAACAAAACCGGAGAAAGGGTGGGGGTGGGGGGAGATTTTATGATGACAATTCTTCATTAATCAGTTATCATCTCAATGTCAAAATAGGAGTCTTCATTTCTTAACCTTATGCTGAGGAAGAAGCTAGCAAGGGCATAGAAATTCCCGAAACGCTGTCAAGCGGCTTCTAGAATCGCAATTAAAGCCATTTTTGAAATTCTAATCATGAAGCATCAGCATTGATCGAAATTGATCTTGAATGTACCAACAAAAGACCGTTTTGCGTAGGTTTTGAATACGTTATACTCTTGATCTTTTGGCAGGTTGATAATTCTTGTATTCACTGCCAAATAATAAATGACGGAGCGTCACCGTTATGTACGCAGCTGCGAAAAAAAAAAGCCGGAGATCGGGGGCCGGAATTCAAGCCTGGATATTCTTTTTACGCTTTCTTTTCGTAGCTGCTTCAGAAGCGTACATAATTGTGACGATATCTCATTTCATAAGCATTAAAATAAATATATATGAACGTCGTACATTTCCATTCGTTAGGGAAGAAGCACTGTTTAAATAAGTACATAGGCTCTTCTGAAGTTTCCCTTTTGGGAAAATTTTTTATCACCACTTGAAAAGTAGTGCGAATGTGCCCTTGCAAAGATTGTCCTGTTAGGGAGATTAGGCTGATTTAGCGACAGAACGGGAACGTCAGTTGACAACGGGGCGCGCATCAAGAATGCCCATATATAGTCGAAATAGACTCGCGTCCAGACTATTCCGCGAGCTCTTGCGTCCTCAAATGACGTTCCCGTTCTGTTGCTAAATCAGCCTATTAAGCAGCGACGACGGCAACGGCAACGAAAACGTCACCTGAAAAATATAACTTTATTTAATTTGTGCTACTTCGGGATTATTTCAACTCGCTCAACTTCTACAGAAACGGCGAACTACCCAGGAACCAAATTAATAAGAGTGGCGTTCAAGTTAAAAAAGAAAATGAAAAATTCACCGTCGTCTGCTCACGTTTTTGAAAAGCGTATAATTTGGTCATTTCACGTTGTTGTTTTGCAGAGGACAGCGAAGAAATGTACCAAAATGTAAAACGCACGTGCAGAGCGATTGTTTTTGCTCATTAAATCTATTGTTTTGTGGCGTTGTCGTTGTCGTTGCCGTCGTCGATGCTTAAGCTCCCTATGCCTGCGGAGACAACGTATGATTGACAATGCAGTGTTCTTTCACCCAATCCTGCTTTGCTAGCGTATAAACATTACTCAGTGTACACAGCCGGCCTTGCTTGGGACAAAAATTATTGCGTGCAAGGTCTGGGACCGTTCGGCTCCGGCAGCCGGCCTTGTTTGGGACAAAAATTATTGTGTACACAGTCTGGGACCGTTTGACTCCGTGCGCCGGCCTGATTTGAGACAAAAATTAATGTGTACAAGATCTGGGACCGTTCGGCTCCGGCAGCCGGCCTTGTTTGGGACAAAAATTATTGTGTACACAGTCTGGGACCGTTTGACTCCGTGCGCCGGCCTGATTTGAGACAAAAATTAATGTGTACAAGGTCTGGGACCGTTCGGCTCCGGCAGCCGGCCATATATTGCGTACAAGGTCTTGGACCGTTCGGCTCAAGGGGCTGGCCTTGTTTGAGACAAAAGTTATTGTTTACACGGTCTGCCGACCGTTGGACTTAAGGAGCCTGCCTTTGTTTGCGACAAAAGTTATCGTGTACAAGGTCTGGGACCGTTCTTGTTTGGGACAAAAGTTATTGTGTACACGGTGTGGGACCGTTCGGCTCCAGGAACCAGCCTTGTTTGGGACAAAAGTTATTGTTTACATGGTCTGGGACTGTTCGGCTGAGGGAGTCGGTTTTATTTTTGACAAAAGTTATTGTGTACACGGTCTGGGACCGTTCGGCTCCAGCAACCGGCCTTGTTTGGGACAAAAGTTATTGTTTACATGGTCTGGGACTGTTCGGCTGAGGGAGTCGGTTTTATTTTTGACAAAAGTTATTGTGTACACGGTCTGGGACCGTTCGGCTCCAGGAACCGGCCTTGTTTGGGACAAAAGTTATTGTTTACATGGTCTGGGACCGTTCGGTTCCAGTAACCGGCCTTGTTTGGGAAAAAAATTATTGTGTACGCGATCTAGGTCCGTTCGGCTCCGGGAGACGGTTTTATTTGGGACAAAAGTTATTGTGTACACGGTCTGGACCGTTCAGTTCCAGTAGCCGGCCTTGTTTGGGACAGAAATTATTGTGTAAACTGTCTGAGACCGTTCGGTTCCAGTAGCAGGCCTTGTTTGCGACAAAAAATTATTGTGTACACGGTCTGGGTTCGTTCGGCCCCGGGGAGTCGGTTTTATTTGGGACAAAAATTATTGTGTACACAGTCTGGGACCGTTCGGCTCCAGGAACCGGCCTTGTTAACGTTTGGGACAAATGTTATTGTGTACACGGTCTGGCAACCTTCGGCTCCAGGAACTGGCCTTGTTTGGAACAATAGCTATTGTGTACACGGTCTGGGTTCGTTCGGCTCCGGGAGTCGGTTTTTTATTTTTGACAAAAGTTATTGTGTACACGGTCTGGGACCTTTCGACTCCAGGAACCGGCCTTGTTTGGGACAAAAGTTATTGTTTACATGGTTTGGGACCGTTCGGTTCCAGTAATCCGGCCTTGTTTGGGAAAAAATTATTGTGTACACGGTCTGGGTCCGTTCGGCTCCAGCAACGCTTTCTTCAGTTCGTTACGCTCTTCAAAGCAAGAATTTTTTTAATGACCCATGGAGGGCCTTTGCACACGTCGCGATCGAGGCGTTGGTGTGAGCAGCCGGGTCGTCCGCTCATGGGAAGGCAGACTATTACGCGGCCACTTTGGATGAACGCAATTTAATAATGAAGACTTTTTCCCTTGTTGACGTAGTCGTCGGAGACTTACTCGTCTCCATGTGTATTATTTAACGGCTGTACTTGTTTCTCCGATCAGTTATTTCCATTAAAGGAGATTTTTCCTTTCTCCAGTCATTTATGTCTCTTTTTTACCTTATTTCCTCGTTAAACCTGGGGGTCCTTCTGGTTTATGATCACAGGTGGGACCAACGAAGGATAAGGGGACCCCCCCTTTTCCACCGGTATTTTGTTTTCCGTTTTTTCGGCATTTCGCAGTCGCACTTCAAGAAATTTTTACTTTTACATTTTGCGTAAGTGGTTGGTGTGTTGCCTAACCGGCTTTTACCGACTTAATTGAGATGATGATGATGATGATGAAATCCTTGTGCACCCAAGACCATTAAGAACGGTGCCTCCTTTTGTTACTGTGCATGTTTTCTGCGTGCCTTGGGATGGTCCAAGAAACTCGGGTTTCGTAATGGCGGTGCCTTTTTGCGCGGTTTTATAACTACACTGAAAAAGCAGGTCTTGGCAAGAGTTACTAGCATCCGAGAAGAAAAGAAGAGGGGTGGTCATGCATTTTCAGAGATAATTAAGTTTTTAATTTGGGATTAAAATCCTTACATTAGTTTGTATTTTAACGCTTTTAGGATTATTGTAAATGGTTTGAACCCAGGGGTCAGGTCACAAGTACGTAAATTATGATCATCCGGGTGAGTGTAGTCCTGAGAAGGACTGTTTGTGGTGACTTTGACTGACGTTTCGACAACCTGAGCGGAAGTCATCTTTCAGAGTCAAGTGAATTGTGGAACGTCAGTAGGTGGTATATACGTCTCTGGTTGTTAATCTGATTGTTCAACGAAGTCCAGATGTTATTGGTCGTTTGTCAGTAAGCCGTAATGTTATTGGCTGTCAAGACTGTAAAAAGTGATTGGTGTGTTTCGATCCGTGGGTCTATTGTTAGTAAAATGTCTATTGTTTGTCTGTTTCGTTGTTGGTGGTGCAGGTAGTTGTAGGCAACTGTTGAGTGGCGTTTGTTCTAAGTTAGTAAACCAGCTTTCCAGAGTGAGTCGTTGATAGTAATTTGTACTGTAGGTAATGCACTTGGCAGAATCCCAGTCGATTCTGTGGTTCGTTTGTAAATGGTGCTCAGCAAACGTGATCGTTGACATCACCATTTCTAGTTGCTCGTTTGTGTTCAGTCAGTCGTACGTTTAAATTTCTGCCGGTCTCAACAATATAAGCGGCCTGGCAGTCGCAGCATTTGATCTTGTAACTTGCATAATCATCTCTGGTTACCTTCAATTTTTTTTAAGGATTCTAATAGCTCTTGCTAAGATCTGCTTTTCCCGCATACTCATAAACTGTGCAAAAATACTTCTGTATTACCGTCCTCAAATGGGGTAATATAAACGGGGAACCTTTTTCCCTCGTTGCCCTACCCCCTCCCTACACACACACACGTGCTGCCCCGCCTTTAAGGTTTGGGTTATACCGCATGCAGAGCAGATTACAGACATGACCTGTATTACACTCGCCGCTCCAGCGTTTCTGCCTCCTTACAGTTGCTAGAACGTGCTGTTTAATCCAATCTGTGCCCAACTAATTGTTACGTAATATCTATAGGAGTGAAAATTTTTGTATACATATATGTGTAAAAACGCTTAGGCACGCAAATCGTATTACAAAGTCTTAAACCCACGAGCCACAGAGAAAGGTCTGAGCTGAACTGAACACCTTTAATTTATTTAAACAGGGTAGTCCCTTCAGTACATATAATCCTACGATCCGTTCATCACGCTATCATGGGGTAAAAAACGTTACAATTCAACAGACCCGCTATCAATGGAGCCTTGAGTACTAAAGAAACTTTAACTTCTAAACATTTTTATTCTAGAAACTTTAACTTCGTGTGACTGCAAACTATCTTTTAGATAAGGTAACTATAAAGTTCTAGGCGCAAAGCCGACAACACAAAACGCTCTGTTCGCATAGAAATTATACATAGTAGTTGACAAAATATCTAAGGAAAAAGGTTATGGTTACAGAACGCTCATATAATTCATCGTCAAGCTATATGTGAACTAAATTAAATGCAAATTTAAGGATTTTTTTATATACCTATAGACACACTTAGGTCACCGCGATTCTTTTGGATTATAAAAATACATGGAACAGATGATATTACTAAATTAAATGCAAATTTAAGGATTTTTTTATATACCTATAGACACACTTAGGTCACCGCGATTCTTTTGGATTATAAAAATACATGGAACAGATGATATGTCATGGTTTTTTGGGACCAATTCTGTTCGTTCGTTCTGCTTCTGATAGCAGAATGACCGAGTTTATTCTGAGTTTACTCAGAATAAGAGGAATTACGTTCTTTTGGCAATGCTTCATTTTGGGATCTCATATCCTATGTCTTCAGTTATTGCTGAACCGAATAAGAATAACCAGAATTGTTATATACCTAAACTTTCGCTCAACAAAACGAGTAACGTGATTGGTTGATTCTTGGTCACGTGCCCCTAATCAAATACAAATGTATCCCGACCGGGATACAATTTCGCAGTTGTTTCTCTTTCAGCTGTTTTTTTTGTTTTTGTTTTTTTCGCTGTGATTGTTGAAGGGAAAGTCTAAATATATAACAAAGCACTTAAGGCATGGTCTACTTAGTTTACTTTTCCTCGAGTCCCGATGTTTCCTTTAATGTATGGTCCCTCGGGACCGTACATTAAGTGTATATTGTTCCACCCTTAGTTCCCGAGAAAGTGTTTTCAAGTTCGCACTCAGTTGACAAGCAATTCGCACATTTTTATGCACCCGGCTTGGAGGGACACCCCTAGATATATCAACAGCTGAAAATAGGTGCAGACCTACTGCCGACTGGTAGACGCGGTACCATGATAAAACGGAATGCCACTTGAGTGATGCGGAATGATTGGGAATTTCCTATTACTGGCGTGTTACTTTGGGTTATTCCCTTTACCGGCAGGTCGTTCCAGTAAAACCCGTGTCGACATTCAATAAAGGCCAGTCATCTCTTACGAAAAACCACGAACTAGCCCTGGAGGCAAAAAGTTGAATAAGTGGTCTTAAAAGGACCACTGCTGGATATCTGCGAGGTCGTGTTAGTAACAAAACGTTATTAACATTGATTCGCATGGAATTGGTCCGAATTCTCCTCGTCAGTGAATTTGCTAGTATTTACACACTTTTCTGAGAATAGGCCGTTTCCGAGTTGCTATGAACCTGATTATAAAAGCAAGGCTAAGTGCAAAGCTTTTCATATGGAAATTCGTTTGGTTTGCATATGAATGAAAGCAATTTTTCGTAGTAAAAATTTTGCACTTAACCTCGCTCTCATAATGAGGTAGAAAGCAATTCGGAAGTGGCTTATTCCCTGTAAACACCCTCTTGTAGGTCTATCTTCGATGATTTAACGAAACAATGGTGCTGATTACTGTGATAATGATAATTATCCCCAAATCAAAATCCTGCGACACCGTCTAGATATTCAATGGCTCTTCGGCCTAATTGGCTCCATAATGCAATTTTTGCGTGTATCAAATGAATGCTACGTGAAACAAAAACTTATTTAACGTTATAAAAACACGTAATATACTCGATAACATCTCAGACTTCTCTATCATTGCATGTTCGAACTAGAGTACAGCTACAGTAATTCAAAGTTTTTATCACGAGAGATGCGAAGCTTCCAGAGGAAGACCCTTTTCAGAAATAAGAAGCACATGTACGAGAAAGAATGACGTAACTTAGCAAACATTACTTAGCCTGCTCAGATGTCTCCTGCTTCTTTCCTGTAAGCTGGTAAAATGCAAAAACAAGACTGCACGTGATTTTATCAACAGAGTTGATAAGGTAATTTGGCCACCGTAAATACATTAAAGCACTGATGTTTCAAGTGTTAGCCCCAACGTTTGAAACGTCAGCACTCGAATCTCTTTGTGTTGGCATAGCCACCTTCTCAACTCTGTTGATAAAACCAAGCATATTCGTCTCTACTCTCCACCAAGACTACAGTTACTACTACTACTACTACTACTACTACTACTACTACTACTACTACTACTACTACTACTACTACTACTACTACTACTACTACTACTACTGCTGCTGCTGCTGCTGCTGCTGCTGCTACTTCTTCTACTACTACTGGTGCCGCTGCTACTACTACTGCTACTCGGACAACAGAACCTTGCGCAAAATATTTTTTAAAGATTCACCGATGAAAGAATCATTTAGTTACGTTACTAAGCTATTTCTTTATAATAAGAAACAAAACTTAGCTGTTTAAGACATTAGGAAGAGTTCAGTTCAGTCCGCCAAAGTGAGAATCTTATGAGCCAATCTGCACCATCCTGGGAATCCATTCTCCTGCCCAATACTGCTTAGCCACTGCACCATCCAAGGGGACACGTGATACACGGCTCGGGCGATACCCATGACCCTGTGGGACCACTCATGAGACAGCACATCAAAGTAGCACGAGGTGTGTACATCATTGACCAGAATAGTGCCACTGAGGGTAACTGGGGCGTACGCGCCTTTCTCATAAACAGAACTGATGCTTTGAACTACATCTGTCTCCACTGCACCTCGGTCTCCTCTCACATACACTTTGTCTCCAATGCTGACATCCCTGGCAGGAATGACGGAAGGTTGGCCACCTTTCTCCACAAATAGCAGATGGTCATCAGTGATCATCAAGACCCTCTTCATCTTCAAGGTTGTGATTTTCAGGAATTCTTGCATTAGGTCTGGTTGTCGGTGGATGAAGGTGACAACTGGTTCGAGGCTGATACCTTGTTTGGTTAAGACGTGGACTTTGTCGCCGACTTTCAAGCAATCCATTTGTCGCGCTCGACCATGGATGTCAATAAAGGTAGCTGATGCGGGATAGCAGCCGCCGTCGCTGGACACTGACTGACTGATAGGGGCTGTCGCGGCTCCACCAGTTTCTTTTTGGTCTTGCTTTTCTTTCTCCTCCAGTTCACGCTTCTCGCGCTCAATCCTTTCTTTTTCGTCAGCGACCCTCTTAGCCTCTGCTTCCAATTCT
Organism: Pavona decussata; assembly: GCF_977016875.1. Classification (NCBI taxonomy): domain Eukaryota; kingdom Metazoa; phylum Cnidaria; class Anthozoa; order Scleractinia; family Agariciidae; genus Pavona; species Pavona decussata. The sequence continues at coordinate 1,677,004 of NW_028145718.1, forward strand.
TCTTTTCTCTTACGATCTTTTTCTTCCTGCTTCTTTCTTTCTTTTTCCTTTCTGGCGATTTCCGCGTCCAGTTCTTGCTGCCTTTTCTTGTCATTCTCCAATTTCTTTCTTTGTCTTTCCATTTCTTCTCGTTCTTTCTTGGCTTTCCGAGCGTTTTCCTCTTCCATCTGTTTCATTTTTTCCTGTTGTTTCTTCAGCTCCTCCTCTTTCTTCTGCATTGACTTCAGTTGTTCATTGAGCCCACTGTGATCCAGCGCTTCCTTAATCTGTTGTTGTAAAACGGCTTGTGAAGTGTGGGTTAACTTGTGTACGAAGCGTTCCCGTCCTGCGGTCATTTCATCTATCAGCTAAAAAGGGAAATACCTTTAATATAAGTTTCATTAGAGGAAGTTTGGTGACATTATTTACGTGATTAGGCAATAACGACCAATTGAGGTGATAACTCATTATATCAACCAATATACTTATGAAATGTTTACGTTTACGGTCCTTCTACC
>NW_028145718.1:1682500-1765000 GCF_977016875.1 Pavona decussata
TCTTTAAAAATTCGTTGGCGAGATCTAGAGCGCTGCGAAGATCATCAAAGCGGTTTTCCATTTCCTCCAGTTCATAACCCTCGACCCTGTCTTGCAAGTAAGCACGGGCAGTCGGTATGATATTCGTCACTGGAAGCAGCTCGAACTGCAGACAAAGGGGAGAAAAAAATGAACAGATTTAGGTTTTATCATTATATAGCGATAAAACATCTATTGAGAGATAGTTAACTTTCCTTATTGATGACATTGGCAATTGAAAGAGAGCGTGGTCTTATGAAATGCATACGAGCTTAATTTTAATCTACAAATTGATGTAACTATGCGTAACTTCCTTTTTACTCGCGAATCTGAAACTTCGCATAAAAAATGGAGCAAACTAAGGCCAAGCTGGTTTGAAGAAACCTACATCTGAGGAATGAAGAGATAATTGCCAAAACGACATACAACACTCTCTAAAACCATCGGATATATTTTAAAATGCGTTACTAGAACAAATAAAGGAATTTGTTGTTATCTGTTCCATAAAAAAAAAATAATGATTTGTGGCAATAAATAAGGTTTTATCATTATTTTGCCATATTGTTAGAAACTATGGTAATAAAACACCCTTTCGTAATAGTTTTGGCAACTATTACAAACAAAATTTCAGCATTTCAAATTTTTATCTATTCTTAACATAAATCAATGTCCGTGAATTATTATGGTAAAAATTAGAAAAAAAAAGCAAATTTTTGCCGACAAGCAAGTGGCACGAATTGAACTAAAATTGCTGTCATAACATGGAAACTCAACCACTGACAGTGTCTCGCCAATATTGTCCAAAAATATTAGGATATAGATTTTCGTCAGCAAAATACACGATTAAAGATGATATATTTGCCAAGTTTTTCAGTATAAAAATGACAAAATATGTTAAAAGGTACATGGAAATTTCTGTGTACCCTTAGCAAAAGATGGCGAAAGGTATATGGAAATTTTTAGCCAAAGAATAATGAAAAGTGCACGGAAATTTCCGCGTACCTTTAGCAAAAGATGGTGAAAGATACTCGAAAATTTCAGTGTACCTTTATCAAAAGATGTGAAAGGTGCATGAAAATTCTGTGAACCTTTAGTAACAAATGTGAAAGGTACATGAAAATTTCCGTGTACCCTAAGCAAAAGATATTGAAAAGTACATGGAAAAATCCGTGTACATTTAGTAAAAAAGGATAAAATGATCCAACATTTACTGGCTGAAGTAGAAAACCTGGTAAAATAGTAAACACAAATATTGCCATTTTTAAATCTCTTTAGAGATGAAATCAGCACAAAAAGGACTAAAACAGTTTAATATTGCCAGATAATCGCCGTTTTAAAATATCTCCGATGGTTTTAAACAACGCGAAACCAAGCACGGGCTCTTATTTTATGCTTAAATATAGCTCATAGACAAGTGAGAATGGTAACAAAAAGCCGTTAGGTTTATTTAACGCTTTAAAACTGGAATCATTGGAATGGAATGTTTTATTTTCCTTTAAAATTGGTTATTAAAAGGTGGGGAATCATTCAGTTGCTGTATACTAAGGGGTGTTTACATTATACTGTTTTCATGACAAGTTTAAATAAATCTTTTTGTGGCAGTATAAATTCTGTTTTAAATTGAGGTCGTCGGACTTTCTTTCGGACGGTCGTTAGTTCAGGGCTGGGTTGCCCTCTTTCTCTGTTGGTTCCTTAGACTAGAAACTTTGCTCCACCGTGTCTCTCCTCACCCAAGTGTATAAATGGGGGTACCTGCAAAGTACTGCTGGGGGTAACCCCACGATGGACTAGCATTCCATTCAGGAAGAATAAGCAATACTCCTTGTTGCTTTATACTACAGAAACTGGATAAGAGCTGACCGGCCATGTCGGTCACTTAGACTTGTAGTGTGACTTTACCATGAGTTTTGTTCTGCATCGACAAAGTTGAAATTAAAAGGAATACGACAGGAACAGAACCAAGCTGAACTCGTGCCAGACCAATACCATGTTAACAACCCCTCGTCCTCATCATGTAACATTCGAGCGTGGATATATTGCCTGCTTTATTGTTTGCATTGTTTGCATGGGTAAAAAAATTCTAAATTTTACATTTTTGCTATTTCGTGTAATTAATTGCAGCCCTCTGTATTCAATAAAGATGGTTTATTTTAATACATTAACACACATGGACTCCGTTATTTTAAGCCGCGGCGCCAATTGGTGTTATCCGCATCAAGCCCGGATATCCAACAATCATTTTCATAAAAAGCTTTAACAAACTCTAGTCTAGGCTACTGGCGACATTCTCAAACAGAGCTAAGAGAACAGAAGTCCAAGGACAAAATAATACGCCCAGTTTTCACCTATTCTCCCCGGAATACCAAAGTCAAAAAATGTCATTGAAGATTTGGAAGCAAACTTCTGGCGAAAGATGGAAAACTAAAAGTATTACCGTAATTGGAACTCCTTTTCCCTCATTGATATCCTTCATTCTGGAAGGAAACTCCTCAATCAGTTTAGTCAGTCCTTCAATGGTGATGGGCAGCTTGTTCGGGAGGCCGGTGGAATAGTAATCAACTTCAAGGTCCGAGCCGGACTCGCATTCAGTGGTTAACTTGTTCAATTCAGCTTTCAGTCCCACGCTCATTGCTTGAAGAGTAAGCTCTCCTTCAGCCCTACCTTTAATATCCTGCCTTTAAAAAAATTGACAGAAATGTAACCAATAGTCAACCTTCTTTACAGTATTAACACTTAAACACATATACATGGCCAGGCTATCTCAGAGACGCTTAATAAAATCACTTTTGGTCAAAAACCATTTCGCTGAACTAGCGATTTGTCAGTTTAACAGTAGTCTCCGTAGTATACCTTTTGTGCTTTTTCTACTGTAAAAGACTAACGTAATAGCTGCTTCAGCCTCTCAACCGTCAATGGGCCGCTTGGTGATAACTTTTATATGGGGACTTTCGAGCTCCACAGGATCAATGAATACGATTCGAAACGTTTCTTCAAGGTTTTGGGCTTCGCTTAAGGCGTTTTCTCAAGTTGTAGCCTGTCTTCGCGGACGGTTTTTGTGCGTGACGTGACGGGCCAAAGAATGTCCTCGTAGAGGGCTTATTCTCACATAGCCCGTGTAAATTTACAGACCTTCCGGTCGTTACTATGACAGTTCTAAGGTATGGAATTAGCGCAAGATCTACATCTACAGCTCTGTATATGCTGCAAAAATAGAAGTTGTAACTAATCAGGGGCCAATTTAATAAAATGTTCACACTTGTAACTTACAGTCTGGAACCTTGTTATTTTACGCTCCTGTACAACATAAGTCCGCTTAACATTGTTAGAAGTCTTTACCAATGAGTTTTGAACTCGTTTCTTGAACTAATCTTTGGGTTAGTTTTCCTGTAGGCTTGTCAAACTAACAACCCAGCTGGTAAACTACAAGTGTGAACGTTTTATTTAATTGACCCCAAGTTTTACTCGTGGTGATAGTCAGGGTAACAGCAGCTGCAGAGGTGGTGGTAATAGTAGTAGTAGTAGTAGTAGTAGTAGTAGTAGTAGTAGTAGTAGTAGTAGTAGTAGTAGTAGTAGTAGTAGTAGTAGTAGTAGTAGTAGTAGTAGTAGTAGTAGTAAGTAGTAGTAGTAGCAGCGGCACCAGTAGTAGTAGAAGAAGTAGCAGCAGCAGCAGCAGCAGCAGCAGCAGCAGCAGCAGTAGTAGTAGTAGTAGTAGTAGTAGTAGTAGTAGTAGTAGTAGTAGTAGTAGTAGTAGTAGTAGTAGTAGTAGTAGTAGTAGTAGTAGTAGTAGTAAGTAGTAGTAGTAGCAGCGGCACCAGTAGTAGTAGAAGAAGTAGCAGCAGCAGCAGCAGCAGCAACAGCAGCAGCAGCAGCAGCAGCAGCAGCAGCAGTAGTAGTAGTAGTAGTAGTAGTAGTAGTAGTAGTAGTAGTAGTGGTAGTAGTAGTAGTAGTTGTAGCGGTTGTTTTTGTAGGTGTTATGGAAGTGGTTATACAGTTTAGTTGTAGTAGTACTAACAACAGCAGCAACGACCCAGTTGTGAGTTTACGTACTTCGTTTCATTCGAGGAGGACTTGAATTTTAGTTTTGCCACCAGTTCTGCTCCATATGTTACACTTCGCACATAGTGGGTTCCAGCTCCATGCTCAAGCTTCAGTGGTTCCACTTTTCCATCTATTGTTTCAGTCACCTAAGGGATCAAGGAGTGGAATTCTACTTGAGGGTCTCCTGGCCCTATTATAATATCGAGATGGCTGACAACCTTATTGATCGTGACCAGATTTTTGGCACATTTTTTGCTCAATGAGCCTCCAAGACCTTCCTCTTCGGACATTCCAAGCAACGGTTAGCGACCGCTGAAAAAGTAGAAAGCTTTCGCCGGCTTTATGTCTACACTATACCGGAAAGCTCTTGTTTACTGGTACCAACATTGTTCGTGGGGAATTGAACATTGAACAGGGGGTAGGGGAAATGACAAAAAAATTGCTTCAACAAAAGTATACGTAACTAATAAATATTGCTTTACCAAAGTTGGTTTTAACCTTCCCAACAGAGATATTATTCCCAACAGAAGTATTATTTTCTACCCAAGGAACAGGGTACGTATGCTACCAATTTCAAAACTTACAAACACCTTACCGTAGTACATTTCATCACCGCTAGCAGGGTTGTTGTTCCTTCTTTCTTCTTAGTTTCGTTTATGTACTGCCCGGCGCCTTCCACTTTGAGTAGGTTGGCCTTGATTTTTAGAGAGAGTTCTCCAGACACGTCAAATAGATCATTGACATCTTTGCTGTTTTTAACAACCGTGTACTTGAAAGAGAACTTGTTGACATTGATCGTCTTGGTTGGTATGCCAGATGGGAACAGATCGCTGGCAGCTGTTGATCTTTCGGCGTCGAATGTCCGTCCTATGCACAAGGTAGGCGAAGTGTAGGCGGGAATATTCATTTTACTAAGAAAGGAAAATAGCGATAGTGATATTTGACAACATTTTGAAAGATTACAAATGCTAAACCTGAAATTTTTTTGCCAGGGGTACCTGTTTCCAGTTAGCAAAACATATGTAACTTCGTAACGTAATAGACCATTTCTGAGTTGCTTTGAACCTCCTTATGAAAGCGAGGCTTAGTGCAAAGTCTTTGTTATGAAAATTAGTTTTCATTCATATGCAGACAAAACTAATTTTCGTATGAAAAGTTTTGCAGCTAGCCTCGCTTTCATAGTGAGGTTCACAGCAACCCGTAAGTGGCCTATTCCTTTGGTTATTCAATGGCGATCAAGGTAATTTTTATCTTTGGTAAAGTGTCACAGGATAAAATGACAAAACACGGTTTTTGTAGTTTTAAAGGGAAATCGCTGTTCAATCAGTCAATCAATCAATCAATCAATCAATCAATCAATCAATCAATCAATCAATCAATCAATCATTTATTTGCCCATTTCAAAGTAATCACACGAGGTGTCATAGATTAACTTATTCTTGGGTAGGAGCTCTCAGCCAACCTTTTGGGGTTTTACAAGGAGCCCTGATCAAGCTTTCAGTTGCAAAGCTTTGCAATTATACATGGCTGTGGTCTATGGTATGATATTGTTAATTATCATCTTTAGGATGAATATATGTAGTATAATAAATGTTTTTTAATTATATTTATTCAATGTTAATGATTGAGGTTTTGAGATTTCAGGTAAGACAACCTTAATTAAAGATCAAGGTAACTCCTTCAGTATTTATAAAACTGATATCACTAGAGACCTAACCAATTAAATAAAAAATAAATAGAGTAAGTTAAGGTAAAATAACATGATATAGCAAGAAACACAATTGCTATATAAAAACACTATTAATCACGGTTATATAATAAAATGCTTTTTTTGCACATTCCAATTTTATGAACGGCAGTCTGAGGTGGCCACTTTGCCTTGCCCTTCTATTTAAAACATCTCTATTAGATTTAAAATGATCCGTTAAAAATTGCGGGCAGCGATGTTGTGCTGTATTTATGAACATCCTTATGCAATCGAAGTAATCGTTCAAGGAGGATGGCAACATACTATTATCAGAATCGATGTGGGGGAGAAAAAAAGCAACAACAGCAACAACAAGACTTTATGACCCCAATTAAAAAGTTATTAATACATTTAGTTCATTTTGAAATGTTAAGGGCTTACCAGCTCCCTGAAATATCTAAGAAGCTAAAAATGTCAGGGAGCTGGTTTAAATAATGTAATGAGAATCGCTTAGCGTCCCGTTTCTAGCAAAAACATCCCCGAATAGCGACATTTTAGCGACCTCGTTAGAATGGGCACCTCGTTATCATGGAGCTGAGGTCGCGGAGGAGATAAATTACTGAAAATGGTCATGTTGACCCTTCATGGTATTTGTTATGAAGGCAATTTACGTCTGTAATATAGCAAATCCGTTTCACGCACATGACTTGACACATCGGTACATAATTTGTTGTTATAAACAAACATTATGGCCAGACTTAAAGGGAGGATTTCACGCTTTGGCGCATCATGCATGAATCAAATCCCATTCGCGTGTTCTTCAGTAATCACATACTATAATTAGTGCAAGCAAAATGACGGATGACCAAAACTCAACCGTCAGTGGATTACACTGTCGATATTGAATTTACTGTTGACCCGAGGGAATTATTCCGTGGTTGATGGTTGTACAGGTATTTGCATGCGAATTATTGCAATCACTTGAAAAAATCATCAACCGCGAAATTTTCACCAGCAAATTTGTCACTCAAGTTATCTGGTCGCTTCCGAATGGTTCATAAACAATTTATTAAATTAAATGGTTTGTTCGTCATCGCGGGCAAGGGTGAAAAAGTATTTTGATTTATGCACATGCGTCAAACCGTGAAACCCTCACACGACAAACCGTGAAAGTGGTTCAAAGTTCTTTTAACTCACTATCAAAACAAACAGACCACAACAAAAGGCTTTTGTTCACTCTATTAGAGCCTATGCAAAAAATGGCTGAAAGTTTAACATTCTTTGGTTTGCATACAAATTAGGCGGTTTACGCCTACCAACTTCGTTTTTGAGTTCAAAAATCAAATCGTTATTTCACCCAAAACGAGGGTAGTAAGGCTAATTTGAATGCAGATAAAAGAATATTAAAATGTAAGGCATTTTTGCATAGGTCTGTAAACATAATTTCCAACCACGAAACATTGGATGTCGTGTAAAGTCAGTCAGTAGCCCCAACATTCACGTTCGGTGACTGAATGAAATGAAACTCGGAACGAACGCGACTTGGAAACCGTCATTTGAGAAATAGACAACAAACAATGCGCGGAATGCAAATGAAATTCTTGGAAAAAACGGAAGGCCAAACAACTGAAATTCTAAGGAAAGTATCATCAATTGGAATATTCTTAAATTAGCATGCTTTTAAGTAATGTTTCGGGACAATTACTTACTTGTGGAAGCCCGGGCTTGTGTCAAGTTACAAAGTGCAATCGTAAGAACCTGCTAATACATGGAGGGCACCTAGCTATAAGATAGCCCGCCTTTACTTGTGAAATTTCTGGCCCGCCTACAAGGGCTTTGTCAGAGCTATCGAAGTGTGCCATTGCGCTGGAAAAGGAACTAGCAGTAAATAAATGCTCCAAAATCGGCTGTTAGCAAAAGGCGTAACGGCGTAACAGTGCAACGAGAATCGGAGTAACAGGATTTTCGCATTTTAGGCTTTTTATTGTTTACTTATTTTTCTTGCCGTAAATGTAATTTTTTTCTAATTTAATTTTCCGCGTTTAGAATGAAAACAAGACTGCAAGATAGCCAACTAGCGATTTGCTGTTTAAGAACAGATTATACTTTTCATGAGGAGGAAATTCAAAGTATCTGTTTTTACTCAGTTTGTAGATTTATTTGTTTATCGCACTGGTGTTTGACTTCCCATAAAAATTAACTCTGTAACACAAACATCAGTCTGTTTTCAAGAAAACTTGAATAGTCATGTCACAGATTCGAACAGCTCAAAATTAAAGTTGCATATTCATTGGTTATTGAAAGTGCAATCAAGGTCATCTGACCTCAGAACAAGCTATTTGATGTCTAAATTATACAAATTTACCAGACAACTTTCTGACACCCTTCGTGCTCGAAACAAATCACCTGTCGTCAACAACTTTTGCCAGAAATAAGACCTTCAACGAAACCTCGGAAAAGCGTTTCCCCGAAAAATTAACATTCTAACGAACAGATATAACAAATTAAGAGAAAACACAGTTTAGGATAAAAACACTGACACGTAAAGACATCGTCGCCGGATGACCGGATGACCGGATGACCGGATGACCGGATGACCGGATGACAGGATGACTGTTTACATGTTCACACGCAGAAATGATAACCCGCCTGTAAGGGATGCTCGACAAATACTACAACTGTCTTTAAAAATACATCACACCCTCAAACTCCGTTGAAGAAAACCATTCCAAAAGAAATTTGCGTTAAGTTGCTAGACCAATTGGATTCTTCTCAGCTACATTCATCCAAAGTCTCTTGGCATGGGTACATCAATCAAACTGACAAAGAATAACAATAACTTTGCGTGAAAGCTATGTTGGTCAAAGAACACGATAGCAGTCGCTGTAGAAGCGAAAACGGATTTCTTTTGTTTTGGGTCGGTTTTCCGTATCGAAGTTCTTATATACATAATATCATTTTAATATCATTTTGTTTGCTTTTTCCCTACTTGAACGAGGCTAAAGGGGCTAATTTGAATGCTGACAAAAGAACGTTAAAATGTCAGCCATTTTTGCATAGGGTCTTTTGAAAATATTACTCACTACCACGGAACATAGGTTGCCGTGTACAGCTAGTTGAAATACTCTCAGAAAGAACGCATCTTGGATCATGGAAGCTATCATATGAGAATAGACAACCAAACAATGCACGGAATACAAATGGCATTCTTAGAAACAATGGAAGGCCAAACAATGTAAAATTCTCGGGAATGAAGCCTCATTTGGAATATTCTGAAATTAGCTTTCTCTGCAGTAATGTTTGGGGGACAATACTTTCTCGTCGAAACCAAGTCTAACGTCAATTTAACAAGTGCAATCGATCACGGTGATAGGCTAGAGGCCTGTAATTACGTGGAGCGCGCCAAGCTAAATCAAAGCCCGCGGATATAAATTGTAAATTCCGACCACGAAAACAATAAATACATTAAAAATATGTTTTATATGCACACTATTAGCTATCAGCAGATCCTTATAAAAAGGTTTTTCTTCCATTCAAGAGGAATTTAAAAAAAGTGAAATGACTAAACAAAGAGTGTTTTAGACAAAATAATAAAAAAATTGCCGTTTACACGTCAGTTCACTCACTACGCCGTTGACCGTTACGCGTTTTACTAACAACCCCCAAATCTGACTTTTCCTCGATAATGAAAGTCATCTGACCTCAGAACGATTTATTTTAATATTTAAATCATACAAATTTAACGGACAGCGTCCTCTACATTTTCTGACAGCCTTCGAGATCGAAACAAATAACTTGTTGTCAACAACTATTACCAGAATTAAAACCTTCAACGAAACCTCGGAAAAGTGTTTGGCCGAAAAAGAAACATTGTAATGAACAGATATAACAAATTAGTAAAGTATGGCATCCTTTCCATGGTTTTGGACATAATATACATTTTAACAACGATTGGTTAACGTTTACATAAAAACACTGACGTGTAAAAGCATTCCGGGTGACTCTCGATTGACTGTTGATACGCGAAAATGATAGCTTAACCAATACTACAAAGTCTTGATAGGTCACAGCCTCAAACTCCGTAAAAAGAAAACAATTTTAAAAGAAATTTGTGACTACAATCAGCGTTTAGCTTTCTCAGCTACATTCATCCAAAGTCTCTTGGCATGGGTACATCAATCAAACTGACAAAGAGTAACAACAACTTAGCGTGAAAGCTATGTTGGTCAAAGAACACGATAGCAGTCGCTGTAGAAGCGAAAACGGATTTCTTTTGTTTTGGGTCGGTTTTCCGTATCGAAATTCTAATATACATAATAACTTGAAGAGAGCAGTCGAGGGAACTGAGAAATGAAGTATGTAACGCTTCCAATTCATGACAAAATCCTAATTGGCCAATTTTTGGCACATGTCAGTTATTTGTTGTCGTCAATGTTAAAGTGGTTTCTTCGGAACTCTACAGCCGCACCTATCGCTTGTAGGAATATCATAGCAATAAATGGCAGGAATCAAACGTTTCTCCCACAATGAGTTATCGAGTTGAATTTGTTGCTCCATGATTGAAAAAAAAGTTCCACCGACAGGAAAGGAAATGCATTCTTCAGTGGAGGCATTTGTGCTTGGCCGATAGTTCACTAAAGTTAATGCATGGCTTCCATATTTAATTTGTCCATTCTAAAGAAGAAAATTAGCTGCATCCGTTTCGCATTGCTAGTTTTGATAAATAAGCTCTCGTACTGATGGAAATTAAATATTCACCAAACAAACTGAAGTCAAAATTTAAACCTGTCATTTATTTTCTGAGAAAAAGGAAAATGCCTTAAAGCAAAAGTGAAATTCCCGGAATAATTGAAAATGAGAACACTCAATTAACCTCTGTGATGAGGAACTTAATATTCTAGGAGAAAGTTAAGTTAAAGTTTCCTTTCGGAATGTCGCTATCACTGCATTCGCTGATTCTGGTAAAAATTGCTTGAAAATTTCTGAGGCTAGCCACCTCTCTGACAAAGTAGAGTCTCATTAATTTGCCATAACTCAAAACCGCTAGGTGCAAGCGAGCGAGGCTACAGTACAGAGTATATAATGTATAAAATACTAAGTCAACCATCACTGACTTCTCGCATTTAAATGCCGGCTTCATATTTTCATTTGAGATACAACGAGGCCCTAGCTTCAATAACTGAGCTATTAACGTCATATGAAACGCTCTGCCAATTCCGATAAAATATCAACTTACATTTTAAACAACTGAAGTAACAATCATAAAAGAACTCTACAAACTTTTCATAGGATTGTATTCATTGGTCAATATCCTCAAAGCCGTTCAAAGAATGACAATGCCCTATACGTGTTAGAGTTTCCTGGATAAATTGATTTGGGGTTTAACTACTCACCTTACTGATACAAACGCGTGAAAAAGTCAAATCGTAGTCGCTTCAATCAAGTGATCGTAGACAGCTTCGTTTCACTTCTCCGCTTCAACTTGGGAAGGGCAGATCCCAAAAGGAATTGATTGGGAGGTGCTTAACGTCTTCTATGGAAAACGAAAACCTCATTGGATAATGTTTGGAACACGTCAGTTGTTAGCTGTCAAAATTTTTAATATTTGTAAAGAGCTTTTTGGTCGCGCTTCATCGCAACTCATTAATGAATATTAAAGAGCAAGGCCGTGTTAGAGCATCCTGAGAAATCATAGACTATTAGCGCAATGTGAACTTGTTGGTTTACTGGATTGGCTCACTGAAAGGTAAGGAAATGTATTTCAGAGAAAGTACTTACAGCTAAGCTTTAAAGCTTGCCGATGTCTGACATTTCCTACGTCGGTTCTGTTGCTAGTAGAGATTTGTTCTGCCAGAAAACGGTGTAACTTTGAGCCGAAATAAATTCTTTCAATTCGTGAGACCGTTCCTTTGAACTCTTTTGATATGTCAGGAATTAGTCCAGGAGAACTATCCAAATCAAGGGTTCCGTTTCAATACTAAGCGTGAATCACTCAACCTTCTAGTTTGGTCACTGCATGGAGTAAAAGTGAAAGTCACGCTCCAGTTATGTTTTATGCAGATATTTAACCGAGCTGGATACACTAGTTTAAGACACGGTAGCAGGATTCTAACAGACAAATCACTTGCATGAGGTAGGAAAGATTTAACAGTTGTCTTAAATGTCCTTTGTTGGTGGTTTGAAAGCTTCAAATACCCGGAAAGTGTGAGGGAGTGTTTAATCACAGGCGCTTTTAAAAATCATGATTGAGGAGTAAACTAACGTGCTCACGAACTTAATCGATAGATGTTTTCCCTAGCTACCTCCGGACGAACTCTGCGGAGAAATCACTCTATTTCTAAGTTTGACATTTTTCTCTGTCAACTGTCCATCACTGTCCATCTACGTCATTTCCTGTTTCATCTGAAATTCTAGTGATGTAGGCTATTGTTTCAAATGGTATTTGTACCGGATGGTAATTGACTGTAATACAGTAAATCCATTTCACATATATTCGTTCTTGAGTTCAAAAATCAACAGAATATCCCACCTTGAACGAGGCTAGTAGGGCTAATTTGACTGCTGACAAACGAACATTAAAATGTCAGCTGTTTTTGGATAGGATCTTTTAAAAGTATTCACTCACTGCCACGAAACATCGGTTGCCGTGTACAGCTAGTTGAAACACTCTCGGGACGAACGAACCTTGGATCATGGAAACTATCGATATGAGAAAAGACAACAAACAATGCACGGAATGTAAATGGTATTCTTGGAAACAATAAAAGGCCATACAACGTAAAATTTTCAGGGAAGAATCACCATTTGGAATGTTTTAAAATAAACATTCTCTGTCAATGCCAAGTCTTAAAGACTGAGGACATGTTATTTCATGGAGGGGGCCAAGTTCCAACAAAGCCTGCGGATGTAATTTGTTAATTCCAACCTCGAAAACAATAAATAAATTTAAAAAAATTATTTTTTTTAAGCACATTATTTGCGATCGAAAAATCATTTTAGGAAGGTTTTTATTCCATTCAGGAGGAAAGCCAAAAGTGAAATGACCAAACAAAGAGAGTTTTAAACAAAACTAAACATTCCCTCGTTTATACGCCGATTCTCATTACGCCGTTACGCGTTTTACTAACAGGCCCCAAAGGCATATTTTCTCTATACAATCAAGGTCATCGATTTATTTTAATATCTTAATTATACAATTTTAACGAACAATGTTCTCTACATTTCCTGACAGCCTTCGAGCTCGAAACAAATCACCTGTTGTCAACAACTTTTGTCAGAATTAAAACAGCTTTAACCCGTTGTAGAAAACAATTTTTAAAATAAAAGGCATTTTTGCATAGGTCTGTAAACATAATTTCCAACCACGAAACATTGTACAGTCAGTCAGTGGCCCCAACATTCACGTTCGGTGACTGAATGAAATGAAACTCGGAACGAACGCGACTTGGAAACCGTCATTTGAGAAAAAGAAGGCCAAACAACTGAAATTCTAAGGAAAGAATCATAAATTGGAATATCCTTCAATTAACATGCTCTGAAGTAATGTTTCGGGACAATTACTTACTTGTCGAAGCCCGGGCTGGTATCAAATTACAAAGTGCAATCGTAAGGCCTTCAACGAAACCTCGGAAAAATTATACAAACTGAATTTAACGACAACGCTCTGTCCATTTCCTGACAGCCTTCGAGCTCAAAACAAGTCACCTCTTGTCAACAACTTTTGCCAGAATTAAAACCTTCAACGAAACCTCGGAAAATTGTTTTTCCGAAAAATTAACATTCTAATGAACACATATAACAAATTAGTAAAGAATGGGATCCTTTCCATGGTTTTGAACGTGATACATTTTAACAACGATTGGTTTACGTTTAACATAAAAACACTGACGCGTAAAAACATCCCGGATGACTCTCGCTTGACTGTTTACACGCGAAAATGATAGCTTAACCAATGCTACAAAGTCTTAATAGGTCACAGCTTCAACCTTCGTTGAAGAAAACCATCTCAAAAGAAATTTGTGACTGCAAACAGCGTTAAGTTGCTAGGCCAATTGGATTCTTCTCAGGTGCATTCATCCATAGTCTCCTGGATACCTCAATCAAACTGACCAAGAGTAACAATTACTTAGCGTGAAAGCTATGTTGATCAAAGAACACGATAGCAGTCGCTGTCGCAGCGAAAACAGATTTCTTTTGTTTTGGGTCGGTTTTCCGTATCGAAGTTCTAATATACAAAATAATTTGAAAAGAGCAGTCAAAGGAACTGAGAAATGAAGTATGTCACGTTTCCCATTCATGACAAAATTCTAATTGGCCAATTTTTGGCAGATGTCAGTTATTTATTGTCAATGCAAAAGTGGCTTCTTTGGAACTTTGCAACCGCACCTATCTATTCTACATAGCAGTTAAAATAGTAGGTCTCAAAAATTATTCGTGCAATGAGTTACACACTGAATTTGTTACTCCTGGATTGCTCCACCGAAAGGAAAAAAATCCATTCTTCAGTGGAGGCATTTGTGCTTGGTATAGTTCACTAAAGTTAAATAAATGCATGTCTTCCTCATGATATCTAATTTGTCCATTCTAAAGAATGAAATTAAATATATCCGTTTCGCATTGCTAGTTTTGTAAGCACTTGTGCTGAGAGAAATCAAATATTCACCGAACAAACTGTTGTCAAAATTTGAAACTGTCAGCTTTGTTTTTGAGAAAATGGAAAATGTCTTAAGTGTTCACGTGTGTCAAAGAATGCAATCCTTTGACACAGGGAGTAACAGGTACAAAGTACGCATCAAGGCTTCCCTCGTTTATCTCGCTATCAAAACCAACATTCTAATAGACTCCATGAAAAATGGGCTACATTTTAATATTTTTTTGTTTGCTTTTTCCCTTCTTGAACGAGGCCATTAGAGCTAATTTGAATGCGGTCAAAACAACGTTAAAATGTCAGTCATTTTTGCAAAGGGTCTTTTGAAAATGTAGCTCACTACCACGAAACATCGGTTGCCGTGTACAGCTGGTTGAAATACTCTAGGAAAAAACATATCTTGCGTCATGTAAGCTATCATATGAGAAAAGACAACAAACAATGCGCGGAATACAAATGGCATTCTTGGAAACAATGGAAGGCCACTCAAAGAAAAATTCTCGGGAAGGAAGCATCGTTTAGAATATTCTAAAACTAGCATTCTCTGGAGTAATGTTTGGGGACAAAACTTTGTTATAGAAGCCAAGTCTTATGTCAATTTTAAGAAGTGCAATCAGTTTACGGTGGTAGGCTAAGGGCCTGTAATTACATGGAGGGCGCCAAGCTAAAACAAAGCCCGCGGCTATAAATTGTAAATTCCGACCACGGAAACAATAAATATATTTAAAAAATATGTTTTATATGCACACTATTTGCTATCAACAGATCCTCGTAAGAAGATTTTTTTTCCATTCAGGAGGAATGTGAAAAGTGAAATGACTAAACAAAGAGTGTTTTAGACAAAAAAAACTGACCTTTACACGACAATTCTCTCCTTATGCCGTTAAATTTGACGACCGTTACGCGTTTAACTAACAACCCTCAAATCCTACTTTTCCTTGATAATCAAAGACATCTGACTTCATGACAACTTATTTTAATGTCTAAATTATACAAAATGAATTTAACGACAACGTTCTCTACATTTCCTGACTGCCTTCGAGCTCGAAACAAATCACCTCTTGTCAACAACTTTTGCCAGAATTAAAACCTTCAATGAAACCTTGGAAAATCGTTTTTCCGAAAAATTAACATTCTTTCGAACTTTATATATTTTGACAACGTTTAGTTTACGTTTAAAATAAAAACACTGACGCGTCAAAACATCGCCCAGGTAGCCAATAGACCCTAGCTTCACTGTTTACACGCAGAAATGATAGCCCGCCTGTGAGAAGTGCTTAACCAATATTACAAAGCCCAAATAGATCACAGCTTTAACCTCCGTTGTAGAAAACAATTTTTAAAATAAATGTGTAACCGCAATCAGCTTAAGTTATTAGGCCAATTTGATTTTTCTCTTCTATAGACATCCAAAGTCTCCTGGGTACCTCAATCAAACTGACCAAGAGTAACAACTGCTTAGCGTGAAAGCTATGTTGAACGACAACAACACACAAAAAAAAAAACACGATAGCAATCGCTGTAGCAGCGAAAACAGATTTCTTTTGTTTTTGGTCGGTTTTCCGTATCGAAGTTCTAATATACATAATAACTTTCAATAGAAAGTGATCAGTCAAAGGAACTGAGAAGTGAAGTATGTCACGTTTCCAATTCATGACAAAATCCTAATTGGCCAATTTTTGGCACATGTCAGTTAGTTATTGTCAATGCAAAAGTGGCTTCTTTGGAACTTTGCAACCGCAACTATCTATTCTACATAGCAGTTAAAATAGTAGGTCTTAAACACTATTCTGGCAATGAGTTACAAACTGAATTTGTTACTGCTGGATAATGTTCCACTGAAATGAAGGGAAATGCATTCTTGGAGGTATATGCGCCTTGGTATAGTTCACTAAGTTAATGCATGGCAAGAATAAAATTATCTGCATCCGTTTCGCATCGCTAAGCGCTTAAGTGCTGAGGGAAATTAAATATCAGTTCAGTTCACCGAACAAACTGAAGTAAAAAATCAACCTCTCATCTGTTTTCTGAGAAAACGCGGGAAAATTTCTTAAGTAGCATAAATGAAATTACTTGTAAAAACGGAAACTGAGAACATTTATTTCACCGCTGTGATAAGGAAGTTAAGATTCTGGGAAAAGGTAAACTTAAAGTTTCCTTCTGAATGTCGCTGTCACGCGTTCGTTGAATTCCGGTCAACATATTAGTTGAATGAATGAATGTCGTAATTAATTCTCGGACTTGAATAGTAATTATGGTACATGTATTGCTGTAATCATCTTAACAATATGAAGGACATAAGAACTTTCATCTCTACCTCGACAATATTCTGATTTAAACTTAGGACAGTACTTATTCCTTTTTAGAGTTTGTATCGGATTAAAAACGCTGAAACAGTCATTGAACTCCGCAAGATCGTCATTACCCAAATTGGTCGCAGGATAGATTTGCTTTGAGTCTTGTATGAGAATAACACTTTGTCGGGTTGCTTAAAAAAAATTAACACGTTTTGTTTGGCATCGAAAGCCTTTTATTTCCATGGCCAGTGCATTTTCCCATGGAAATTCGTTTCCTCTGTGTAAAATTGTGTGGTGCGACCAGCACCACTTATTGTGGTGTGATAAAGAAATCTCGAAACTCCAATGTGTTAAGTTCAGAACTCAGCTCCTTGACTGGTTACAAAAACAAGGAGAGTGGATCACATCACGCCAATTCTCCGTAAACTTCACTGGCTGCCCGTGCGCAAGCGTTCTATTTTAAGATTTTGCTCATTACTAATAAAGTTTTAAATGGTTAACCACCCAGTTACTTGGCGGAACTTATTAATCTTCATTAACCGGTAAGGCGTCTTCGTTCTAACTCTAATCACCACCTGCGACTGCACAGACCAAAGTTCAGGACTAAGAATTATGGGGTCACGATTTTACATCTTCTGTACCAGCGCTATGGAACACTCTCCTTCTTGATGCGCGGAGCCCCCCATTTGTTAAGACTTTTAAAGTTAGGCTCAAGACGTTTTCATTTTTAAAATTATAAACTTTAGTATCTTGTCATTCTATATATGTCATTAATTTATTTTATCTACTTTTATCAAATTTGCTTTTATTGATATTACATTTCTTAAATTGTTGTACATTGTAAGAGCATTGAGATTTTTACGTAATCCGCCAGAAGTAAATTATTATTATTATTATTATTATTAATTATTATTGACAGTCTTTGATCTCAGTTGACATGAAATTGTGTCAGTGGTACATCTAAATTTTTTCTTGCTCAGCTTCCGGGGAGTGCTCCCTTTTTTGGACCAAAACTGATAACCTTTTTAGTAAAAAAAAAGCAAAATTCCAACAACTTCTGTCACTTCTCACAACACTTAGAATTTGATGCAAGGCTAAACGCTATCCTTCGCTGTCAAGTCTCGGCGTCTTCGTTATACTATTTCCGCATAATTTTTCAAGTAGTAAAAATTTTCGCAGCTTGTAAAAGTAAAGATATTATAGTATAAGGAAGCCTTGTACTTGTCAACCAATGGTATAATTTAACCTTGCATCACATTTGAAGTGTTACCCAGAAGTTACCAAAGCAACTCAACCCGATGTAAGTCGAAAAATGCTCTTTTAAACAGGCGTAATATGTAATAGTATAATAGTCTAGTGATGAGTTATGAGAAGTAACCGAAGTTGTCAACCACTCAGGGAGGCCCTGAAAACTGAGTAAGAAAGCATTCAGGTCTTAAAAAAAGGTGTTTTTAAAGTAACTGGACAGGAAAAAGTGCAATTCGCACACTTTGTGACAGATTTTGGTTTCTGAGGATCTTAGGGAGACAGACCCTTAATTCTTGAAGACCACGTATTGGCATTGTACGGATATAATTACTGGATATAGTTGGACTACTCCAGTGCAATAATGGGAGACATTATATAGCACCAGAAATGTGTCACTAATCACAAACTATTTTTTTTTTACAGATATGGAAATCCCTGCATATATATCGCCATCACTTTGCATTGGTCGAACATTTGACGCCGAGAGGGGTCGAGTCGGCAGCGATATTTTTCCTTCCAGTGTTCCGACCAAGGCAGTAGATTTCAATAAGTATACTTTCAAATACAAAGTTATAAAAACGAATAACGATGTCAGAGATCTGCTGGATGTGTCTCGTGAATTGTCACTCTTAGTGAAAGCTAATGTCATCACAGTATCAGGCACAGGACAGTACATAAATGAAAGAAGAGTTCTGGAAGGAAATACAGAGGTTCTAGCTGTAATAAAATGTGGCACGGTAAGTACGATGAAGGAGCTTTTGAAACTGTCTGTAGCCATTGTACACTCTCTTAGGGTAGACAAACAAGGAAAGAGCCACAAGAAATAATGCCTTGGTGATTATCAATTGCGGCCTGCCTTGTCCACTCAGTAAAAGAATTCACCCACCAAATAAAAACGTCGAAACCATCTTTTGCAGCATTGTAAACAGTACCACAGAAATGTATTAAAAATTTGCCCTGGTAAAACAAACTAGTAAAAGCCATTTTATAAAATAAGGAAGTAATATAGCCTAATTAAAAGATTTCATGTGCAGAATTAAAATTCAGTAAAAGGACGTCCCAAAATCATGCACGTGTTTTCGCACAAATTAAGAAAATGAATTGGTCGGAGGCAAATCCTTTCTCATTGATATATATCAAGCGTCTAAATTTTGCCCGAAAGGGGTTCAATTTCACTATTTTGAAAGTTTCCACCAGTGGATACGTGATGTAGTTTGTAGAGTATTACAATAACGCGATGCCAGTCAAAGGTTGCTTTGAATCGCAATGAAACCTCGATTTTTTAATCCTTACAACTGAAACACCAGTCTGATTTCTGATGTAAATGATTGACCAATTTATCAAAAACATTTTTATTTTAATCCTAGGTGCACGAGACAGTGGACGAGCTGGTTAAACCTAATGAGGACATTATAGGCAGCCAACTGGTTAATATGGGCACCCATTTCACTACAGGGGTGACGTATGGAGCCGAGATTGTCGCAAGCTTCCAATTTAAACCATCCACTACATCGAGCAAGTACGTACGATCAGAAATATGTGCGTAATATATTATGGTACCGACCAGTTGAGATAATAAGCTATAGCTCATGATACAGCGATAATTAAACGACCAAACTTGAATGTCTTACCAGCCTTATAAATATATAAAATTTAAACTATGTACATCAGTAGTCAATTCACATTTATCAATAAAAAGGTTCATGTTGAAGGCAACTATCTCAGTAGCTTGTACTTATCATTTCTTGTTTTCAACTTTAAAATCATTGTAAAATTACGTGTTCTTCTTTAAGCATTAGATAATTACTGTGAAAGACTTAATTAAGCATTAGACAATTATTGGGAAATACCTAATGTTTAAATTACTATGTAAAACTTAGTCTTAATAGTTTGTACTTGTCATTTTCTTGTGTTTGTCTTGCTCCGCCTCGACTAGCTGTAGCTTTTTGCGGGCCAGTGAGGCACTACTCATGTTTTTTTTTTTTTTTTTTCAAAATAAACATTGATTGATGATTTTGTTCTGTAAACTGTTTATTGTTAACTGCTCGATGCGAAGAGTCAAAACACTGCTATTAAAATGAAACGTTGAAGTTTCCTTTCTCGGATTCTCGGCCATCTTTCTACTCCGAAGCTGACTGAATACGCTTCAATTTAAATAATTTTAAATGCCCGCATTTATATCCTATAGATTGTAACAACCGTAGGGCTAGTTGATACTTAATCCTCACAATAGAAGTTGCAAAATACCGATCACCAAAAAGACAAAGAGACAAGGGAACTTGTACTTGAGTGATTCGGTACTATTGTGTAATTGTGTAACGGCCACGACTACCATTTATTTTCTCATGTATCGTTTAGGCAGGGTGTGAAAGGAAGCGCTGAAGGCCAGCTAAATTTCCAAGGACACAATACAGCTCTGAAGGTTCAGTTGGAGAAGCTCTTCACTGCGTTAGCTGATTTACCGGATCTTTCTGTCCGATATTACGACGCAACCTTTACAGGCAACCATCCGACAAGCATCCAAGACACGAAAAGGTTGATTGAAGAGTTCCCTTTGAGACTTAAGGGTATCAACAATGGCCAAGGGATTCCAATACGGGTAAAGCACAAGAGACTGTCTCTTTCTAATAAATCAGAATATTTTTATGATCAATTATGGCGATGTAACAGACATCGCAACGGATAAGTGAGACGCAAACCAGTTATAACGTCAATGTTGTCCAAATGATTACGCCAAAAATATTTATTCCTCCGTATGGGTTTAAAGATCATTGAGTTTTTGCGAACTCTAGTTTGTCTGCTTCAATCCATTCCGTTTGAAAACTGTGGTTAGCAGTTAGCAATAAAGGAAAACTTTTACCTTGTTCAAGGCAGTGCCTCCCAACACATAGGCATTGTCGGGCAATTTGTAACTATGCAGGAAAAGGATATCTTAGTAAGGGCTATAAGAATTAAAAAATTGTGGTTTTTGGATTCTATCAATATTTTTTAAAACCATACTCAAAAGACGCGCAATTTACTGGGCACCCGTTTCTCCGACCATCCCGAGATGCATAGAACGTATGCACATTAGAATGAAGCTTCTACATTTTCCCATTCCTTTTGCATAACTTACCTATTTTCGTTTTTCACTTTTTAAACAGTTTGATCTACAAATAATTCCGGAAATTGCTTCAGGAACAGGCTTAAACACAATGCTTTTGGATGACCTTGAAAGTCGCCTGGATGACCTCCTGATCTGCCAATCTCTCGTGAAGGAATATGCTGAGCACCAAGACACCTTAACTGATGACATCTCCAGTTTCAGCTCCCAAGTTAACAAGGTCTTTCGGAAATTTCGAGCGGCAGCTGCTGGTATGAAAAGCAGTGAAGGAGACAGACACATCGGATCCTGTTTGGAAGCCTATGAGAAGGCGCTTGGTGGATCAAATGATGTTGGAAAATTCTACCGGCAATGGAAAAGAATTTCTACTATCAATGTAAGTTGGAAAATCTTTTTAAAAATTTAACTGTTGGGACCAATAGTTATAACTACCAATTTTGAGTCACTTGCATATGGATTGCTACGTTTCGTGGTGATGATACCTAAATTAGCAAATGTAAGATGTTAGTAATTTTGCGAAAGCGATCCAACAACAACCTTCATTAATGAGATCGAATATTGACTACGTTCAATGTAAAATCTAAAGGTTAAATATTAATCATCTCGTCGTTAAATGTGATTGAAGTGGAATTTTCAGTCTGTCAACTTTATTGAATACATCCCTAATGCAAGTATCAAGAAGCCCTACCATAAACGTGATGGCTGTTCTTTCTCTACAGACCAGTACTAGTACCCCAAAGCCAACTGCGACTGTGGAGGTAAGTAGTAATTTAGACCAAAAAATAGTTCTCCTGAATAATTCCTTGCGGCAAAAACAGTGCAATTTCTTATTACACGGCCGAGCTTTGAGGAGAATTTGTCCAGCGGCTATTGTGACGTCTACCTGGGAACAGAAGATCTTTCGCATTCACACACGTTAAATGATTTTGGTAGTTTGGGAAAGCCTACATAACTCTTACCAAGATTTCTAACGCTTAGTCATCAGGCTTTTTAGTTCGACCAGTTTAGCTTCTTTGATAACACTTATAAAAAAGGTCCGATCGATGGTCCAAACAAAACATGACAAATAAAAAGAATGACTGAGACGCTATCGTTCTCGGTTGATGGGTAGACTTCATCAAGCCCGCTCGAACCAGGCTCCCTGCACTCGAACGGGTAAGACTTTAGCCACCGAATCCCAATCCAAAATTTTTACAATAACAAACCGATCCATTGAGCTGAAAAAATTTGGGGGGCCAGATGCAGTTTAAGTACTGGTAGGAAACCATTTGAAGCTCAATTATGGTCGGCCGATTTGGATCAGCCGAGCGGTTTTTAACGACTGTTTAGCTCCCTACTGAAGACCAACTCTAGGTAAATCACCGATCGTCACATGAGCCGAAACTAATGCATGAACTACGCTAATGTATTTCTAAATATAACAGTAGGGATTAATCGTTGGCTGCATGAAAACTACAGTGTACCTGGATCAATTTGATTTCTAGAAATGGAAAGAGCATTTTCAATTAGCAAGACACACCAACAAACTGTGAGCAAGAGATTTTTATCATTATGTTGAAAGTTATGTTGAAAATTAGAAAATTTACTAGGATGCGTATGGGTGAACAAATAAAATTAACTGAGGAAACCTTAGTAGAGATTTGACTAATGAACGTGCAAGCTGTATTTTACTGAAAATTTAACAAAGTACATTTCAATTTTAATTTTTTTTAAATAATTTTCTTGCACTCTTGTAATCCTCAAGAAGCAAATCACGGAGGCCGTAATGG
Organism: Pavona decussata; assembly: GCF_977016875.1. Taxonomy (NCBI): domain Eukaryota; kingdom Metazoa; phylum Cnidaria; class Anthozoa; order Scleractinia; family Agariciidae; genus Pavona; species Pavona decussata. The sequence continues at coordinate 1,705,308 of NW_028145718.1, forward strand.
GGCAATACTAAAGCCACCAAATAAGGTTATTTAAAATACCAAATAATAGGTAGCATTGGGAGAAAAGCTGCGAACATTAATAAGTCGTTATGCATTATGCAGGACTATAAAAATTTCTTATTTATTGACATCCTTTTCAATATTTCATTATCTTAGCTCCCTGAAGGAAAGCGTCTCACGGTGGTTTTGTTTGGAAAAACGGGGAACGGAAAGAGCGCCACAGGAAACACGATACTCGGGGAGAAAGTTTTTGAAGTAAGTTCAAGTGCATCCTCTGTAACAGCACAGTGTCAGTATGGCAGTAGGACGGATGGACGGCAGATTGACGTCATTGACACTCCTGGCGTGTTGGATACCGCAGCAACATCAGCCACGAAGACTTTCCACCTCACAAGATATGCTGAACATCAAAAGAACATTCTGAAAGAGAGTTTAAAGATATTTGCAATGGCACCATTCGGGTTGGACGCCATTATCCTTGTGGTCAAGTACGGTTGCAGATTCACTACGGAGGACGCTCAAGCGTTAAAGATGCTGGAAGCACTTTTGGAAGGGGACGCAAAGGGCCACATGATTCTACTCCTCACACATGGTGACCAAGCTGAATACGAAGCAGAAGAAGAGGAGATGTCAAGTGACCAGCGTGTACACCAGTGGCTGAAGACGCTTCCTTCGTGGGTTCAGTCGTTTATAGAGGAAATAGGAAACCGAGTTGTATTGATCAACAATACACACAAACCACAAAAGGACCAAGAGGCCTACGGGAAACAGCTCCTCAAGCTAATTCAGGTCAGAAAATGATAATATCAAGCCATAGCAGCAAAATAAAAAGCATAATATCATTGATGGCTAATTTCTCCTCGTCAAATTAATTTAAAAAAACTGCTATGGCAACGTTCTCGATACAATAAACAAGTAAAAATGTCACGATGGCGAGAGGAATTTGTCACCCATGATATTAAAAGGTAATCAAATGGTATACTCGCGAAATTAGAAAACAAATTCACTTGCATTTTGTCAAAAACGCGCGTGAAATTATTTCCTTTTTTCACTTGTCACCATATGAATTGTTGTCAAGCCTCACGAGTGTGAGAGTAAGTTGTCACCAATGATATTAAGAGGGTAATCAAATGCTATACTCGTGAAATTAGAAAATAATTTCACTTGTGTTTTGTCAAACTTCTAATTATTAGAATTTTGACAAGACTCAAGTGAAATTATTTCATTATTTCACTCGTCACCATCTGATTACCATTGCGATTGGAATGAGCTGATGGTATCAATAACCACAGCACTAAGTAGGAGTATTGTCAATTTGTAACAAATTTCATCAAATTGTAACATCACTAAGTAGGAGTATTGTCAATTTGTAGCAAAATGTTGGTCTGCAACAGCAACAGAAGTAGTAGTAACCTTTCAACTTTGATCAGGCAACAGTTTCTGCTTAATTACTAATGCATTGACCTTAGGTCGACCTTTTATGTAACAGCACTGCAATGACGAAGCATTTTAAATCTATAACCAAATTTGGTTTCTCGTAAGGCTTCCTTACTACTTTCTCTGTCAATTTTTTTCCTTCGCTCGTATTTTGTTTTGGTAACGTGTGTGGTGAAACAGGTTATATTTTATTTTTTTCTTCCATTTTCCTTTTTTTTTTTTTGTTTATCTAGATAAAGTGCTTCCCCGTGAAAGATAAACCATTTTGCAATGACGCACCTAAGGACAAATTCAAACAACCATATTTGGGAGGAGGGGGGTAAGAGCGAGATGCTCTTGTAATCAGTTGTAAGATCTAAGGGGAACTTCGATACAGTGATGAAGTATCAGTGTCAACATAATTACCCTTCTCACATAAAAGGCGCCAGGATTATATTCAAAATAAGGAAACATCTTGTGGTGAAGTCTTAAATTCTCTATTTGCAGGTAATCGATGACATGGGGAAAGGCAAGACTCCCTTTATAAACAGATTCACGCTAGCATCCAAAGAACTAGTGGAGGAGCGAATTTCAGGGGCCATGAAGGCCAGTGGGATAGGAGAGGAGGATGAGCGACTGGAGAGGGAGAGGGCAGAGCTCGAAATAAGAATGAAGAACATAGCTGAATTCGAAAAAAGGAAAGAAGTTGAACGTCAGTTAGCTGAGAATAAAAGGAAATCACTTGCTACACAGCAACAACGACACGCATTGGTAACCAGATCGGTTCACACCCAGGCAAAAATGTCCAAAGAAGGCTCTGGAGGTGACGTGATGTCGAGAATACTAGAAAGAGAGCAAGTTTCCGCTAGTCAACTCGGCGGCTGTTTTCCTGCATCAGCAACGTTTGCCGACAAACAAGGTCGAAAGAGAAGTATGGATTCCTTAGAGATTGGTGAAGAAGTCCAAGTTCTCAAGGGAAAGGGGATCAGTGTGGAACCTGTGCTGACTTTTATTCACCGCCAACCAGATATTTTGCAGCAGTATCTGAAAATCACGACCATGAAGAAGAAGAAGATTCTAAAGATCACTGAAGACCATCTGTTGTTTGTGGAGAAACAAGGCAAACCCTCCGCCATCCCTGCCAGGGACGTCAGCATTGGAGACACAGTCTATGTAAGAAGAGACCAAGGTGTAGTGGAGACAGATGTAGTTCAAAGCATCCGTTCTGTCTATGAGAAAGGTGTTTACGCCCCAGTGACCCTCAGTGGCACTATTCTGGTCAATGACGTGCACACCTCGTGCTACTTTGACGTGCTGTCTCATGGGTGGTCCCACAGGGCCATGGGTATCGTCCGAGCCGTGTATCACATGTCCCCTCGAATGGTGCAGTGGCTAAGCAGTATTGGGCAGGAGGATGGATTCCCAGGCTGGTGTCGGCTGGTTTATAAGGTGCTAAGAAAACTGAACTCGCTTTGAACACTGCATAGTGCGAAAACTGTTTTCGCTTCCATTTAGAAAGGCTTATATGTAGATGATGTTTTTCCCCCTTTCCTTATTCAAATAAGAATACTTTTTGAGTGATATTATCTTCTTATTCAAATTTTAGCAAAACATTTACTAAAGGATTCCAAAGTTTGCAAACATTTAACAAAAGACTGTCGTGATTTGTTGATATTATTAGCATCAGTTCCATTCAACCAAAAATGGTTGAGAGTGTTAGGCTGATTGGCCAAATCGACCGCCTAAACATCCAGTGAACAATATAACAGTGGCTAAAAGCCTTTGGTTTGTCAAACCTTAACACAAGGGAAATGAGCTCCTGTGGTATTCTTTTTCATTGTTGACATGGCTCTGTTCGCAATCAGAAAAAGAGGATATGGAGATGAAAGTTTACCCTCATACATTACATAATCCAATGGTCAACTGTCTTAAGCCATCTTTCGATCAACCAACATGAATTAGTAAATTTTTTCATTAAAATATAACCTTTAAAATCAGTCGAGTTTGACCTCGTAACAAAAGTTGCGTAAATATTTTGAAAGGTGTTCGTCGTCGTAGTTTGAAGTGAAAGCTGAGTTTAATGGTTTCTCTCACGATTGACCCCGCGATTGAGTGATATAGATGTGGATCGCGATGTTTTGACTGCTATACTGCGGTCTTCATCAGGCAATGGTGTCGACTGATTGCGTAACAGTATAAATAGCACCTTGGTTTGTGTTGATGATACGTTTTGATCCTCTCTTAGGCTATTGTTGATTGGAGAATTTCAATCCTTGTCGTTCACGCTAGAAATTGTTTTCTCGGCGGTCCGCCTTGGTACCGATCAGCTGGTACCCTCTATCCAGCCCTAAAAAATGACAATGAGATTCAAACCTCACTTTTCTTGTTTTTCTAGCCAAGAGGACTCTTGCTAGCTGAGTATTTCTGTGTCAACTCAAGGTTTAAAGCCAATAAAATTTTGTGGGTAATGAGATGGATGGTGTCTTCGATAACCCCCACCCTACCCCCAGGCAGAGGTGGGTCCTATCAGAACAGACTTATTATGACCAGTTCCCTAAGAGAGCTTATCTCAACATTGTCTCAAGTGGCCCATCTGTTCACCGTGTCAACTACCATTTCCAGAGCACGCACTTGTAATACTTGAGACTATGAAACCTTATGACATTTTTAGCCACATCCCACAAGAATTACTTTGTCATGTTTGTCACTTTAACAAGCCTGTTTCACACGTGCCACATAAATGCAAACGCAAGCGAAAAAGTAACTGCAAGTGCAACGGGAAATTTCACCATTAGGAAACAATAGCTACAGTGTGAAGGAATTAAATAACGAGGGATCAGCGTTTGTTCAGATACAAAATAGCATGAATTGAGATGAAATCGCCAGGATTGTATTCTTGGTTTTTTTGTGACCTGTCTTTGTGGGTCATGCTGCAGACGCGGACACATACTTCATTTTACCCGTTTATATATTTCGGCTTTATTTCATTTCATTTTATTCATTCATTCCCTCATTTATTTATTAAGTTATTTTTTTTTTCTTTGTAATGTACCCATCAAATTTCAACATCAATGATTTCGGCTTTGAAATTTCCTTTCTCTTCCAAAGGCCGTAAAAGATGCAGCAACTTTTTGGATTTTTTTGGCGGGAAATATAAGGGATCGACTCGCAAAAAATGGCTTTGGCTTGCACAAACATGACAAAGGAGGCTCGGAAGTAGCAATTAACAAATTTTTCCCGATGCGTGAATTCTCAGTTTAAAACAGTCTTCTTTTGGAAAGGTAATACACTGCAAATACATAGACAAATGACTTGTTTAGCATCCAAAACAACAAAAATACGCATTATGCTGGTGGTGCTTTTTTTACAGAAAAAAATATCCTCGTAATGGGAACTTATGCCAAAAATTGTGCTAATCTACCCGTCCGCCACAAAACAAATTGTCGAAAAAATGCTATTTTTAAATGTTGTTTACATACAACTAGTCTTGCTCGGTTAGTCAGATACGAACATGTTCGGGGACTGGTACTTTTTCCGCAAACAAAGTTTGTAGTACGAGAAATCTGTGCGGAATAGGGTTCCTTTGGTACATCAAATAAAAAAAAGAATGAATTAATAAATAATAACAAATAACAACTAATAATAATAATAATAATAATAATAATAGACACAACGCAGCATTGAAAGTCCTCTTCTTCGAGATGACGAGGGGTCTGAGGCTAATTGATTCAGTCCCTTCCTAGTACTCGTGTGCAGTGCCCAAACCAGTCTATGAGTCATCTGAGGCATTAGCGTTTTGGGATGTTCCAGTTTATGTGGAACACACCATCTTCAAGGCTAACAGAGTGGACGCTCGATTTGTGGACCATAAGAATAAGAAGGTGTGGGCTGTGGAGATGCCCTGTCCGTGGATGGAGTATCGGGAAAAGAAGTCCGAGGAGAAGACGGTCAAGTACGGGCCACTGCGATTCGAGCTGAACAAGCAGTACCCTCGCTATGACGTTGAACAATGTAACATCATCATTGACGTGCTGAGGGGGGGGGGGGGGGGTGGTCAAAGGATGTAGACCTGACAATGAAGAAGCTCTTTGGCAGGAGGGGTTATGACGTATTGAGAAGGATGTAGAAGGCTACCATCTCGAGTTCTCTCAACATAGTGAGAACTTTCAAAGCTACCGTCAATTGACTTTCCTTAAGGGAATAGCATAGGAGCTCAACATAGCTTTAGTATTAGAGAGCTTTAGATTGTCTATAAGATTTTTCTATTCTATCGCTAATTTTTTTTAGTCAGCAATTTCCTTTTTATAGTTCCTTCAGATCGCATAGGTTACGCTGCGCGCAATATGTGGTTCTATTTTAGCATCCATACGTTTATCAACTGCACATAACAATAATGATAATAATAATAATATAATAATAATAATAATAATAATAATAATAATAATAATAATAATAATAATAATAATTTAAGTTTCGCTTGGCTCACAGGTTACGCTACGCGCCCTGTGGTGCTTCTTATACTGTGCATACAGATAGTTTTACTTGGCATAATAACAATAATAATAATAATAATAATAATAATAATAATAATAATAACTATAATAATAATAATAAAAATAAAGAGTGGTAATGAATAAGCATGTTTGTTCAAGTCCTTCGTCTATCCCCTCTAAGTTCGGTTTACACGAAGGGACTAGTCCCGAGGGCCTTCTCTGAACTACCCATTTTCATAAAACAACAAAAACAAAACATACAGTCGACCAACATTTGGTCCCTGCCACTACGACTTCAATCAAGTTTGAATTCGGAGGACAAGTCCCTGGGATTTGTCTCTACGTGTAAACTGTTAATGGGATAAGTCCCTGCGACCAAATAAAAATTTAAACAATGGCTGATCAGCATTATAAGTTCCAGCCAAATTTTCCTGCTAGAGAGAATGCGTAGCCGACAAATCCTATTTCAAAATTTAATCGGATCTTTTACTTTTTTTTTCAGTTGACCTGGAAATTAAATCTTGTATTTGTCTGTATAAAAGGTCTTGGCCGAGTATTGGCTTTTCATTGGTTCTATATCAGCAATATACGACTCTGGAAACAAAGACTTGGTAGTATAGATGAACAATGTGGGCTTTTTATTGAGCTTATTTTCTTTCGCAATGTTTGGCGGTTAATTCAGTAAATTCGGTTTCATTGTTTAGGACCGCAAATTCTTCGTACTTCACAAAAAGAGGCCCGCAAATTGCAAAATAGGCTCGGACTTTGGCTACACCTAGAGAAGTTCGGCTAGAGGGAGGGAAGGGATATAGGATATTTTCCGCCTCAGTCGAATTTCTGGGGAAATGGGACAAAGTCATGAGGCTATCCATTAAACTGTAATTTTTACCGGGAGGAGGGGGGGGGGGGGGGGTGAGGGGGCGGGAGGGTTGGGGCCGGGGCGTCGGGAATACCAATTTAATCCTGAACTCGTCCACTTTGCCTTCATATAACAAAACATGTTCATTCCAAAAAATAGAAAAATAGAAAACATCGTTAATCTGGTTTATCGAAAAATTTAGTGGGGGTTTAAAATTTGAATGAAGGAGTGAATGAAGATTGATTAGCTATTTTTGATATTGAACAACGTTTGTCAGCAGACACAAGTAATATATAGGGAAGAGTATAGCCCGTAGCCAATGAGAGAGCCGGATTGGGGTCACATGATCAAAATGCACCAATCAGGAGCAAGCATGATGACATCAAAAGTCACGTATTGCATTCCTAAGTATGATGTAATGGTGTTAGTATGCAAATGAGGTGCATAAAAAAGTTTTAGCCCGTAACCAATCAGAAAGCGGGGTCAAAGGTCAACAAAGACAACACGTGATGTACAAATGAACAAAACAAATTTTAATGACAAACAGTTCACTATTTACATAAGATGGAGAAGGTGCAAGTTCAGTTCAAGTTCAGTTCACTATTTACACGGCAAATCCTTCACTGTTGGCGATGTTGATGTTTTTGACAGTCCATTTGCATTCTAGTCTGATGTCTTCATCGATTTTCCAGTTTTCTTTGACTAATTTACCGAGTTCCTTGGAATACCATTTAGCGCCTCTCCAGACGGCTGATCTTCTAAGGAAACTGCAGCCTTCAAACTTGCTAACTCTACGAACCATTTTACAGATTTTACAGAAAGTGAAAGTGGCCACCTGCTTTCATCTAGGCCAGGGTACTTGTGTCGATTGACGCACCGTAGTATGCGTAAAAGGATGTGTGCCATCACCTTAGGCTCCCGATTCCCTCTGAACGAGTTTTCTTTGCTGCCTAGCAAGTCCATGAAGTACCTCAATAGGTGTTCTGCTTTTGCACGATTCATCTGTAATGGTGCAGCGTAGGTGAGTGACAGAACATCTTCTACTTCAACAGGTTGGTCGCGTGACAAGTTTCTTATGACTGTTAGGTCTTCGAGATACCCATGCTCTGCATTCACTGCGTCTTCTATCAAGGTTCTCTCAGGCCACAGCACACCCACTTGACCCACGTTGACTCCGTTTTGTTTAGGTGGACTTAACTTTTCCATCTCGACTGACTCACTTACTCACTGCAAACTGACTGACTGACTCACTCTCTCCCTTAAATTAGATTCCAATCCTCACCTCGAACTGATTTATGAGTGCGAGAAAAAGACTGGGCATGGGGGGTACACCCACTATGTATCAGTCATGTGACCGAGTCCTTATAAAAGGAAATGACCCATCGAGAATTTTCATGACCGACCACTTTTGGTTGTTTAGACAGGTCCAACGGATTCTGACCAATGGTTTACATTTTATGACCAAATAAGGTCACTTATTGATGATTGGTCAGATTCGTTTATATAAGGCCAGCATCTTTTCGGAAAAAAAAAAACTGAGTGTGATCTGGGAAGAAGAAGACGATGGTGATGACGATCGACTTTTGTCAGAGGGTTGGATCGAGCAGAAAAGCAGTTGGGTGGAGGAAGGAGTCATGCCACCGGTCTTGAATTTTTTTCTTATACGGATCGTCGAGCGCGGCGTTTTGGTGTGCATCGACGTACATTTACGACTCGTGTGTCTCAACCGAGCCAATGGAGTGGTGAAAACATTGCTCAAAGGCTCGAGAATGGATTACGACATGGTGTGTTGCGTCAAGTGTTGAATGGAGAAGAAGACAACGAGGATTTCTTGTTTGTGAACATGTTCTCAAATCAATTACGTCATGCTTATCAATTGCCTCATGTATCTGTGGGTGAATGGCATAGAAACGAAGAACCGGTGAGAAGATTGTTCATTACGCTGTCCGACATTTTGAACTCGAACGAAAAATTTGAAATGGACGACACGTTTCATTTGGAAGTGACACACGTTCGAAATCCAGGCAGAGGGAGTGGAAAAAGAAAAAAATGGTACAAAATTTGGAACGAAACACATCAAACAAATGTTGAAAAGAAAGAAAAGTGTGGTAGTGATCGACAACGACACGACCTTTGTTGTGCCAGGGCCTTGGTGACGACCAAAGCGTATCGAGACCAGGATCCACGTTACAAAGACATTCGACAAGGTCGTCCCATGCAAGAAAAATTAGCGCGTGAACTGCATCGGTTGGCCAACGTGCCGGAAGGTCCCTGTGGATTGAACGAGATTGCCCTGTTCCAACTCTATTCGTCGGACTATCAAATTGTGGTGGTGTCGGTAGATCACGGCTATCAAATTATTTACAAAGGTCCTGAGCAAGCAGAGGACAAGCAGTTGATTCTGATAAAGGATGATGCTCATTTCTACGCCTGCAATTCCATCAAAGGGTTTTTTGGTAGTGGATATTTTTGTTTGAAGTGTGAGAAGAAATTTAGCGACTCCGATTTTGCACATCATCGTTGTCTCGGTGCCAAATGTTATGCTTGTCACCAGTATGCCTGCGAAGATCAGAAGAAAGCCCAGAGGTGAAGTGTGGACTTTGCGGGCGTTGCTTTTTTGGTGCCACCTGTTTCAGTCATCATCTTCACTTGAACGATCAAGGACGCGAAACGGAGATGAACAGTGTGTGTTACACCTACGAGAAGTGTACGGGTTGCCGTAAGGTACTGAAGAAAGGCAGTAAAGAACGCAAGAAGCACGTTTGTGGATGTAGTACCTGCCCCTGCTGTAAAGAGAATGTGGATCTGTATACACACCAATGTTATTTTTAACCGGCAGAAAGAGAAGGCAACGAAAGCGTAAACGCGGGAGGGCATTCCTAGCAGCTAACGATTCCGAGGCTGAAGGAGAAGAAGAAAACAGAGAACCGCTTCCACCCTTGTTTGTGTACGCAGACTTCGAAGCGCTGAAGAAGGCGGCGTACATGTGGCTAACCTGGTTTGCGCCGAGAGACACGATGACGACGAACAGTTTGAGTTTGAAGGCGATGATTGTGCAGAGATGTTTTTGGATTGGTTGAGAGAGTTGACTGTCACGAAGGGAGAGGAAGAGGAACGACAGGTGATCTGCGTGTTTCACAACTTCCAAGGCTACGATAGTTATTTCATCCTGGACGAATCTTACCAGCAGAATATTTGTCCTGATCAAATCGTGAATGAGCTAAGATTTTCTGAATTAGTGTGGACAAGTTAAAATTTATTGACTCCATGTGCTTTATGCAAATGCCCCTCTCAGGGTTTACGAAAGCATTTGGACTGTCCGAGTTGAAGAAGGGATTGTTCCCACATTTTTTGAATAAGGAGGAAAACCAAGAGTACGTGCGGGGAGTGCCAGCCAAAGATTACTACGACCCCAAAGGAATGTCAAAGTCTCGTCGTAAGAAATTGAAGCGTGGCACAAGGCGCGACGAGAGGAAGGTTAAGTGTTTGATTTTCAGGAAGAGCTGTTGACCTACTGTCGGTCGGATGTTGAGATTATTGAAAGAGGAATGCATGAAGTTCCAAGAGGATTTTGAGTCGTTGGCGAAGTTCAACCCCATGGCCCATTGCATTACCATCGCTTCAGCCTGGAACCCGTATTACAGAAAGATGTGTCTGATTCCGAATACCATCGCCTCTGAACCCGTACGTGGCTGGTGCAGCCAGGGTAGAGTTCATTCCCAAGAAGCCCGGGAGTGGTTGTACTGGACAGAACATTGTCAGAGACAAGACGAGCCTCAGACCAGAGATACCGAAGAGCAGATTGTTCATGCTGGCAACCAAGGAGAGCACGCCATCAGGATTGGTGGAAGTAAAGTGTACGTGGATGGTTTCGATCGCAGCCAGAACAAAGTGTACGAGTTTCTTGGTGATTTTTACCACGGCTCCCCCGTCACATTTCCCGATCGCCAGATGCGTCATCCTTTCCACAGTAATAAGACCATACAGGAAGTGTACGAAGAGACCCTAGCCCTGCTACAATGACGTACTCAGTACGTCCTACGTTATAGTACTTGTATGAATACTACCGCACATAGGATAACTAATGAACCGCACACAAATAAACTTACGAGGGCCTGGTAAAGACTGAAACATTTGGTGACAGATACATGACCAAAAAACCTACAAAATGTATTTTTCTTGTCAAGCGTAAATTATCCGCCATCTTGGATTTGCCACGTGCGTTCTTGGGTGAATTTTGCGATTTCTTTTTCCTTTTTTCGCTTGAAACTTGCAAGCAATGCCTAGAATACTAGCCGAAGACATTTTAGAGAAAGTCTGGAGTAATTCTGGCGAGGAAGAGGACAATTTGGATGATGAATGGACCGACGAAAGTGATGAAGATTATTTCGATGAATCTGAAAGCTCAGATCACGATATTTCAAGTTCTTCAGAAGGGGGACCAGAACCAAATGATGATGATTCTCATGAAAACAGCTCGGGTAATGCCGAAAATTGCCCTCCTCCAAAGCGACAGAAAAATAAAAGCCGAGGTCCCAATCCGGCAATGGGTGAGACCCAATTTATCACGACCACAAAACATTTCATTCACTGGTGAACCTGGAATCCAAGTGGACACTAAGGGATTTGAGCCAATCGACTATTTCAGGTTATTTTTCAATGATGATATCATAAACTATCTTGTAATTGAAACAAACAGATTTGCTGAACAGTTTACTAGAGATAATAATCTGAAAAGAAGATCAAGGGCACATAAATGGTATCCCACAGACCCTGTGGAAATGAAGCAGTTTCTTGGCCTTACTTTCCTGATGGGGATAATTCAGAAGCCAACTATCCAGATGTACTGTTCCAATAATTCTTTGTACAGCACACTTATCTTCAAACAAGTGATGCAAAGAGACAAGTATTTATTGATTCTCAAGTTCTTGCACTTCAATGACAATGACAATATGCCTGGAGCAACGGAGCCAAACCCTGACAAGCTGTTCAAAATTCGACTACTGATTTATCACTTGTTTGAAAAATTCCAAGAAGTCTATACACCAAGCAGAAATGTTTGTATTGATGAATCTCTTCTACTTTGGAAAGGCAGATTGCATTTCAAACAATATATTCCACTCAAGAGATCCCGGTTTGGGATAAAGTTGTTTATGCTCTGTGAAGATGGAGGGTACACGTACCGCTTTCGAGTGTATACTGGCGAAGGTACACTAGTCGATGGAAATCAGAACCTGTCAGTATCAGAGAAAATTGTGGAGGACCTTATGTTGCCTTTGTTGAATAAAGGTTATCACTTATACATTGACAATTGGTACACAAGCATTCCTCTACTTCAGTACCTTAGAGACAATGAAACCTTAGCATCTGGAACAATCCGAAAAAACCGAAAAGGATTTCCTGAGAAGGTCAGTAAAGCTAACCTTCGCCAACGGGGGGAATCGATTGCCCGTGGATCTGATGCCCTCTTGGCTCTCAAGTGTAAAGACACCAAGGAGGTTTGCATGCTGACAACCATTCATGATGAAAGGATGCAAAATGTGAGAAACAGGAGAAATCCTGCAAACCCAGTTGAAAAGCCAAAGTGTTTTGTGGACTATAACAAATACATGGGTGGAGTTGATCGCACAGACCAACTGCTCGAACCATTCAAGGTTGCCGGGAAATGCATGAAATGGTACAAGAAGCTTGCCATGCACCTATTACAGCTGTCCTTCCTCAATAACTTTCTACTCTACAAAAAAGATGGTGCAAGAAAGTCGTTGCTGGATTTCCAAAGGAGTGTCATTGTCAGTTTGGTTTTTACAGAAAATACACCAGAGATTCCAAGAGAGGAGGCCATTGCTCGTCTGACAGAAAGGCATTTCATTGCTCTCATTCCACCAACAGAGAAGAAGGATAAACCCCATAAGAGATGCAGGATTTGTACAAAAAAGAATACAAGAAAGGAATCAAGATACCATTGCCCTACCTGTCCCAGCAACCCAGGACTGTGCTACTATCCATGTTTTGAAATCTACCACACACAGTACCATTTTTAACTGATATTTTAGCAGCAGAATGCGTAAGCAAACTGTGTAATGACCATGTTTTGTTGTACATTTGATTCCTGTTACTATGAACTGTTTAAAACATGAAGTATTGGGTATATAGTAAAAGTTGTAAAAAATACTCAATTTTGGTCCGCACAGGGGTAAAAAAGTGGCCCGCAGCGAAAGGGCTAGCGAGACTAAAAACCATCGAGAAGGCTGGCTACCAGGTGGAGATGATGTGGGAGGACGAGTGGAATCGAGTAAAGAAGGAACGTGAGGACGTGCGAGAGTTTGTGAACCAGTTGGAGGTGGTGCCTCGATTGGAACCCAGAGATGCCTTCTTTGGTGGAAAAACCAATGCCGTCCAATTGTATCGACTGGCTCGAGTAGAAGAAGGAGAGGAAGTTCGGTATGCAGATTATTCCTCCGTGTACCCATGGGTCAACAAGAACTGTGTCTATCCCATGGGGTATCCTACCATCATCACCCATCCTCAAATATTGAAGGCAGTAGATGCATTGATAATGTATTTTGGGTTGGTGAAATGTACCGTGTTACCAATCTCGTTCCCAGGGTCTCTCATCTTCCCGCTCCCTAGAACGAGAGAGAAGAGACCCTGGATTGGGCTGGTCACGTGTTTACAGAGCAAAAAAAATTCCTCAGGGACGAGTCGTTTGCTTGCCCCATTTTTCGTTAACAATAGGGTTGACAGGCCTGCGCGACTTTCATGTGTGTGTTTTAGCCTAAATCGAAAAGTTTTGCCCTCATGGGTTATGTAACAACCATTTATTTATGAAATGAGCGCTGGATTTTCTTCATTTTAAATGCCATTTGTGATTTGGAGGATTTGCGAAATAGTCGGTTGAGCAAAGCCATGTTTTGTATTTTGATCTTAAAGGGCATTCTATTGACCTCTTGTTGTTTCTGTTTAGCGACTGTCGTTTTTATGCCGTTTGTGGCCTTTTTGTCCAGGCTTGGTATGGCTCATTTCAGTGTGTCTCGTGACAGTATAGCCTCTGTTTTTATCTTTGTTAGGATAGGATTTGAACCGTGTAATCTTGTAGCTTTTGTATTGCCAGGCCCGGCCATTTGCTTTTCTTGCAAGATGTTGTGCTTGTTATCGTAGTTATTTGTCTCTTGATCCTTTCTTTAGCATTGTAGCTTCTTTGAAAGCCATGCAATGCATTAAATTGAGAACTAAAGGCCGCTTTAGTTTGTAATACGGCTGTGGTTTTGTTATCGCTCCGCTTTGTGTTGCCGGAGCTTAGTATTTTCCTCCTGCGTTCTGATTACGCCATAGAATGACTGGGCAATTTTTCTGTGACGCTCTGGACAGGGGCTGCTACGAGTCCTTCGGCCGTTAGTAAATTCTGTGGCATTTTAGGCGATGGTCAGACAAGACCGCGGTTTCGATCCTACCCTTGTTGATCTCTTCACTTGCCGATTTTTTAGAAATGATAGAAATGAGTTCTCGGTGCAACGCTTCACTGTTTCGAAAGAACTCTGACTTTCACTGATCACTGTTTTGAAGGAAATAAAAATTTTCAAGCGTCTTTCGCAAGGCCTACATAATATCTGTGGCAACAATTTATCTTGCCTCAACGGCCGGCAATAGATGTCCTCAGCAGCGGCAAGCGATTTCCTTTCGCATAAATGTTCTTCGAGCAAGATACATCTCCAACTGATTTACAAAGCCTGCAACAACTGATATTTGCAGTAGTGGAAGATTTACTGATCTTTTTGGGCGTCTGCTGAATACTCCCATTTGACAGTAATTCGGTCCGAAGCGCTTCATGTGTAGTTTGTTTTGATTGCCGACAAGCTACGCTCGCCAGTGGACTAAGTGGAGACAAATTCCCCACTTACCTGCCCCTCCTTTAAACCGCTTATTTGTAATCTGTTAAAATCTGGAAGACATGTGACCAGCCCAAACCAGGGTCTCTTCTCCCTCGCTCCAGGGGCCGGGAAGATGAGAGACCCTGGGAACGAGGTTGCCGTGTTCACACCTTACGGTTTGCATTTTGCTGTGTTGCCTCATCACTGTGGTGGCAAGTTAACGTTTCCCCTATGCAGAACATGCGTGGAAACCCAGTTACCGTTACCGCTTCACCAAAGAACCCATTGCTGTCCCCACACGAAGGAAGAACGAGCCTTGACGGGTACGTGGTGTACGCCAGAACTACAAGCCGCCGTGGTCAAGGGTTACATGATCGTCAAGGTGCACGAAGTGTGGCACTTTCCCGAACAAAGACGTGATCTTTTCATGAACTACATCAACACCTTTCTGAAAATCAAGCAGGAAGCTTCGGGGAAGATCCTGAGAAACGTCGTGCGTACGTGGATGCCTACGAACAAAAAGAAGGGATCCGATTGGACGACAGCAAGATTGAGAAGAATTCTGGCCTACGATCCTTGGCCAAGATGATGTTGAATTCGTTGTGGGGGAAATTTGGCCAACAGGGTAACAAGTGTCAAGTGGTGGCCTTGACGTCCCCTCACGAGTTTTACAAATTCATCACCGGTGACGACAAAGACATCCATTCCATTCGAGTGGTGACGGAGACCTGTTGGAAGTGGTGTACAACAACATCTAGGCATGCGATCCCGTTCAAGTGAACATGAACATTTTTGTGGCCTTTTTCACCACTTGCTGGGCCCGATTGAAACTGCACGAAGGCATCAAGCAACTGCTACTGGAACAGGTGCTCTTTTTTCAGACGGATTCCCTGGTGTACGCTTGGAAACTGAGTCAACCCGCTTTGCCCCTTGGGTTGTAGTCGGACGATGCCATCGTGGAGTTTGCAGCAGCCGGACTTATGAACTATGGGTATCGTACCAAGAAAGGCAAAGTGGAGTGTAAAGTGAGAGGGTTCCGTCTCAATGCCCGAGGCCAGGAACAATTGAGTTTTAAAGTGTTGCGCGACAACGTAAAGGAGGAGATTCAACACTCATTAACCCACGGCAGCCGAGACATTCCCGTATGGAATCCTCACAAGATCGTGAGAGACCATCTGAGCAAGAGATTGCTGACGGAGACAGAGATCAAACGCTATCAATTGGTGTTTGATAAGAGAGTGGTGAGTCCCACGACCTTCGTGTCATTACCCTATGGATTCGAACAGTTTGAAATGGAAGAAGAAGATGAAGACAATGTGAACATGTTGTTACAATTGTAGAAAAGAGAGCCATGAAAGACAACGTGATCAAATTGTAAAACATTTTATTGACAAGTAAAGCAAATGTTCTATTTACATATTTACAGTGTCCATTTTCTGTCTTTTGGTTTGTCTGGCTTCTCGTCTAGCTTTGCACGCCAAATGATTCCAATGCATTTGCTGTTTCATGAATGTTCGGTTTTATTGAAATGGAGAATTCCTTTTCCGTAGTTCCTCTTCGGTCGTCAAATGTTTTTTGGTAGCTATGAAAATGACTTCTTCGTTAAATGTCACTTTTCTGCCCATGGTGATGCCTTGTTGACCTCTGCCTGTCTTAGATGAGAGGGAAATTGTTCTAATTGTTGAGTGACCAGTTAAAGCTGCTGACGATACTGCAGGACCTCCTGGGCGGTTCTGTCGAGCAGGGACTTGATTTCTTGGCTGGTGCTTTCATCGATGAATCGGCTGCCCACCAAGGCACTTATTTTTTTTAGCAAAGGTTTGGTGTAAAGCCGTGTGAAAACAAAGGGGGAAATGACTGTTTGCTTTGCTTGTTCGGTAGGCTTCACGAGTTGGAACCAAGCTTTGTGGTACATGTCATACACCAAGATGGTAGGTGACGTGAAGAAAAGTTCAGGGCTCTTCTTCATCTCCAAAGCTAATTGAACGGTCCAACCAGTGCCACCTTTGAGGGTACAGGGGTTATGTGGATCTTCGAATTGTCCAAAAGCATACAGGACATCACAACCTTTGACAATCCAGTAATTTCTTCTGAGAAGATTGGTTTTGTAATTACTTTCTGTGTAATTCACTGCCTTGCCTAACACTTTAGCAGCACGGCTCAATAGTAAATCGGCTTGACTCAGTACGTTCCAAGTTAAAGGTGTGATGGTCTTGCTTCGTGCATGTCCTTGTGGAATGTAGAGGGCCACGTACATGCCTAATTCTCTACCCCATTGTTCAGCGATCGTGTCCGTTCCTTCCGCACCACCTGTGAGAATAGTGTATCTGTCACCCAGCGGGGTTTCCATAGCTTCGTCTGACTGTTCCATGACAGAATGAAAAATGGAGCCCAAACCAAATCGTTCATATAAAAGGATCTGACCAATCAGCAGCAAATGACCTTATTTGGTCATAAAATGTGCCCATTGGTCAGAATCCTGTTGGACCTGACCAATCAGAAACAAGATGGCCCTATTTGGTCATAAAAGATGCTGATTGGTCAGAAACAGGTATTGAAAAACCAGTTTGGAATGGTAGAACTGGTCAGGTGATGAGACTATAAAAGGAGAACGGCATCACACTTCATTCATTCTCTGGTGGAGTTGAAGGTGAATGTGTGCTTCAGAGTTTCCCATGAGTTCCCCTCAGTTTAACAGTGGATTGGAGAAGGTTTGAAGGGAAAAGAGACGTAAGAGGACCAAACCCAATCTTTCATAAGAAGAAGTGAACCGATTGAAAAGGAAACCTACCACGCCCGAGAAACCACCTGTTATTACAAACGAGTGAAACCACCCATTCCGTGGGAAAATGTGACCGATGTGATCGTGTTAGACTCTGGTAAACCCTCCAGTGTAGGTCCACCCTTGAAGGAAGAAGAAAAACAACAGGAATTGGATGAAGACTTGAACCAATTGCTGACCCAATCAAATGACATAGGAGAGCAGCAGCAGAACCCTGAGGTGCCATTGCCATACACGCGTGAACCTAAGACTTGTCCCATTCATCTTAAACCCGTCGAGTTGCGTATTTCCAAGAATGGGTGGGAATACTACAAGTGCTCCGAGTGGCCATGCATGTTGTTTTGTGCTGCCCCATAGGTAAATGACTACATCGAACGTGTGCAAGCTCGATCGAATGAGAACTACAGGTACAAGGATGAATTGCCAGAATGTTTTTGTCGCCGTGTGCCTGTGCTAAAGTTTTGCAAGTCAGACAAGAACTATGGTCGTCATGGTGGTCATGGTTTGTAACCAGAAGGCTAAGTGTGATTATTTCCAGTGGGCTAACAAGTACTTGAGTGATAGAAACAAGGCCTGGAAGGAGCAACGTTTGCGTGAACGCGGCAACCCATTGTGTGGATTTGCTTCTAAGATGGCATTGGCTAAGGCAGGCAGACCCTCTCATTGGGTGTATAACGGTCAACCCCTGATCCAGATGACTGAACACGACAACACGATTGTCAGTCAACCAGAATTGAGGGGAGTCAGGTCGAATACAGACTATTTAGTTTGCTGAATAAACATTGAACATTGTTTGTAGCCTTGATGGTCTAGTGGCGAGGACACTGAGTTGATGCTACAGTAACCCGGGTTCGAATCCAGGTCATGGCATTTCTTTTTTAAAAACATTTTTTTTCATTTTGTGATCACGTAGCTGCAAAAAAGTTTATCAAAAGGCGGTGACCATTATAATTGAGTTTCATTTTTCAACATGAGTGTGATTTTATCTTGTCTCTATGAATGGGTCGGTCCATGGTTCAAATGGAAGTTAACCTTAAGGGTTTGTCGTTCCCTTTACCATTAACTCCAATCGGAGGAAAAAGTGGACATCCCTGACGAAACGGTCAAGGCGCCTCTGCAATTGTTCCAAGAAGTCTAAGTGCACCAACATTTCACGAGATTCGTCATTTCTGGCTCTGGTTGAACCAACACTTCACCGACAGAGAGATTCGATATCATTACAGAGTCCTGCAACGATATTTTAGCAACAGTTTTCCATAGATCCAAGTTTGTATTGTAAGTCAGCGGTCAGCGGTCAGCAAGGCAAGATGGCTGGATTTTAGATGCTCAACTTTTTCT
The DNA here is from genome assembly GCF_977016875.1 of Pavona decussata. Lineage (NCBI taxonomy): Eukaryota > Metazoa > Cnidaria > Anthozoa > Scleractinia > Agariciidae > Pavona > Pavona decussata. Next base: position 1,724,064 of record NW_028145718.1, read on the forward strand.
AAAATATAGGGAAGAATCTCGATGAATCGATACTTATTTCCTGCCATCAGGGACTAACATTAATCTTTTGTGAATTCCGGATGATCAGTCAAGGGAAAACTACAGCGATAACAAAGATTCGGTGATTACTGTCACTGAGAAGAACACAACAGTGGTCACTGACTGGATTGAGTCGATCAATACAGCCGTCAATATGACAAACGAGAAAAAGATTCAGAAGAGCTTAAGTACTACAATAAGTCCGAGACCAAATAAGAGACAGAGTGATCAGAATTTAACCCCTTTAGCAAGCAAGGTTGCCGACAATAAGGACACTCCAGTCAAACACGTGCCCCCCATACCACTGGATCTTGACAACGAGGAGGCGTCAGGCAGCAATCAAATGGGAAGTTTTGTATCCGCACTATGGCCTTTACTTGAAGTGTGGTTAAATACATGGATGACCTCGTTTGCTGAGAGGAAGGTGGAAGAAGCAGCAGCGAAGGCAGTTAACGATTATATCTCGTCAGAGTTCTTCAAAGAGGATATCGAAAACACTGTTGACAAAGTAATTCCGACCCTTGCGCTTGATCCAATAAAAGCGAAGTGCGACGACTTTGAGCAATATTCGCGCAGAAATAATATCAGAATCGTTGGAGTACCTGACTCTGCCGAGGAGAATACTGACGCCGTAACTATGCAGCTGTTGAAGGAAAAGCTTGGTGTTGAGGTAAAAGAGTCCGACATCTGTCGTTCTTATCGCGTTGGAAGGAAAAAACCGGGGCAGCAACGACAAATCATCTATCATGCGTAAAAAGAAAGTACTGAGAGATGCTGGCGATGACCTCAAGATACAGGAAGACCTAACCCAAGGACGTCTAGTTGCAATCAAAAAGCTAAACAACGAATACAAGGAAAGGATTCTCACTCTATGGACTATTGATGGAACAATAAACATTAGACAAAAATCTAACACAGATGAAATTTTATCTGTCAGAAAGCTTAATGATCTTGATAAAGTTATGTAAAAATTGGTAAGTGGACTATAAATGAACTGTTGGTGGTGTGTTAGCCTTTACTTACTTACCTTACTAGTTCGCTATTACTACTTCTAAACTGGTAAGAGGATAATTAATGATGTTTCAACTATTAGTAAATTACTTGCTATAAATTAGACAAAGATAATCAGTGAAATGATATTTAATTAATTTAGTCGTTGGATGAGTTAAAATCGTTAAATTAATGACTTCTTATATTGCATTCGATTCGCATATGAAAGCATTTTACTTCAATTTATAATTCCCCTGTATTTTGAAATTGTTGATTTTAAATACTTAGGTTCAAGTTTGAATAGCCAATTTGTAGGGTATTGTGGATCCGATTGCTATTGTTGAAATTAATTGTTATATTTAGCTGTGGGCATATTGATTAATGCCCCTTCGTTCCTGTTCTGTTTGTTCTAAAAGAGTATACGGTAGTCAACGAGGGATATTTTGCAACTGCTGTAATCATTGGGTACATTTAAAATGCTCAAAATTTTCATATAAGGAGTACATTAGCCTATCAAATGATGACTCAGACTGGTACTGTCATTTGTGTATCATGGAAATCCTTCCCTTTAACAAGCTAGAGGAATTTGAGTTTCAGTTAGTCCTTGCTGAATTTGCCATGGGTCCAACAAAGCTTGGCTTTAAATCACTCGACGAATTCCACATTAACCCATTTACATTAAATAACATAAACACCAATAAAGTAATAGATGAGGATAGTGACCCAGATGTAAATTTTTATAACCATACAAAAAATGAAGACAATTATTACTCAGATAATGAGTTAAACAAAGTGCTAAAAGATCTAGGCATAAATCATTCAAAGAATCATTTTTCTCTTATGCATTTAAATGCAAGAAGCATTAATAAAAACATTGAAGCAATTAATCAGATGTTAAGTTCTCTGGAAATATCTTTTGATCTTATTGGTATTAGTGAAACATGGATTCCAGAAGGTAATGATCTTATTCAAATGGAAAATTATAAGTTTTTATGTAATGGAAGAAAATACAGAAAAGGGGGTGGTATAGGTATTTACCTTAAAGAAGCATTCAATTACAAATTAAGGAAAGATTTAAGCATTTTTGATGAGGACATAATGGAATCACTTTTTATTGAATTGGTTAGTGAGGAGAATACGAACATAATAGTGGGTGTCATCTATAGAGCGCCAGACTCAGATGTTAAAAGCTTTCTCAAAAGCTTCTCTGAGATAACAGAGAAACTCAACCTTGAGAACAAAAATTGCTACCTACTTGGGGACTTCAACATCAACTTACTCAGTGTTAACGACTCATATATAGCAGGTGAGTTTCTGGATATTATTTACTCCTCTTTCTTTAAGCCACTTATTAGTAAGCATACTAGAATAACAACTAACACAGCTACACTAATTGACAATATCTTCACAAATGTTTTTGATGATAAGGCTACTTGCGTTAATGGACTTGTTTGTGCTGAAATTTCTGATCATATTCCCATCTTTCATATTCATAAAACTAAAGATGAGCAAAATAAACAAAAGAAAGAAGCCAAGTTTATTAGACGATATGATAAAAATTCTTTAGAAACATTTAAGAACAAATTGGATTGTATTGATTGGAATGAAACTACATATAATGTGGACCCAAACATAGTTTATGATAACTTTATAAAGAAATTTTCAGAAATACACAACTCATGTTTCCCACTTAAAAAGGTAAAATCCAAAAACAAAAGAATAAAACCCTGGATTTCAAAAGGCATGCTAATTTCAATTAAGAGAAAGAATTTGCTGTATAAATCCTACATTAGGTCACCTAATATTACAAACAAAACGAAGTTTACCATTTACAGAAACAAACTAAATCATCTTTTAAGACTCTCGAAAAAACAATACATTAATATTAAAATACAAGACTCTGAAAATAAAATGAAAGAGACATGGAAAATCTTGAACTCCCTCCTTAATAAAAGTAAAGGTAGAGGTAATTACCCTTCCTATGTTTTAGATAACATCATCAAGGATACAGATTCTCTTACAATAGCAAATAAGTTTTGCAATTATTTCTCAAAAATAGGGTCAAATCTTGCAAAAAAAAATTCCTTCAACAGATACAAGTTATAAAACCTTCTTGGAAGGAAGTTATATGAACAGCTTATTTTTCAAAGAGGCAACACCAGCAGAAATTCAATCCGTCACCATGAAATTAAAAAATAACACTAGTTATGGCTTTGATGAACTAAGTACAACTCTGGTCAAAAAAGTTATTCCATTGATATCTGACACTCTTAGTGAAATTATAAACTTGTCCCTTTCCACGGGAATTGTGCCAGAAAATATGAAAATATCAAAAATCATACCACTTTTTAAATCTGGTAAAAATACCATTTACAAAAATTACAGGCCAGTATCAATTTTACCTTCGCTATCGAAGATTGCAGAGAAAATTGTATATAATCGACTCTGAGATTATTTAAATAAACTTGACATTCTTAACACAAATCAATATGGCTTCAGGCAAATGCACTCCACTTACATGGCAATGATAGATTTTGTGGAAAAAATTAATACAGCAGTTGACAAGGGTGAATACTCTATAGGTATTTTTTTAAGACTTAGCAAAAGCCTTTGATACAGTGAACCATGCAATTTTGTTAGACAAACCTGAACATTATGGTATAAGAGGAATACCACTGCTATGGTTTAAGATTTATTTATCCAACAGAAAACAGTATGTGCACTATAATGCAATAGACTCACAAATGATGGGCATAACATGTGGGGTTCCTCAAGGGTCTGTTCTTGGCCCACTTTTATTTTTGATTTACATTAATGATATTACTTCTTCAAGCAAATTGTTTTCTTTCACACTATTTGCTGATGACACTAACATATTCAATAAAAATACAAGTCTTAATCAGTTATTCACTATAACTAATAATGAATTAACAAAGCTCTCAGTATGGTTCAAAGCAAATAAATTATCTTTAAATATCTCTAGAACAAATTATATGTTATTTTTAAACAGAAAATATATTAAGAGTGATGCCATTGATCTTAAAATAGATGAAAGCATTATTAACAGAGTAAGTGAATGCAAGTTTCTGGGTACAATAATAGATGAAAACCTAACATGGAAACCTCACATCAACTTAATAACTAATAAAATATCAACAAATGTTGGAATTATGTTTAAAGTAGGGCAATTTCTATCTAAAGTAACAATCAAAACTTTATACTACTCTCTTGTTTACAAATATATCCACTATTGTAATATTATTTGGGCCAACAATTTTCTTACACGATTGTCTAGAATTGTCACACTTCAGAAAAGAGCAGTTAGGACCATAGCCAAAATTAAGTATAGAGACAGCACAGTTGATGCCTTCAAAGAGCTAAAAATATTAAAAGTTAGGGAAATAACTGACCTAGAAATCTTTCTTTTTATGTTTAAATTCTATAATAATCAACTTCCAAAGCATTACATTTGTATAAGAGAAAAATGAAAAAATATTCTTGACAAATCAGCAGTTGCAAATTTTTCCCTCCAATTAAGTACAATGTTCTATTTTATTGCTTCGTTGATTATTTTCTTGAAATCTTGACTAGTAATAATACCAGATGTGTAAATATGAATATAAGAATATATGAATATTGTCAACAATTCTATTTCTCATCATTAAAACTATTTTTAGTTAATAATAATTATCTAACTAAGCTGCAGTTGACCTCAATCTAAAGGGATCTATAACTTCAAGCATTTTTTTGCTTTTCTATAGACTCCCTCCTCACTATTTAATTTAGTATTGTATAATTATCATGAGCAACAATGTAGTAGTGATGGAAGCAATAAATTGAAATTGAAATTGAAATTGAAAAAAGCTCGTCTTGGTGTGGACCAGACGATACAAAAAGGAGAGAGTTCGAGTCAAATGAATCATTCGAGAGATGCTCACGGTTACCCTTTGACTGGAGAAGATGTTTTCCCGTAAAAAGAGGAGCAAAAAGACGTAAAATGTGTTGGCAGCTTACCACGATCCTGCTGCTAGTGGAAGTTTGGGTGGTGTGCAACGATTTGCCGAAGCACAAGGGATCTCCGTCCAAAAGGCTTTATCGTACTTGGAAAAGGTTGTGGGTTACACCTTGCACTAACCTCGACAAAAACATTTCAAGACGCTTCCCGTCGTGGCAGAGGGACTGGATCATCAATGGGTGGCTGATTTGGTGGAGGTACAAAGACTGTCGAGGTATAACCGAGGCTATCGTTACCTCTTGACGGTGATAGACATCTTGTCGAAATACGCTTGGGTACAACCGCTCAAAGACAAGACGGGAGTGCAACTGGTCAAGGTCTTCGAGAAGATCTTGAAAACGGGACGACGCCCCATCCAATTACAGACGGATCGTGGCAAAGAATTTTACAACAAAACGTTCCAACAATGTTTGGAAAAGGAACGAATTCATCATTTTTCCACGCACGGAGACGCCAAAGCTGCTATGGTGGAACGTTTTAATCGCACCTTGAAGACTCGCATGTATCGTTATTTCACCTCGGCCAACACGCTGCGTTACGAAAATGTGCTTTAGGCTTTGGAGAGAGGTTACAATGCGAGCAAACATCGTAGTATTGGCATGGCACCGAAAGACGGCACGTTCCAGAATGAAAGAAAAGTGTGGCAACTTGAACCATTTCATGTCCGAACGCAAGAAACAAGATGGTGGCAATCAAAAAAAAAATGCTACGAGAAGTCTTAAGAGGAGGTATGCAAGGTAGATTGACTGGATTGAAAAGTAGTCGGAGTTTCTCGGATCTCAAAAACAAGCCTGTAAAAGGATTTCAACAAGGTCTGAAACGGAAAGCCAAACAAGTCCTCGGACGAAAAATTACCAAAAGAGCCAGAGATATTTTTGGAGTATGAATCGACCCATTCGCTCCATTCCTAGACGCTTGAAGTCGGCAAAAGGCATGGTTCAGCGAGATTGATTGCTGTTACCACAAAGGATGATGTTAAGGAAACCAGCCATTCAGCGAGGAGATGATTTGAAGAGTTACTTGAAAAGAAAGAGGGTAGAGAAGTTAAAAAGAGGAGAAAAATCAGGAAAAGATTTCCAGAATTGACCAAAAACATTCAAGAATAAGCCAGACTACTGAATGAGAAGAAAAGAAGAAGGAAGAAGTGAGGTGGATGGATTTCGTCGTCGGTGGCCAAACCACCCGGTTATGACCTGGTACGTTATCTTGAACAAAGGTATAAAAGTGGACGCAACCAACGCAAACGTTATTGAAATCATCATCATCATGGGAGAGGCTGATGTGGCTCACGTCCGCTCCGATTTGGAAATCAATCCCAGCCTCGACTTGTTCGACGTGCCTGAGACGGACATTTTCTACAATGGCTATCGTATGGTCACCATCAATCCCACCACCACAGGCATTACTCCGATGGAATTTGTGGTGCCTGCTTTGGATGACTACGTGGATTTGAACCGAAGTTATTTCCAAATGAAACTGAGACTCAAGTACACGGATGGAAGCAATGTAGTCTCGGCAGGCAATCACATCGTCAACAACATGGCTCATTCCGCCATCAAGTATATCTCCGTGAGACTCACTGGTGTGTTGATCAGTCCTCAGACAGACACCTATCCTTACAAAGCCTTTTTTGAAACCTTGCTAAATTACAACCGAGATGAAGGACAAACTATCTTAGTGCCTCAAGATTGGTTCAACGTCTTTGACCTACAAGCCAAATTGGAGTCCACCACTGGTGCTGACACACTTAAGGGAACTGGTCAGATCGATGCTCAGAAAACCAATCGAGCTGCCTTGCAAATAGCCACGGGAGATTATGTCAACAAAGAGAAGTGGTTAATGTTCAAACCTCATCTGGAAGTGTTTCGCACGGAAAAAGTATTGATACCACAAACAGAAATCAAGATTCAGTTCCACTTCAATGATCCTGATTTCTGGACCTATGGAAGAACTCAACTGGCCACTGCTGCTAACAACAAGAGCATTCTGTTGCTACCGGAGGACATCGAAATCCGCTTCATGTTGTGTCAGTTGCGATTGAATTCCATTCTGTAGAAGACTCTCTCTGAAAAGACAAACTAAACCTTATAGCGAGTATCCCGTGGTCAGAGGAGAAATCAGAACCTACACGTTTCAAGGCACCACAGGCAGTTGGGAAAAAAACAATATCTTCCAAGGCAGGATTCCCGATCGCATGATTGTGGGATTGCCGGATGCCAACAACAAGAGCATTCGGTTGCTACCGGAGGACATCGAAATCCGCTTCATGTTGTGTCAGTTGCGATGGAATTCCATTCTGTAGAAGACTCTCTCGCCGAAAAGACAAACTAAACCTTATAGCGAGTATCCGGTGGTCTGAGGAGAAATCAGAACCTACACGTTTCAAGGCACCACAGACAGTTGGGAAGAAAACAATATCTTCCAAGGCAGGATTCCCGATCGCATGATTGTGGGATTGCCGGATGCCAAAGCCTTCAATGGGGACAGAAACTATTACCCCTTTGCCTTTCAAAAGTTTGGACTGGAAACCATCAAGCAAATTGTGAGAGGAGAAGAATACCCCTACGAGACATTGGAATTTCACGGAACGATTGCTGCTAGACAACTTGGAGTTGTTTCAAACGCCTCCCAAGGACATCCATTATGGTTACGGAGCGTCACAAGATGGTTTTAAACGCATGAAAAAACGTGGCATCCAGCTTCAGGAATGGATTCCAGAGTTGAGCGACTTGGTCAAATGGTTTCCTCAAGGTGGACTCTTGGTCATGGACGACTTGATGGACGAAAGAGGCAGTGACAAGCGCGTCTTGGATCTCTTCACCAAATATTCCCATCACCGAATCATCACTATCTTGTACCTTTGTCAAGACATGTTTCCCGTGGGTAAATATGCCAAGAGCATTTCGCGCAATTCTCATTACATCGTGGCCTTCAAAAACGCTCGAGATGGATTGGGTATTCAAAATTTGTTATTGCAATCGTTCCCCTCCATTTGGAAGGATGTGCTTCAGGTCTTTCATCGGGCTACGTCACGTCCCTTTGGTTATCTGTTATTGGATCTTCGTCCCGCGTCATCCGATGACGTTAGACTCTACAGATATATATTGAACGACAAAGGTTGGACGCGTTGTTACAAGAACGCTTAAGATGGAGATGAGTGAACAAGCGTGGAACGATATCATCGAGAAAGAAATAACAATGAGTGACTATGAGTTGAAACGAAACGACATCAAGTTTAGAGAGGTCATGCAAAGCATCTTTTCAGACCATCTCAACTCTATGCCTTCCGACGCTATGGATTACGAGCATCTGCAAAACATCCTCAACCTCATCAAATCTTGTCAATGGAGAGCCATAGGTCCCTATGTGGAGAAAGTTAACGAAACGCACTTCAGAGAACTCATCCAAACACTTATGAAAAGAACACAACAACGACTGTACAAAAAGTTGTTGATGGATTGCATAGCATACAAGATCACCATGCTGGATCCGTGGGAAGAATACCACAATCTCTTGGAAGAACCTCTCAGGAAGGTATTTAAACTCCTTGATGATAAGAGGTTTGATGAAGTCGATACCTGCATCGACAGCGTGAATTTCTTCCGAGACGAAGTGGAAGATCATAAGAGAAGAGCAAGAGTTTAATGACAGACGATCCTTACGCATCATCCTCTGACTTCGACCTGGCTTTGCCACGAGAGAGAGAAAGAACCCTTGCCTCAGCTGCCACTGGGACGGCAGCAGACCTATCCACTCCCCGAGTAAGAAGAATCTACACACCCCTTCATCCAGCTGGGGTGGGAACCGGTGGTACTCAAGCAGTGAGACAAACGGTGACCCGAGACATTCTTCAAGATGCCTTGTCCCAAGCCGACATTGACCTCGATCCACCAACCTACAGTCCAGCTGGATTGGGGTCACCCTCACCTACACCACCACCTCCATGAACACCCACTGTTCGTCCAGCTGGTATCGGGGTGGCTACGCGTCCCAGAAGACCTAATCCTTCTCCCACCCGTGGGCCGTGGATTTTGCGGCACCCGTCACCGACCGATTTTCCCAAAAGTACGATGCCACGTTCGTGTACGTCCCCTTAGAAGAAGAGGAGGAGACAGAAAGGGGGTATAGCGCCTTTTCTCATTCCATTGGTCACTCTGATCGGCAAGGCGGCAGCTTCGGCTGCTGTGAGTGCAGCTGCAGGTCACGGTGTCAAAAAACATCTCAAGAGAAAGGACCATCTTTTTACTAAAGAATGTTGGCCAGGACCTAAAGAATATAAAAGAGGTGGTTACATCTACTCATCCAATGGAAAGTCCAGACGACGGCAAGGGGGGAAAGGTGGATTGTTGAGTTCACTGGGGGCTGCTGTCAAGTTGGGTTTGAAACTAGGAAGAGATAAACGTTATAAAAGAATGGGAGCGATCGGATCAAGAGGTCATTACAAGTCAAATCCAAGACCATGGGCAGTATGAAGACCATCAAACGTAATTTACCCTTCATCAAACCGTTTTTTCGTCAAGCCAATCGTTACAAGAGACAAGAGATGATGAGGTATGCCAATAAGGATCAGATCGATGCCGTCAGCGAAATCGTGCTCAACCTGTTAAAAAAAAGATTCCTGTTCAACCCCCTTTGATTGCCCAGTTGAGAAGACATAAAAGGGCGCTGCGCGAGATAAATAGGCAGAAAAATTCGGTCAAGCGACGACGAGAGGTGCTGATGAGACAAAGAGTGAGTGGCTTGTGGACGTCAATGAACCATCTGCTCTGTCAATGTCTGCTGAAACGAAAAAGTTTTTGGTGGGTTTGTTACAAGAAAGCAACGAGAAGTACGACGTCCTGGCAGAGGAACATAGGGACTTGAAAAGACGATATAAGAGACTCGAGGAAGAACCCACTTCAAGTGGAATTTTCTCTATTGTGCGAGAACTGTTGTAAGGAATTTGGTAAGATTTGCCAAGAGTGTAGTGCCAGACTGGACAAGATATGGAAGAAGTATTGATGGTTCCTCCTAAAGAAATGGAAATATTGGTTCGGTACAACAAGGGAGAATTGACCGAGAATGCCTTGCTCAACAACGCGGCGAGAATGGCAGCCAAACGAGATCTTCTGTTGAAAAGCAAACCACCGGCTGGGATCATCAAGGCCAAGGTCAACTCACTTTCCAGGGAGCTACACCACCTCACCAAAAGAGGCAGACGCGGTCCTACCAGTGGTTTGGGTGGCATACTGGAAGAGGGGGAAGAGGCGGACGACGATGCTTTGGTCACCGGTCTCATGGAACAAGTCATCAAAAAATTGATAAAAGCCACGCCCTCGAAAAAAGACATCCAAAAGGAGATCGTGAAGGAAGGGAAGAAAGAAATCAAAACACCTGCCACACCCAAGTCTTCTTCTTACTGGGAGGAACTTCATAAGCAGACCGACGCATTGCAAAAAAAAAGTGACAGTAAGAAAGCCAGAAATCGAAAAGTTGAAAACCATTCCTTGTTGAACGATCTGGGACAAACCCGTCAAGCGCAAGTCGAAAGACGACTTTTAAAAAAAACTAGATGGTCAACAAACGAAGGCAGCTCCCATGAAGGAAAAGACGTAAGCAACAACGCGATACAGGGGTGGACGTACAAAAATGGATTTCCAAACTGGGCATCGAATTTCACCCACCCGGTTACCAGTACATAGGTCCAGGCACCAAATTGGAAAAACGATTGAGGCGGGGTGACCCTGGCAAGAATCGATTGGATCGCATCACCAAGCAGTACGACATCGACTATTCGAAAGCCAAGAACATTCGTGACAAGTGGAAAGTGGATGAAAAAATGGTCAAAGCCATTGATCGTTTACCCGGCAGAAAGACGATGATGGAACTCGTGGCTCGAAGCATCATCAAGACCAAGGAACGTTTACATTTGCAACTTTATTGCAATCTTTTTTACACGTTTGAACAGTAAAAAAAAAAAATGTTCACTGCTCATTGTTCATTTTTCTTCTTCAACTGGTTAATCTTGAATGTGATCTAGTCGTGCGGGATCTGACACTCCGCCAAGGCACAGTGGGCGGTTCCCATTCCATTATGATGTCCGCTGTCCCAAACTTCGTGACCAAGTCCCATATGCATGAGGTCGTGCACTTTCGGACATCCAAATTCTTCCAGGTCAACACAGGGGATATGAGGTGATACCAACAGCTCTCTTTCGATACGTCCTCCTTTTTACGCTACCACCGTTCTGTCCTCTGTCTTGTACTGATTATAGAAGTTGACTACATCCACTGGCAGTTGGTCTTGTGGTTTGGCATTTTAAAAATGTGTGGGGACGTACGGTAAACCATGAATGCGACGCCTCACAAATGACACTTGCTTCACCTGGCTCGGTAACAGCTCCGTGTACTTCATGGGTATCTCGTAGAAATGGTTCCCATAACTACCCAGATAATTGGAGTACCCCAACTCACGCGCATAGAACTTGGGAAGAAAGAAACCCTCCATATTGATGATGAGGCAGATCCTTTCCAGGGCACGCGTCTCTGCCAAAGTCAGGTACTCGCTGATCGAACTCATCTTTCAGTCGGCTCACAAGACAATGTTGATCAGTCTAACCACCTTTTCGGTTAAATAGGGTCACCTTTTCCACACTCGATCTGAATTGTGGGTGAAAGAAAAGAGGGGTATGGGGGTACCCCCTTCACGTACAGGTCATGTGACCAAGTCCCCTTAACCTTATAAAAAGGGGAGACCACTTCCCATCAACACCTTTTCGACATGAGCCAACAACGAAGCAGTCGAAGACTCCGAGGCTTACCGGCTGAGATCACACAGACAACCTTCCGTTCTTTCTGTCTGTTGGAGGGAGACGCATGTTACGTGGGAACCTTTCAACTCAACTGTTGAAAACAGTTTGTACACTGGAGCTACTTTCAAAGATGGAAGCGTAACCATGACACTTGTCCACTCTGCCGACAACACAACATGGAAGAAGAGCCTGTGCCAGAAGAGCCTACACCCATTGCTAACCCGATCCAGACACTCAACCTAGAAAACTTCACCAAAGCTGAAATCATATCACGCTTGGAACGTTTGTTGGATGTCAATTTGCTCAGAAGGGAAATGGAACAAGTGGGTGGATTTTTCATTTTTTAAGTTTTTCGTCTTAATTCATTGACGTTGTGTGTACATAAAACGCTCCATCGGTTCACAAAACAAACAAAAGGCAAACGTTTTTTGTTTTCCGCAGATACCACTTTCACCTCAACTAGACTATTATTTGGAACTCGATGACGCAGGCGCGTTAACTCTTCGTGTACTGTTGATATTAATTCGTCAAACCATCGTCAACTCTGGCTATCCAAGTCCTATCGTGAACATAACATTTTCCATTCATGGCAATAGTTTTAGTTCGTTCTTCGGTTTCGTAAATCAGTTTTTCAATGCTATACTCCCAGAAAGAGTAAACACGATAAACAGTGAGGAAATAAAGACTTTTCTTTTTATTTATTTATCTATTTATTTTATTTTTGTCTTACACCAATGGTGTCAAGACAACAGCCTTCCCGTCGGAGTATTTTACATAACTGACATGTACTGAGACGTGGGAAATAAGGGTACTTTTTATCGTTTCATTGATCAGCGATACGATTTCACAACCGTCGATCATTGATCCCATTCGTTTTTCAGTTTCAGATGAATACACGTTTTCTACCCATTCAAGTCATGGTTCTACTCCGCTCATTACACTTCGGAATAAGTCACGAAAGATGGGGGAACAAATCATCGAACGCATCGACCTTGGAATGAGCATAATACCTTCGAGTCAAAGAATCGTGGGCGAGATCAGCTTGTTGTCTGAATACATGACTTGTCGACACTTGATCAATTTGTTTCTCCCAAACCGTCTCATTTGCTGTTTTCATTTGAATTTCGCTACCAACGAAATAGCTATAACTGGTGCTCGTCAAAACGTGCATTCACACGATACCATCAGGCGGTATGACATAAGACTTCACTCAGAAGGCAACACACTCGTGCTGAGTGGCCCATACAACAATAACGTACAATGGAACATGCGATAAAAAAAATAATTCCTATCCCTTTTTCTTCACAGTTGTCAACCCTATTTGGTGTTTTTGATGTATTTGAAGTTTTCGTTTTCAACGATGCATTGCTAGACACATTTAGTCGAGAAGAATGGTGGGACCATTACTTGAACACGACGTTTTATTCAAACGGCAACGTCACTTTCTAGTACCCAGACTATCTCAAAACTAAGATTTATTGTTAGCGCGCGCACTTTTCATTTAGTGAGAGAGCATAAGAAGATCATAGTTAGCGATGTAGTTTAGTTCTCCTTGTTAGAAACTATGCTGAAACCTTGTGTTATTATAAATGTTGAATGCAATGTCAAATTAACTTTGATGTTTAAAGTCGAAAAAATTGATGACAAGAAGTCAATGACACTGACAGTCTTAATATCACGGAAAGAATGCTTTATTGTTTAAACTTTTTTCTTAATTCTATGTTAAATCTGCTCCTATGTTTAGAACCATGAAAATGACTATGAGCAGACAATGCTACAAAAAGTTTTCGGGCCATGAGATATTCCCAGATCAACATGACTAAAATCACAAGGATTCATGAATACCCATACTTTGACCGGAATCAAAAACCCGTTGTCATCTGTCAGATCATACATCTTGATAGCCGAATTTTTGTCAAAACTATAACACTGAAAGAACTGTGAAAGAAAACATTTTTTAGATTATTAGTCTTTTAACTGAAGGAACTCAAGCGATTTACGAGGAGAAATACATTTAACTATGGGTGGAAAAATTTGTTATTTGTTGTTTTCTAACTTTAATGAATTAAAAAACAAATTAATTGGCTGTCATTTTAGTATGGCGATGGATTATATAGGTTTTGCAATATGCAGTTTACGAAAAATACAACTATTCTTTAGTTTATTTTTAAATTAGTTTATAAGAGAAAAGATGGTAATTGAAAGTTAACAATATTAGGAAAGGTTGTCGGGCCATGAGACATTTTCCCAGATCCATCTCTAGCTCTGTCATGTAGTAACACAATGACAAATTCGCTTTCGTGTGCTCATGTTCTCCAAAAACCTAGAATTTGGTAATTTCACGTTGCTGTTTTGCAGAGGACAACGAATAAATGTACCAAAATGAAAAACGCACATGCAGAGCGATTGTTTTCGATCATTAAACCTATTGTTTTGTGGCGTTGTCATTGTTGTTGCCGTCGTCGATCATTAAGCTCCCTATGATAATGCGGAGACAACGTATGATGGACAATCCAGTGATCTTTCACTCAATCCTGCTTTGCTAGCATATGACCATTACTCATGCAGGTACACAGTCTGCAACCGTTCGACTTCGGGAGCCGGCCTTGTTTGGGAGAAGTTATTGTGTACACAGGGCTAGGACCGTTCGACTCCGGGAGTTGGTTTTGTTTTGGACAAAAGTTGTGTAGACGGTCTGGCACCGTTTGACTCCGTGCGCCGGTCTTGTTTGGGAGAAGTTATTGTGTACAAGGTTTCAGGAGCCGGCCTTGTTTAGGACAAAAATTATTGTGTACACGGTCTGGGTTCCTTCGGCCCCGGGAGTCGGTTTTATTTGGGACAAGAATTATTGTGTACACGGTCTGGGACCTTTCGGCTAAAGGAACTGGCCTTGTTTGGGACAACAGTTATTGTGTACGCAGTCTGGGACCGTTCGGCTCAAGGAGCCGGCCTTGTTTGGGACAAAAGTTATTGTGTACACAGTCTAGGACCGTTCGGTTCCAGTAGCCGGCCTTGTTTGGGACAAAAGTTATTGTGTACACGGTCTGGGACCTTTCGGTTCCAGGAACGCTTTCTTCAGTTCGTTACGCTCTTCAAAGCAAGATATCCTTTCTAACCCATGGAGGGCCTTTGCACACGTAGCGATCGAGGCTAAGGTGTGAGAAGCCGGGTCGTCCGCTCATGGGATGGCAGACTATTACGCGACCATTTTGAATGAACGCAATTTAATAATGACACGACCCAACAAGCTCTCAGCTTTAAACCCTATCGTGTTTAAATAAAGGATATGTATGTATGTATGTATGTATGTATGTATGTATGTATGTATGTATGTATGTCTGTCTGTCTGTCTGTCTGTCTGTCTGTCTGTCTGTCTGTATGTATGTATGTATGTATGTATGTATGTATGTATGTATGTATGTATGTATGTATGTAATGAAGACTTTTTCCCTTGTTGACGTAGTCGTCGGAGACCTACTCGTCTCCATGTGTATTATTTAACGGCTGTACTTGTGTCTCCAATCAGTTATCTCCATTAAAGGAGATTTTTCTTTTCTCCAGTCATTTATGTCTCTATTCTTTTCAATTTTTTTTACCTTATTTCTTCGTTATTTCTGGTGGTCCTTCCGGTTTATGATCACAGCTGGGGCCAACGAAGGATAAAAGGACCCCCCCCCCCCTTTTTCCACCAGTGTTTTGTTTTCATTTTTTTCGGCATTTCGCAGTCGCACTTCAAGAAATGTTTACTTTTACGTTTTGTGTAAGTGGTTGGTGTGTTGCCTAACCGGATTTTACCGACTTAATTGAGATGATGATGATGAAATTCTTGTGCACCCAAGCCCAGACATTAAGGACGGTGCCTCCTTTTGCTACTGCGCATGTGTTCTGCGCGCCTCGAGATGGTCCAAGAAGCTCGGGTTTGGTAATGGCGGTGCCTGCTAATTAAACAAAGATATTTTTGCGCCGTTTATAACTACGGTGGAAAAACAGGTCTTGGCAAGAGTTACTAGCAAAGAGAAGAAAAGAAGAGGGGTAGTCATGCATTTTTTACAGATAATTAAGCTCTAATTTGGTATTAAAATCCTTACATTAGTTTGTCTTTTAGCGTTTTTAGAATTATTTTTGCATAATCATCTCTGCAATATGCATGGTTACCATATACTTTTCCCACATACTCATACATTGTGCAAATATGGGGTGATATTAAAGCGAAACCTTATCCGTAATTATTGTTACGTAATATCCATAGAAGGGAAAATTTGTTGTATACATATATATATCTAACAACGCTCAGGCACGCAAACCGTATCACAAAGTCTTTGACCCACGAGCCACAGAGAAAGTTCTGAGCTTAACTGAACACCTTCAGTCCCTAATCCTACGATCCGTTCATAGCGCTATTGTGAAATAAACGTTACAATTCAACAGACCTGCTATCAATGGGAGCCTTGAGTACTTAAGAAACTTTAACTTCTAAACATTTTTATTCTAGAAATCTTATCTTCGTGTGACTGCAAACTATCTTTTAGATAAGGTAACTACTAAAGTTCTAGGCGCGAAGACATCACAAGACGCTCTGCTCGGAGTATGTTCATTGTACGAGTCAAATTCGAGTCCGAGTCAAGTTCGAGTCACGAGTCAAGTTCGAGTCAGGTTCCGTTTCTTCTGTTTTTTTTTTCTTTTGCTTCTTTTTTGTCTTTATCAAAGGCTGTGGTTGTGATTCTTGCTTTCACAATATGTGCCAACTGACGTTCGAAGCATTAAACATGAATGAGATATTATTGTCAACGCGACTGCGAGAATTCATTGTTCAGTAGCAAATTAACCGCAGTCCTCATTCGTTCTCGCCATCTATAATTTCACCCTGAAAGGATTTGTCCAATGTTGTTAGTGACTAAAGCTTCAATCACTATGCCTTGTGAAACCCAAGTGTTGGGAAAATTAAAAATTTCCGTGGCCGTTTACATTTGCCCGCGAAGGGTGGAGAGTCTATTGTATGTTATCCTTGGTTTTCTGTGGACGCGACAAAATGGCGCTTGAGTCAGGCAGGAAATACTTTATCACCGTCCGGTTTCTCAGTCGTGGAAATGGGATCTCTGCTTCAGGTGTATGCAGCTACAGGTCTTAATCTTCCAACGAAATTTATGAACACGAACGGATGTGGTATTTCTTTCCACAGTTGCAGCGAGTCAAGCGGCTCTAACGAACGATAACGACAAATGAAAGTTAAATTTTGCGGTTTACCACTAGCACATCATTATATAAAAGAGTATAACAATCCACAAGACATAAGAAGAAGGGAAAAAAAGTGGAAAATGAAATTTGGACCCTGACTCGAACTTGACTCGGGCTCGGGCTTGACCCGTGCTACGAGTAAACTCCTCTGCTCACATACAAATTATACATAATAGTTGACAAAATATCTAAGGAAAAAGGATATGGTAACAGAACAATCTTATTATTCATCGTCAAGCTATATGTGAACTAAATGTAAAACCAAGGATGTTTCATATACTTACAGACACACTTAGGTCACCGCGATTCTTTTGGATTATAGGAATACGTGGAACAGATAATATTCATGGTTTTTTTGGGACCTATTCTGTTTGTTCGTTCTGCTCCCGATAGCAAAATGACCGGAATACTGAGTTTACTCAGAATAAGAGGAATTGCGATCTTTTGGCAATGTTTTCGGTAAAATGGGAATGGGCCGAATTGCCTAATTTTGGGATCTCATATCCTATGTTTTTCTGTTATTGCTGAACCGGAGTAACAACAACAACAACAACAACAAGCTTTATTTGCATGACTATAATAAATAAAGTATTGCAAAAGCTATTCATAGCTAATTATTGATTCGTTAACTAATTCTTAAGATAACTTAAAATAAAATAAAATAAAATAAAGTAACTGAAGTCTTTGCTTATTTTAAACTTTTCATACAGTAGAAGTAATCATTCCGGAGAGAAGTTTATCTCTCAATTCGAAGCACGAGGAAACAAATGAAATTAATTGAGTGTTTATAAAATAGTCTGTTGAGTTCATTATATGCGATAGTAAAGTTTCTTTTACTAATAGTCGTGTAAATGGAAGGCTAGGTTCTATTGTAGAAAAGAACATATTTCTTAAAGAAGAGTAACTTGGGCAATCTAATAAAAAATGAATTTCGTCTTCAATGGTCTTACGGTTGCAAACATTACACACCCTTTCATTACGGGGCATGTTGTCGTATCTTCCTGTTTCAATCAAAAGCTTGTGGCTGCTTATTCTTAGTTTCACTAATGCTTTCCTAGAAGCATTTTTCCTTGTGAGATCTAGGTAAGCAGAGGGGCCAAAAGTTTTTTGATTGTGTAATAAAAGCTGAGTTTTTATGAGTGTTGAAGGGTTTGGTGCCAATAAGAGATATATTTCTTTTTCATAAGATCTATATATTGTTTGATGTTATTTTCATTCAATGTGTAATAATTAAAGTTGGGGAAATTATAGTATTCACTCATCTTCATGAGACTGGAGTAAAAGCTAGTTTGACCGCTATAATGAAGGTCAACAGATATTCTTAGGGATTGTTTTGCTATAGAATGTTCATCCTTTCCTTGGAGGTAGTGTACGTAATTAAGTATCTTTTTATTTATGTCAACGATTAGAGGAAATCTGCCAAGTTCAGCACTACATGCAACGTTGGATGACTTATTATGTACTTCTAAATAGCGTTTACAGAAATGTAAATGTGTTTTTTAAATTCTGGAGCCTTCCCACGACTTAAAATCTGATTTAACAAAGGCACCCCACACTTCACTATTGTAGGTTAGAATTGGCTGAATCATTGTGTCAAAAATTTTACATGCAAGTGAAGGTTTCAGTGTACTAAAATCAGTGTGTCGTCTTAGACTAAAGAAAGCATGAAGAGCTTTTTGTCGAAGATGCTCAAGCGAAAGTGTGAAATTTCCGGAAGACGAAATGCGAGTTCCTAAGTAAGTGTAGTCTTTTACTATATCTATTAATTCATCGCCTATGTGAAAGGTATAATCGCATTTTTTTGTGCTTTTTTGCACAATGAGTTGCAAAATGATGATAAACTGTCAAGGCAATTTTGTAATCCCAATTTTGATCGTGACAATATAATTAAGTCATCTGCATAAAATAATGAGCTGAGTTTGGTGCCATTTGGTAGTATAAACGGGTCAGACAAAATATTGTTGAACGAAAAGGCTAAATCATTAACATATAGATTAAAGAGCAGAGGACTTAAAATGCAGCCTTGACGCACACCTCTGCTATATTGAAAAGATCGCGTTTGACTATTTCCAATTCTAACAGAACACGTAGAATTCGAGTATAAACTTTTGATAACTCTATAAAAGCTTCCTCCGACATTGATTTATAACAACTTGTACATAAGTCCATCGTGCCAGACAGAATCAAACGCTTTTCTAAAGTCCACAAAACATGCGTATACTTTTGTTTGGTGAGATTTGACATATTTATCTACTAGTGTTCGCAGTGTAAAGACATGGTCTGCTGTTCGATTTTTTGCTAAAAAACCAATTTGAAATTTATGAAGAATGTTATGCGACTGAACGTGTTCGAGGAGTCTTTGACTGAGAATTGAGCAAAATAATTTACCAAGACAACTAGAAATACAGATTCCACGATAATTTGAGGGATCAGTTTTAGATCCAGTTTTAAAAATGGGTGTAATAAGAGCATCGCACCAATTTTGAGGCATTGTACCTGAGCTAAAGGCATTGTTAAATAGCTGTAAATAGACTGGCATTAACTCGTTTAAGCTAGATTTGATCATTTCATTTTTGATTCTATCTGAATACGGAGATTTATTGTTTTTTAGCTTTTTTGCCGCTCTTCGTATTTCAAGTTCAGATATAAGGTAGTCCAAGGAGCTGGGATGAGTCTCATTTTCTAGTCTATGTAACGCACTGCGAGTCGCTTCTTGGTGTGAATTGAGGGGCTCGTTAGAGTGTAGCGATTCGAAGTGTGACATCCAACTTTCTTCCGATATCGGGGGGTTATTACGTTTCTGAACAGAATCGTCCATCGATTTTAAACAATTCCAAAGGCTTCGGCTGTTCGAGTTATCTACTGTTTTTTCAAGTTCCGAAATCTTAGCATGATAGTATTCTTTCCTCTTCTCTTTCAGGAGGCTTTTGTACTGGTTTAAGACGGTGCGATACTTTTCCCTAAGCGTGATATTAAGGGGGTAAGAATAACTAGAATTGTTATCTACCTAAAGTTTCACTCAAAAAAACGAACAATGTGATTGGTTGGTTCTTGTTCACGTGCCCCTAATCAAATACAAATGTATTTCGACCGGGATACAATTTCGCAGTTGTTTCCCTTTCAGTTATTTGTTTGTTTGTTTCGCTGTGATTGTTGAGGGGAAAGTCTAAATAAATAACAAAGCGCTTCATATATCATCCCTCGGAAAACTAGTTAGTTTTGTTCCCCTCGAGTCCTGATGTTTCCCTTGACTTCGTCTCAGGAAACATCAGGACTCTCGGGAAAGCAAAACTTACTGTTTCCCCCGGGACCAAACATTAAGTTTATATTGTTCCACCCTTAGTTCTTGAGTACAGTTTGGTATAAGAAAGTGTTTTCAAGTTCGCACTCATTTGACTTGCAAGTCGCACATTTCTATGCACCCGACTGGGAGGGAAACTCCTAGACATATTAACAAACTGATACAGCTGAAAACAGGTGCAGACATACTGCCAACTGGCAGGCGTGGTAACATGATGAAACGTAATGCCACTTGAGTGATGCGGAATGATGCGGAATGATTACTGCCGTGTTACTTTGGGTTAAGTAAAGGCCAGTCTTACGAAAAACCGCGAACTAGCCATGAAGACAAAAAGTTGAATAAGTGGTCTTAAAAGGACCACTGCTGGATATGCTGCTCGCGTCGACAGCCAATGCCATCTGCGAGGCACGTTGGTAACAAAACGTTATAAACATTGATTCCCATGGAACTGGTTCCAATTCTCCTCGTTAGTGAATTTGCTAGCATTTTCGCACTTTTCTGAAAATAGGCCCCTTGCTATGAACCTGATTACAAACGCAAGGCTTAGTGCAAAGCTTTTCATGTGAAAATTAGTTTGGTTTGCATATGAATGAAAACCAATTTTCATAGCAAAAATTTTGCACTTAGCCTCGCTCTCATAATAAGGTTGAAAGCAACTCGGAAATGGCCTATTCCCTGTAAACACCCTCTTATAGGTTTATCTTCGATGATTTCACGAAACAATGGTGCTGATTACTGTGATGATGACTAATTATCGTGAAATCAAAATCTTGCAACACCGTCTAGATATTCAATTGCTCTTCGGTCTAATTGGCTCTATAATGAAATTTTTGCGTGTATCAAATGAATGCTACATGAAACAAAAACTTATTTAACGTTATAAAAACACGTAACATACTCGATAACATCTCAGACTTCTCTATCATTGCGTCCTCGAACTAGATGAAGGCTACAGTTATTCAAAGTTTTTATCACGAGACATGCGCAGCTACCAAAGAAAAACACTTTTCAAAAACTAGAAGCACATGTACGAGAAAGAATGACGTAACTTAGGAACCATTACTTAGCCTGCTCAGACGTCTCCTACTTCTCTCCTGTAAGCTGGTAAAATGCAAAAAGAAGACTGTACGTGATTTTATCAACAGAGTTGATAACGTTATTAATAATTAAGGTACTACTACTACTACTACTACTACTACTACTACTACTACTACTACTACTACTACTACTACTACTACTACTACTACTACTACTACTACTACCACCACTGGTGCTGCTGCTACTACTACTGCTACCCGGACAACAGAACCTTGCGCAAAGTATTCTTTAAAGATTCACTGATGAAAGAATCGTTTAGTTACGTTACTTAGCTATTTCTTTACAATAACAAATAAAACTTAGCTGTGTGAGACATTAGAAATAGTTCAGTTCAGTCCCCCAAAGTGAGAATCTTATGCGCCAATCTGCACCATCCTGGGAATCCATCCTCCTGCCCAATACTGCTTAGCCACTGCACCATCCAAGGGGACACGTGATACACGGTTCGGACGATACCCATGGCCCGGTGGGACCACTCATGAGACAGCACGTCAAAGTAGCACGAGGTGTGCACATCATTGACCAGAATAGTGCCACTGAGGGTCACTGGGGCGTACGCACCTTTCTCATAAACAGAACTGATGCTTTGAACTACATCTGTCTCCACTGCACCTTGGTCTCCTCTCACATACACTTTGTTTCCAATGCTGACATCCCTGGCAGGAATGACGGAAGGTTGGCCACCTTTCTCCACAAATAGCAGATGGTCATCAGTGATCATCAAGACCTTCTTCATCTTCAAGGTTGTGATTTTCAGGAATTCTTGCATTAGTTCTGGTTGTCGGTGGATGAATGTGACAACTTGTTCGAGGCTGATACCTTGTTTGGTTAAGACGTGGACCTTGTCGCCGACTTTCAAGCAATCCATTTGTCGTGCTCGACCATGGATGTCAATAAAGGTAGCTGATGCGGGATAGCAGCCGCCAATGCTGTATAGTGACCGAGCAATATTGGCTGTCGCGACTCCACCAGTTAGTTTTTGCTCTAGCGTTTTTTCCTCCTCCAGTTCACGCTGCTCGCGCTCAATCCTTTCTTTTTCGTCAGCGATCCTCTTAGCCTCTGCTTCCAATTCTTCTTTTCTTTTACGATCTTTTTCTTCCTGCTCCTTTCGTTCTTTTTCCTTTCTGGCGAGTGCCGCGTCCAGTTCTTGCTGCCTTTTCTTGTCATTCTCCAATTTCTTTCTTTGTCTTTCCATTTCTTCTCGTTCTTTTTTGGCTTTGCGAGCGTTTTCCTCTTCCATCTGTTTTATATTTTCCTGTTGTTTCTTAAGCTCCTCCTCTTTCATCTGCATTGACTCCAGTTGTGCATTGAGCCCACTGTGATCCAACGCTATCTTAATCTGTTCTTGTAAAACGGCTTGTGAAGTGTGGGTTAACTTGTGTACGAAGCGTTCCCTTCCTGCCGTCATTTCATCTATCAGCTAAAAAGGGAAATACCTTTAATATAAGTTTCATTAGAGAAAGTTTTGTGGCATTATCTACGTGATTAGGCAATAACGACCAATTGAGGTGATAACTCATTATATCAACCAATATACTTATGAAATGTTTACGTTTACGGTCCTTCTACCCTGGGTTGAGGCATGGCCCAATCTGGCTAGTGTTGATAAAATATCTATACAACCTTTGCGTTCGAAGACTAAAGCCCCATTTACACTACAGAAAATTTTTGGCACGGCTTGGATAAAAATGGCAGGCGTACCCAAAAAAAAAGGTTCAGCTCGGGTAAATTTTGTAGTGTAAATGATTTTGCCGTACCAAATTTTATCCCTGCCGACCCAAAATTTTACCCGTGCTCGGCCCTTCTGAAAAGGTAGTCCGAGCACGGGTGAAATTGGTACGCGTTCCCAAAAACTCGGCCCGGCTAGGACGAAATGTGTAGTGTAAACGATTAGCCGTGCCAAACCAATTTTTTCCTGACGAGCCTTCGTAACTGTGGTCAGCACCATCTGTTGGAGCATATGTAGTAATTCCATTCAACATGGCGGAATCGGCGCGCCCTGCAACAAGCAAGTCACCAAGAAAATCTCACGGTCACTCTAAGAAAGGAAATGAAGCAAAGGAATACACTCCTTGTCCCTGAATACTGTTTCTAGCAACTCAAATCAGTGACCATTACGTGTTAACATCCAAAATCATTGCTCGATAGGACAGTTACAAGCCAGCATTGCTGCTATGACAATGAACATATTTGTATCTTCACGTCTTTTCTATTATTCTGGAAAGAAGAACAGGAAGAGACTAATTTTCGACGTCCCTGCGACAAGATGTGTGGCCTTTTTAGAAGTAGACACTCCCAATACTTCTCACCCGCCATGTTTGAATGAAATAAGCCATTGGCCGCATGCGCCCTATGGAATAATCGCGTACGCTACCAAAGATGTTGAGCCTTTTACCCGTACCAAAACATTTTCTCACGCCGCTTAGCACGGCAGAAAAAAGGACGTGTAAACAGGACATCAGTGCTATAGTTTCTGGTACGTGTACCATTTTTATCCGAGCCGTGCCAAAAATTTCCTGTAGTGTAAATGGGGCTTAAATATCCTTCATTTATTTGCTTTTGGTCTATGCCTTCCGTGATACTCTTAAATATCACTTACCCATGACGGACGGATACACCCGCAACCGACGAAAGCTTTAGTCTGAAGAAAGAGACCATTTTCAAAACTTCCCTCATCCGACAGCCCTGCTTAACTGAAAAACCTTACTGGGACGTAGTATCCAAAAAGTATCAGACGTATAGGTAACCTGCGGTCACTTGTGGTAACTCGTGAATGCGCGCATGCGCAATGAACGCGTTATTGCGATGCGGAGTTTTGTCGCTTGGAGTGTTTTTAACTTTCAGGCTTGCACAGTGAATGAGTTATCGTAATGTAGGGTAATTTCACTCGGACGCTGGTCGTGCACTTAAAAATTCTCCAGTTGCGCGTTTTTGAAAGAAAAACAGACCTTTTTGAAACGATAAATCAAAAGAAGAACTTCTAAGGGATACTTGACAGTTTCAACAGCGGAAATCAAGCATTAACGGCGAAGAAAGTGTTCTTCGATCTGTAGTTTTATCAACCCGATGAGCTGGCGAATCTCAAATCAACTTTTAATCCGCAGACTTTCTTGCTAATGTTCGAGTGCTTATAAGAATACGACACACAAATAATTACAGGTTTGATCGGAGTTTGTGGTGAAATACTAATCTTATGGACCGATTTTTCGTATTCCGAACAGTTCTTGCAAAATGTTTGAAAAATGTGCTCCGATAAATTCGCTTCAAAGTTGATTTCAAATCAATAGGCCTTATCACGCTTTTCGACGCCATTTTGACGAGTAGCCAAACAGGCGTGAAATAACAGTGTTTGTATGGAAATCCGAAGTCAAATAATTTTCATAAAACATCGCTTCTAAAAAATTCATGAATTGGAAACTTTTGGCACTAAGAAAAGGATTTTAAGAAAACAAATTGCAGGGATTTAGCTGTGCCAGAAAGCGTCCAGTCGTGTTTTGAATTTTCCATACTGATTTGTCTGTAAAGCGAACCAGCTGTGAACTGCTCTAAAAATAGCTCGAGGGAAAAAAATACAGGGAGATGTATGGAACGTTCAAAACACGACTGCACGCTTTCTGGCACAGCTACATCCCTCCATTTTTTTTTTCTTAAAATCCCTTTCCTAGTGCCAAAAGTTTCCAATTCATGAATTTTTCAGAAGTGGTGTTTTATGAAAATTATTTGACATCGGATTTCCATACAAACAGTTATTTCAGGCCTGTTTGCCTACTCGTGAAAATGCCGTGATAAGGCCTATTGCGAGTCGCCTCGTTGCGAAATTTATACGCTTTTGCTTCTTAGGCCTGTAAAAAGACCTATCTGAATGAATTTTTCGCTAGGAAAGCTTTTTCTGTGTTTTTCTATTTTTACTGATGAAACGCGACAACTCGGCGTAATCATGTGTAAACAAACGCGTGCTCGCTACCAGCGGATGAAATTGGCCGAGACAGAAGCCGTAATAATTCCATTCGGAGTTCAATGTGAGCGATAAGATCGATTCAACAGAACAAATGTAAATAACAAAATATGCTCATGCATAGTGACAATCATCGCAGCGCTTGATGTATTTCTATATTTATGTTCACTTGGATACAGCCAAAATAACAACTTTAGCAAGGTTGAAAGCTTCTTCCGATGTTATAAAACGCGACAGAAGCCGTCGTTTGAACTTAGAAAGGAATATTACCATGCTGAAAACAGCAAGATTTAGGTCACGTGTTTGGCAACCGAAATCGTTCACCTGTATCAAGTTTCATTCGACAACAACACGATACGAGGGAAAAAAAACGGAGGTTCTTGGAAGAAAATCTGGACGCTTTTTTGTGGATTGACAACCACGCAAAACCACCCCCCAAAAAAGCACACGTCATCCTTTGCGTTGCTTCGCGTATCAGAAGGAATCAGTTTGCGTGTGTAATTTAATTGTTTAATTGTTTATACATAATTTATTCACACAATGCGGCATGGCGTTCACGATTCCTTGTAGCGTAGTTTGATGCGAGTACCGCTTTACGGTTACCACTATTCACTATTCACCTCTGCACTTACGAGTTAACTGACAGGGGCCTTTGATTTCACTAAGTGGATAAAACCCAGCGTTTTTTAGAATTCTATCATTGCGTTGTCAAACGAGCTAAGGCCGATCTGAACACTTCAACCGAAAGTTTTTACAGATGAAGATATGCTCTTATTTCCGCTAACTTTGAAGGTCTACGACTTTATGGCTAGAAATAAAAGCATAATTTCTGAGAAGTTGTGGTCTCACCTTGATTAAGCGCGACAGCTGCTTTTTATACCCTTCTGGGTCTTTCTGGGGACGCAAGAGGTTGTTGTACAAAAACACTCTGTTTTTTATTGCGGCAACAAACTCTTGAACCCAGGGTGGAAGGCTTTCCAACCACTTCTTAAGGGTCTCATCGACAGTCTCTTCATTCTCTTCTGCTTCACGTTCAGTTTGATCGCCATGGGTGAGAACGAGAATCATATTATCGCAAGCTTCCTTTCCCAAGAGTTGCTGAAGCATCTTTAGGGCTTGAGCATCCTCATCAGTGAATCTGCAGCCATATTTCGCGACAATTATAAAGCAGTCGAAGCCTTCTGGTGCCATCGCGAAGATTCGGGCTACTTCTTGAAGTGTATTGCTCAGTACTTCGTTCTTTTCGGTCAAATAGGCGTAGGCACTCTTCGCTTTATCCATCCATGAGACTGCTTGGGTATCCAGAACACCTGGTGTGTCTATTACATCAATGGACCTTTCATCTTTCCGCTGCCCGAGCAAACATGACTTTGTCACGGATTTTGCCTCTGAACTGGCCTTGAAGTGCAGTCGACCAAGTATACTGTTTCCAGTTCTACTTTTGCCGTTTCCAGTTTTCCCAAGAAGAACAAGGGATAGCTCTCTTCCTTCAGGAAGCTTAGACAAGGAGAAATTATATCACTACTACATATTTTAAAAACATTCGGACTCTAAAATATAAGATTCAACCAACCGTTACTTTTTTCACTGCCCTAAATCATTGCAGCTGATCTGTTAGAAAACAGGACGTTTGGCTTAGCAAGGTCAAAATGTCACGCCCATACGCACATTTCGTTTGTCAGTTTCTGAATTTTTTGGTGCACCGATTATCGCTGTAATAATGATGCACAACTGTTAAACACGCAGATTGTTAGTTGGGTTTTGAATTTCAGAGTTCGCATATTATTTGAACTGCGCAGTAATAGAAACACGTGCGCTTTTTAAGTTAGAATTTAGATGGCTTCCAACATTCCTTGGAAACTTTTAAAGTTACGGCTATCGTGGAATTGATGTGATTGTCAATTGACGTCTGTCATTTGACTTGTGTTATTCAGTCTGTAATAAAGCGGTGAGGGTAAAAGACGGAATGAGTCTGCGGAATGGAATGTGGCATGACGTGCGGAATGGCATAATTATGCAAAATACGAGTTGCGGAATGACATAATTATGCGAGATACGATTTATGCATAATGACTCACAGAAATACATTAAACTGAAAAAGCGCGCCTTTTTTTGGGCGCCAATTTGCATATACAGCCTTTTTGTAACCATTTCAACCGAAGAATGCATCACAAAAAACCAAACGATGGTATCTTCGAATTCAAACTTTTTTCCTTCGATTCTCATCGCATAGCCGTTAATGCAACATAGCAGCTCGTGGACTTTTATCGTTCGCAAGTGACCACAATATTTGTAATACATTTGCATTAAAGAGGCTTGTTTATTTACGTAACCTGGTTTCCATTCCACACGAGTCGTCCGCCATTACGAGAGATGTATACAACTCAATCGAAGGCTGGTTAAACTTGACATGTTTCAAACTTTCACAGCGCCTCGCAGGAAAAAGA
The DNA here is from genome assembly GCF_977016875.1 of Pavona decussata. NCBI lineage: Eukaryota > Metazoa > Cnidaria > Anthozoa > Scleractinia > Agariciidae > Pavona > Pavona decussata. Next base: position 1,751,934 of record NW_028145718.1, read on the forward strand.
CGCGAATAAAGAACCGCCTCTGTTTATTTTTGAAACGATTTATGTCACTTGTCGAGGATTTATCTGGTTATGACGAATGTGTTGTGGTTCGGTCATGCTCATTTCCGTTGTTTTACGTTTTATATTAATCAATTTATCATACACAGCCAAACACACACACACACACACGCAAATTATAAATAAATAAATAAATAAATAAATAAATAAATAAAAACGAAAATAAAAATTTAACCGCAATCTATACCGCAGAACTCTTTCCCCGTATTTTGACGTGTAGATTTCGGTTTTTTATTTTCGAAGGAAGGATCTTGATGTAACAAATTCTCAACTCCAACATGTTATTAGAAACAATATCTAAGCAAATCGGGAAAGATTTCCGCACAGCCCCATACATTATTTATCCATGCACAACTGTCACACTAACCCACTTCCAAAAACGACGAGCGTGAGAGCAGAGTGTTATTCGCAAAATGTATAGATAATTGTGCATGGGGCTGTGCAGATATCTTGACGCAACTCGTACTAAAAATACTGTAAGAGACTAATGTCACTTGAAGCCTCGGTAATTAATACCATACCGTAATTCTTATCTACTTTCTTTTCTTTTTCTTTTTTTATTTTATTTTAAAGAATCGATATAAGCTTGTATTGTACTGGTTATCCCATACCATAAAATCCTGGTTTTAAGTCCCCCTCCCCTGCTAATAAATCGCCTCGATTTGTGGGCCATCTATTTGTAAACGAAAATTTTATTCTGTGATAAACCCCTACCACTCTTCCACTTATAGGCCAATCTTTGATCTTTATATAAACACGTAACACTTCTCCCCCCTTGCCCCTAAAAAAGCCGGTCACATTTCCTTTTAACGTATCCCCACTAGTAACCGGAATTTTACGGTATTATGGTCTCTGCCTCTTTACAAGAGCCTGTGAATTTTTCTTAGACTCAACCTATTGTTGACTTTTTTGGTTTTCCTTGTTTTATGTGATTGGTGATTATCACAGGTCTCGCAGAGGTAAACCCATAAATGGTTGGATTGCTCAGTAGCTCAACAACAGTAATGTAACCACACTTACACCCCAGGGGAAGGGGGGGGACTCTTACATAAAACTGAAGGGACAAGCTGTCAAAAATGTTGAACAGAATACTCTAAATTGCACCATACTCTCTTGGCATAGGTGTGGCCCCAATGTAGTTTCCTTAAGGGTTACCAAAACAAAATATTGAAATAATCAAGCAGTTTCCTCATTGCACAGAACAAAAAAGCTTTCCTTTGAGGTTTTGAAAGCAGAGACTCAGATTTCCACCGCAATGGTACAAAACTGCATATTTTTCAACCCCTGCCTTTACATCGCCCTAAAATTGACCTCCCATTTCCCCTTGGGGTGTAGAGCAATAATAACTAACTTCTTAAGTTTACATCGAGTTAACGTTTGGCATCAACAACAACAACAACAAGCAAGAGAGGATCAAAAGTATGAATTCTCCATACATGTTCATACATACCCAGCTGTTCACTATTTATGACTTTTTTTAGGTCAACCATACAACCAGAGTTTTTTTGTTGCTTGTTTACATACACATAAGACTGATATATATGCAATATGGCCGCCGGTCACGGCGCCTTGACCTCCGTTATCTATTACCTTTCTTTGTTTCCTCATGACTTGTTGTACGTTTTTGTCTTTACTATATATTGCGTTACTGTCAATGATCCATTTAACATGCTGACGGGGAATGCTAAAACCTCTATGAATTCTACTGGAAAAGATGCTAACACTGGAAAGACACAAACGCTTCGAGCACCGAGTTCGTTTCTCTAGCGACTCTGAGAGAGATGCTCCAGATGCAGGAACGGATGTTTAAGAACATGTTTGAGTCGGTTCTGTCTTCTGTAAATACAAGAATCGACAAGGTTGTCAAATCTGTGGCAGAACTAAAAGCGAGCCTAGAATATTCACAACAAGATATTGACGACTTGAAGGAAGCTGCAGACGCCATAGACGTCATGGACGAAGAACTTGATGACATCCAAACAGGGTTACATAAACAAGGGGAAAAATTGGTATACCTTGAGAACCAAAGCCGTAGAAACAATGTCCGCATCGATGGAATTCCCGAACAACACAACGAAACCTGGCTGAATACTGAAACAAAGGTGACGGAAGTACTACAGGAGAAACTAAACCTGAGCTTTGAGCCGATGATCGAGCGAACGCATCGCACCGGGCCAAGACCAAGATCGGGTGCTGCTGATGGTAGCAACAAACGCCCAAGAACCATTGTGTGTCGTCTGCGCGACTGGAGGCAGAAGGATGATATGCTTAGAGCCGCCCGAAGGATAAAACCATCTAGTATATTTGTGAATGAAGATCTCGCAAATGAGACCATAGAAAAGCGGAAAGGGCAGCTTGATGAGCTGAATGCGGCAAAGAGAGCCAGGAAGACGGCATACCTCGTGTTGGACAGACTTGTTATAAAGGAAAGACGTAATGCAGAGCCCAGCTAAGTTTATTTACTAAATAACGATAATGTCGCTTACTACTTTACCGTTTAGTCACTTAGATGACAGTGACTTTGCTTCGGTGATTTATGAATTTCGAAATGGACCCGTTCATTTCGATCCCGAGAGACTATCTAACTTGTTTATCAATCCTTTGAGTTCTGATTTTGAGCGGTTCTTAATTCGGTCGGATGATCTAGACCCTGACATACATTTCAATATTGACGGCGGGTGTTCTTATTATGTAGAAGATAAATTTAACGATACTCTTCAAAAAGAAATCATGATTAGTTGTGAACAATCGAACCATCTTTCATTGTTCCATTTAAATATTCGAAGCCTTCAAAATAAGGTTGATGAACTATCGACCCTTCTAACCTCTCTAGATATAGTTGGAGTCGAAATTGATGGTTGTAACTTTGTTTACAAAAATCGTCGGCTTGTATGTATCAGACAATCTTGATTTTAGAATTCGAACCGATATTTATGCTGATGAAGCTGAGGTGATGGAAGCATTGTTCATTGAGATCATTCGACCCCATGAGAAAAATGTCATTGTTGGCACAATTTATCGCCTTCCAAATCAAAATGTTAATGATTTTGTGACCAGAATGAACGAAATATTAGGGAAAATATCTCGGGACAACAAGATATGCTACATAATGGGAGATTTTAATTTGAGTCTGCTAAAAAATCAAAACCACAACGCCACCGGGGAATTCCTAGATGGCCTGTATTCTCACCTGTTTTTTCCGTTAATCACGTTACCTTCCCGAATCACTTCTCACACTGCAACTCTGATTGACAACATTTTTTCTAACCATGTCGAGCACGTTATTTGAAGTCTGGACTATTAATAACGGATATTTCGGACCATCTGCCTATCTTTTCCATTTCCTTCGATCATAAGTGTACCCGCGGACACCAAGAGAACATATTTGTCCGTAACAAAAGCGAGCTAAATATTTCCAACTTTCTAGAGGAATTAGATTGTATTGATTGGCTCAACATAGACGGGTATAATGATCCTAAAATCTGCTACAGCAAATTTCTTGAACGATACACTAAAGCCTACGAAACACATTTTCCTTTGAAGAAACTGAAGCGTCGCCTTCACTTTAGGAAACCGTGGATATCCCAGAGCTTACTTAAATCTGTCAGGCAGAAAAACAAAGCAGTATATTTCAAACCCCTCTCCCTGGAACGAAGCGAAATATAAAACATATAAGAACAAACTGAATCACTCCCTACGAATCGCGAAACGTTTATATTATGATAAGAAGCTAAGCGAGTCAAAATCCAATATAAGAGCCACCTGGCTTTTGCTTAATGAGGTCCTAAACAGCAAGAAATTGAGACCTAAACCCAACTCTGTGTTTAAGGTCGATGACCAAGGTATTTCTGACCCAATGGAGATTGCTAATCGATTTTGTTATTACTTCAGCAATATTGGACCAAATCTCGCTAAACGAATTCAATCTACGACCTCGTATAAGAATTTTCTTCCTGGTCATTTCCCTCAGTCAATGTTCCTAAATTTAGCAACCCAGGAGGAGATTATAGATGTCGCATCTACGTATCCGGCGGGAAAATCGGCTGGGTATGACAATATCCCTATGTCTATAATAAAGCGATCTATATGCAGCATTTCTTCTCCATTAACACACATTGTAAATCTCTCCATTACTCATGGTATCGTCCCGGATGAATTGAAAATTGCTCGTGTCGTACCTATTTTTAAATCAGGTGACAAAGCTCTCTTCAGTAACTACAGACCTATTTCTGTTCTTCCGTGCTTTTCAAAGTTTTTGGAACGAATAATTTACAACCGTATTATAAATTATCTCAATGACTCCGATATCTTATGTGATAATCAATATGGCTTTAGAAAAAATCGCTCTCCTAGTCTTGCGCTTATTGATTTGTGTGACAAAATTTCTTCTGCATTTGATAGAAAAGAACATGCCATTGGAGTATTCCTAGATCTTTCGAAAGCGTTCGATACGGTAAATCAAGACATTCTTTTTGACAAACTCGATCATTGTGGGATCCGTGGTCTAGCACTAGAATGGGTCAAAAGTTATTTTTCTGAAAGGACACAATTTGTCGAATTTAATAACGTTAGATCTGCCCCACAGGGTATTTCCTGTGGGGTGCCTCAAGGTTCCATTCTTGGTCCCTTATTTTTTATCCTGTATGTCAATGATTTGAACAATGCTTCCCTGCTTGATGCAATCTTGTTTGCTGATGATACAGACCAATTTATCTCCCATAATGATCCTGTTTACCTAATTAACACATTAAATAGAGAATTAAACAAATTGTCAACCTGGTTTGCAGCAAACCGGCTCTCCTTGAATTTAGCCAAGACTAATTTTATGGTATTCAAGCCTTGGCAAAAGAAGCAATCCTTTGAATTTCAAGTTTTCATAAATGAGCAGCCTATCCTTCGTGTTTCTGAGACCATGTTTTTGGGTGTTTTATTAGATGACAATTTGACCTGGAAATCGCATATATCCTTAACAGCAAATAAATTATCCAAATCTATAGGTATTATTCATAAATCTAGGTTTTTTCTCTCTACTCACTCCCTTCGTACTTTATACAATTCTATGATCCTTCCATATTTATATTATTGCAATTTAGCTTGGGCTATAAGTCAAACCTTCAAAGAATTGTAACCTTACAGAAACGTGCGTTAAGAATAGTAAGCAATTCTACATACATTGCCCATACTGGCCCTATTTTTAAGGAACTTAATTAAAGTCTTAAAATTTCATGATATCCATTCGTTTCAATTAGGTACTTTTATGTTTTCATTCCAGAACTCTACACTCCCTTCCAAATTCAACAACTTTTTTTTACTGAAAAGTCAAATCCATAATTATAATACTAGGAATGCTCAGTCCTTCCGCTTGCCACTGTGCAGAACGAACACCAGGAAGTTTTCAATTTACTTTCAAGTTCCAAACTTTTATAATTAGCTAAATTCTGACATAACTAGTTCTCCCTCCTCCGCTTCTTTTATAGGAAAGCTTAAAGATTTTCTTCTCTCTAGGTATTAACTTCTGTAAGGCTGTATTTCTTAACTAACTTACTTAATATGTGTGTGCGTGTGTGCGTGTACGTGTGCTCGGTCAAAGTTAATTATCATAAGTCCATATTGTAATTCTAATATAAGATAGCTATTTTTTAAAAGTGAGGAAGCCTGACTTTATAAGCCTCGTGGTTTCTTTCAGGTTTTCTCGTCATTTATTTTCTTTCGTCAATTTTCATCATTTTTTTTCCATATGTAATTGTTGTATATGGCAAAATAAATATTGTATTGTATTGTATTGTATTGTATTGTATTGACCTTAAAATAAACCAAAGGGAATCATCATCATTCCAATAAGTCATGTATGAGCATCAGGGGTTTCATTAAGTTTTGAAGTAGGGGGGCACCTATAGGAGAATAGCTGGGCAGAAAATTACAAATGAAGTGAATTTCTTTATGTTCAGTTTGAAAGTAGGCAGGTACTGACAGAACCCTGGACCATTAGAGGATTAAGCCCACACATATACTTGATCCTCTTATGACAACCAAAACTATATCCACCATAACTTTAGCTGGTAATTCTAGTTGTCATAGCAGTTTCCATGTCCACATATATAACGCTTGTAATATGAAAACTCTACAAACAGTATCTTCATTTAACATTACGTTTGAAGATACTAAAGCATAATATAAACAAGGCAGTTTTCACGCCAAAAAATGAGTTTTTCATTACATAATTAGTTATGTAATGTAATTTGAAAACAACTCAAAAACTTATCGTTTTCAAAGTGATGTTGTAATGTTCTTGCTTACAGTTTGTAAAATGTCAAAAAAAAAAAATGATTTAATGTGGAACCTTGCCAGTATACAATAAAGATGCATTATCATTTAATTAGGCCAAAATTTAAAAGCAAATTCTAAAAACTGATCAATTTTAGTTTTTTTTTTGTCTGAGATAGTTCAAGTATCAGACAAAATGGTCAGTAAAAGAAGAAGAAAAAAAAGCCGAAAAACCAGTATATAATACTAACATATTCTATAAGGCTTTGCCCCACTATAAGCTAGCATAATGTTGAAATACCTACTTAGATACCCACTTCAAAGATCAGAATAAACAATGTTTGGGGTGACATGTTTTATACTTTGAAAATAAAATACAATGTAACTGGATTGTTCAGCCATTGTGATGGATGATAGTTGTTACAGTGGTGAAGAAGCTTCCTCCATCTTAGGAATATTTTGGGATGTTATCAGTATGATTTATTTGCAAGTTCTTCTAACTGTAAAGTATACACGCTGAAGGTGATTCCATCACTGATAAGTCAGAGGGACATGCACCATTCATGGTTAAAAATGGGCATGGGTGTTATTTCAACACGTTGCAACAGTTATTGCAGTTCCCCTCCCCCTACCTCTCTCTTCTCCAAAGTGGACTGAATTACATGTTTCCTCTCTAAAACCGGGATTTTATGATATGAGATAACCAGTACAATACAAGCTTACATCGATTCCTTAAAATGAAAAAAAAAAAAAAAAAAAAAAAAAACAGAAAAGAAAGTAGGCTTCAAGTGACATTAGTCTCTTACCATATTTTTAGTACGAGTTGCGTCAAGATATCTGCACAGCCCCATGCATAATTTATCTATGCATTTTGCGACTCACACCCTGTTTTCACGCTCGTCGTTTTTGGAAGTGGGTTAGTGTGACAGTTGTGCATGGATAAATAATGTATGGGGCTGTGCAGAAATCTTTCCCGAATTGCTTAGATATTGTTTCTAATAACATGTTGGAGTTGAGAATTTGTTACATCAAGATCCTTCCTTCGAAAATAAAAAACCGAAATCTACATGTCAAAATACGGGGAAAGCGTTCTGCGGTATAGATTGCGGTTAAATTTTTATTTTCGTTTTTATTTATTTATTTATTTATTTATTTTATTTTTTTTTTTTTTTGCGTGTGTGCGTGTTTGGCTGTGTATGATAAATTGATTAATATAAAACGTAAAACAACGTAAATGAGCATGACCGAACCACAACACATTCGTCATAACCAGATAAATCCTCGACAAGTGACATAAATCGTTTCAAAAATAAACAGAGGCGGTTCTTTACTCACGTCTTTTTCCTGCGAGGCGCTGATGTGAAGGCTTGAAACATGTCAAGTTTAACCAGCCTTCGATTGAGTTGTATACATCTCTCGTAATGGCGGACGACTCGTGTGGAATGGAAACCAGGTTACGTAAATAAACAAGCCTCTTTAATGCAAATGTATTACAAATATTGTGTTCACTCGCGAACGATAAAAGTCCACGAGCTGCTATGTTGCATCAACGGCTATGCGATGAGAATCGAAGGAAAAAAGTTTGAATTCGAAGATACCATCGTTTGGTTTTTTGTGATGCATTCTTCGGTTGAAATGGTTACAAAAAGGCTGTATATGCAAATTGGCGCCCAAAAAAAGGCGCGCTTTTTCAGTTTAATGTATTTCTGTGAGTCATTATGCATAAATCGTATCTCGCATAATTATGTCATTCCGCAACTCGTATTTTGCATAATTATGCCATTCCGCACGTCATGCCACATTCCATTCCGCAGACTCATTCCGTCTTTTACCCTCACCGGTGGTAAAGGCATACTCGCTAACTCTCCAAATAGAGTCGTGTATTTCCCAGACTAAAGAATATGCCATCACATTTATTCCACATATCGACATTTAAATCCTAGCAGTGTGCAAATGTTTTGTCACATAAGCCTAGTTTAATGTTGTAGCTCCCACGAGTCTTCTATTAGTAGCTCAGTCGTAAAGCATCCGAACTAGTGAACGGAAGGTCTTATGTTGGCATCTATTGGAAGAACTCCGGGTTTTTTTACGGGTATGCCTATGTTGCTGACTGAATAACACATCATTTTTATGTATTAACCGGGCTTAAAATTCATGTCCGAGAGTTTTCTGAAACGCACGAGCGCTACTCTGGATATAAAACAGCCAGTGATGGCAGCGATTAGCGCGACGAAATTCTGCTAGAAGCCTTACACCTCTTTCAACTTGGAATAAAGGTCGAAAGGCTTTTAAACGTCGTTCGCTGCTTTGTTGTGTCGTTTCCTTGAACAAAAAAACTTTACAAAACTTTTTTTTCCCTCGATTTTGGTTGACTGTTATGTAGACTGAAGCAGTTAAGACCCCAAAATGTGACTTTATTTGTTTGTTTCGAGGTATTTGTGTAGTTACCATAATATTGTCATAGTGCAGAGCAGATCATGGGATTTCTCGCTGTGCAATGAATCATATTTCTTCTTCTTCACAGGGGCGGTTGGACAGTAAAATTTGGGCTAGAATATGTCATGTTATCTGAGTACGTTAACATGAAAAAACGGTTTTCTTACCTTTAAACTAGTAGTTGGTTTCTGCAAAAAACAAAACATAGGTGATTAACTCCTGAACTTATAGACATGATCAGTGGAGCTTATGCGGATGATTGGTTGATCAGTCAATCGACCGATTGATCGACTGATCAATCACAATGCTCAAAACGCTCTCATGGCTGACAATTCGAGGTAAACGGCTAAAAGTCTAATATTATATTAAGACGGGAAGGCCAAAGTAATCACATGGACATTGGCAAACAGAAAGATGAGGCATAAAAAGCTGTTAATCTTGCTCCATCTTTACTCTTCGGATGGGGTCTGGGACTGCTCTCGTCGCGCTTGTTTGCTGAACCGTGATCAAGAAATTCCACGAGCAAATTCACCGTTCTGATGTAAATATCGCCACTAGCGTGACGTTAGTCAACCCAATTCGTGCGAACATTTAAAACAAGGATCACGCCTATTACTGCGATTTGAGGACAAGCCCTCGAGGAACCTAAGGTACAATTGAGAAGAATCCATCTTTTTTACCTTTGTACTTTGTATTTTCTTCCAGTGATGAACAAACTTTCCATCAATGTAGAGCCCACCTATGGCCTGTTCATAAGCTTCCTGGGAAGCTTCCACCTGTTCCGCCTCCTTTTCTTTGCCCAAATAAGAAATCGCCTTGCGGAATACTTTTTCCACCTTTTTGGTTTCACCAATAAACTTCATAACGTCATCATGATCATTTGGTTCATTCGTACTCTTTAAAAATTCGTTGGCGAGATCTAGAGCGCTGCGAAGATCATCAAAGCGGTTTTCCATTTCCTCCAGTTCATAACCCTCGACCCTGTCTTGCAAGTAAACACGAGCAGTTGGTATGATATTCGTCACGGGAAGCAGCTCGAACTGCAGACAAAGGGGAGAAAAAAAATGAATACATTTAGCTTTTATCATTATATAGCGATAAAACATCTATTGAGAGATAGTTAACTTTCCTTATTGATGACATTGGCAATTGAAAGGGAGCGTGATCTTATGAAATGCATACGAGCTTAATTTTAATCTACAAATCTATGTAACTATGCGTAACTTCCTTTTACTCGCGAATCTGAAACTTGGCATAAAAAATGGAGTAAACCAATGCCAAGCTGGTTTGAAATGAAGGAACCCACAGCTGAGGAATGGAGAGAAAATTTTCTAAAACGACATACAACACTTTCTAAAACCATCGGATATATTCTAAAATTCATCACTAAAGCAAATAAAGGAATTTGTTGTTATCTGTTCCATAAAAATAATGATTTGTGGCAATAAATAAGGTTTTATCATTATTTTACCATATTTTTTAGAAACTATGGTAATAAAACACCTTTTCATAATAGTTTTGGCAGCTATTTCAAACGAAATTTCAGCATTTCAAATTTTCAAATCTTTTTAAATCTATTCTTAACAGAAATCGATGTCTGTGAACCATAACGGCAAAAATTAGAAAAAAGGCAAATTTTTGCCGACAAGCAAGTGGCACGAATTGAACTAAAATTGCTGTCATAAGCAGTGAAAACATGGAAACTGAACCACAATGTCTCGCCAATATTGTCCAAAAATATTATGATATAGATTTTCGTCAGCAAAAAACACAATTAAAGATGAAATATTTTCCAAGTTTTTCAGTATAAAAATGACAAATTACATAGAAAAAATGGCAGTCGATGTTCTTGCAGCAACAGAGTTTATCGTTAACAAAAGATGGTTAAAGATACATAGAAATTTCCGTGTACCCTGAGCGAAAGATGTTGAAAAGTACATGGAAATTTCTGTGTACCTTTAACAAAAGATGGTGAAAGGTACATGGAAATTTTTAGCCAAAGAATAATGAAAAGATCATGGAAATTTCCGCGTACCTTAACCAAAAGATGATGAAAGCATGAAAATTTCAGTGTACCTTTATCAAAAGATGTGAAAGGTGCATGAAAATTCTGTGGACCTTTAGTAATTAAGACATGTTAAAGGTACATAGAAATTCCCGTGTACCCTAAGCAAAAGATGTTGATAAGTACATGGAAAAATCCGTGTACATTTAGTAAAAAAGGATAAAATGATCTAACATTTACTGGCTGAAGTAGAAAACCTGGTAAAATAGTAAACACTTTTGTTAAATACTGCCATTTTAAAATCTCTTTAGAGATGAAACGGCAAGAAAATGCCTAAAACAGTTTAATATTGCCAGAAAATCGCCGTTTCAAAATATTTTCGATGGTTTTAAAGCGTGTTATACAAACAACGCGAAACCAAGCACGGGCTCTAATTTTATGCTTAAAAATAGCTCATAGACAAGTGAGAAAAATAATTAAAAGCCGTTAGGTTTACTTAACGCTTCAAAACGGGAATCATTGCCATGGAATAGAATGTTTTATTTTCCTTTAAAATTGGTTATTAAAAGCTGTGGAATCATTCAGTTGCTGTATACTAAGGGGTGTTACATTATACTCTTTTCCTGACAAGTTTAAATAAATTTTTTTATGGCAGTATAAATTTTTTTTGAGGTCGTCGGATTTTCTATCGGACGGTCGTTAGTTCAAGGCTCGGTTGCCCTCTTACTATGTTGGTTCCTTAGACAAGAAACTTTGCTCCACAGTTTTTCTCCTCACCCAGGTGTATAAATGGAGGTACAGTGTACCTGCAAAGTACTGCTGGGGGTAGCCGTACGATGGACTAACATTCCATTCAGGAAGAATTAGCAATACTCCTAGTTGTTTTATACTACAGAAACCGGATAAGAGCTGACCGGCCGTGTCGGTCACTTAGGCTTGCAGTGTGACTTTACCATGAGTTTTGTTCTGCATCGAAAAAGTTGAAACTAAATTAAAAGGAATATGACAGGAACAGAACCAAGCTGAACTCGTGCCAGACCAATACTATGTTAACAACCCTTCATCATTATCATGTAACATTCGAGGGTGGGTATATTGCCTGCTTTATTGTTTGCATTGTTTGCATGGGCAAATAAATTCTAAATTTCCTTTACCACAATTCGTATTTTTGTTATTTCCGTTTAATTGCAGCCCTCTGTGTTCAATTAAGATGGTTTATTTTAATCCATTAACTCATATGGTCTCCGTTTTTTGAAGCTGCGGCGCCAATTGGTGTTATCCGCATCAAGCCCGGATATCCAACAATCATTTTCATCACAGCCGTAACAACCTCTAGTCTAGGCTACTGGCGACATTCTAAAAAAACCGAGCTAAGAGAACAGAAGTCCAAGGACAAAATAATACGCCTAGTTTTCACCTATTCTCCCCGGACTACAAAAGTCAAAAAATGTCATTGAAGATTTGGGAACAAACTTCTGGCGGAAGATGGAAAACTAAAGGTATTACCGTAATTGGAACTCCTTTTCCCTCATTGATATCCTTCATTCTGGAAGGAAACTCCTCAATCAGTTCAGTCAGTCCTTCGATGGTGATGGGCAGCTTGTTCGGGAGGCCGGTGGAATAGTAATCAACTTCAAGATCCGAGCTGGTCTCGCATTCAGAGGTTAACTTGTCCAATTCAGCTTTCAGTCCCACGCTAACTATTTTAACATTAAGCTCTCCTTCGGCCCTTCCTTTAATATGCTCCCTTTAAAAAAATGTCAGGAAATGTAACCAATAGTCAACCTTTTTTACACTTAAACACATATACATAGTCAGGCTAACTTAGAGACGCTTTATAAAATCCGGCTTTCGGCCAAAGACCATTTGGCCAAACAATTAGTCAGTTTAATAGTCGTCTCCGTAGCATACCTATCGTGGGTTTTCTACTGTTTGATCCAATTTCCGAACGGTCAAACAGCGAAAAATACACTAAGCCCCAGGAAAACACTTGCTTAAAAGACTAACTTAATAGCTGTTTCAGCCTCCCAACCGTAAACGGACCGCTTGGTGATAACTTTTATGTGGGGCCTTTCGAGCTCCACGTGGATCAATGAATACGATTCGAAACGTTTTTTCACGGTTTTGGGCTTCGCTTGAAGCGTTTTCCCGCGTAGCCTGCCTACGCATACGGTTATTGTGCGTGATGTGACGGGCCAAAGAATGTCCGCTTACAGGGTTATTTTGTCACATAGCCCTTGTAAATTTACAGACCTTCCGGTCGTTACCGTGACAGTTCGAAGGTATGGAATTAGCGCAAGCTCTA